>NC_142011.1:44002640-44317306 GCF_049901735.1 Notechis scutatus
CCGAATGCACCAATTATCACATTAAACAAGAGGAAAACCTTCTAAGCACCAATTCTACCCGTGCTTTTTACAATTTTGTAAACAACAAACTAAAAGATTCAAGGTCCATCCCACCCCTGATAGGACCTGATGATAAAGACTGCAACGATGACACCATTAAAGCCAACATCTTTAACACATTCTTCGGCTTGGTATTTGTAAACAGCAATGGATCATGCCCAGTATTTCCTAGCCGTACCACAGATAACAACAATGATCTAATACATATCGATTTTACAGAAGACAATGTTGAAAAATCACTACGCAATCTAAAACCATCTCTATCTATTGGACCGGATGGAATATGTGCCTACTTCTTAAAAAAGCTATCCACTGCCATAGCCAAACCTCTAAGCATAATCTTTGAAAAATCTTTCAGGACCAGCTCCTTGCCTAACCTATGGTAACAAGCCACAGTCATCCCCATCTTCAAAAAGGGGGACCCCAGCCTAGTTGAAAATTACAGACCAATCTCCTTATGCTACGTCACCTGTAAAGTCATGGAATCAATTATTAACCAATCCATCATCCTCCACTTAGAGACAAACAACCTACTCTCCAATAAACAATTTGGTTTCAGGAAAAAACTATCCTGTAATCTGCAACTCTTACACTGCAAAAACATATGGACGACACAACTCGACCAGGGCAAAGCAATAGACGCAATCTACATAGACTTCT
Organism: Notechis scutatus; assembly: GCF_049901735.1. Taxonomy (NCBI): domain Eukaryota; kingdom Metazoa; phylum Chordata; class Lepidosauria; order Squamata; family Elapidae; genus Notechis; species Notechis scutatus. Next base: position 44,003,361 of record NC_142011.1, read on the forward strand.
GTAAAGCCTTTGATTCAGTGGTACTTACGACAAACTACTCCTAAAAATAAAATCCTATGGTATCTCTGGACAACTGCATAACTGGATAGAAGCATTCCTGGCAAACAGACAACAAATGGTCAAAATTGGGAGCGTCCTATCAAATTCTGTACCTGTCAATAGTGGTGTCCCCAAGGCAGTGTTCTAGGACCAACTCTCTTCATACTCTACATAAATGATCTCTGTGATCACATTAAGAGCAACTGCGTTCTTTTCGCTGATGATGTAAAGCTGTTCAATACCACAGACAATACTGCTACCCTACAAAAAGATCTTGACTATGTATCAGAATGGTCAAACAAATGGCAACTTCAAATCTCAACAAATAAATGCTCTGTCTTACATATTGGCAAAAAAAATCAGAAAATAAAATACAAGCTGAATAGTCAAGATCTTGTTGATGACCCAAGCTCTGTAAAGGACCTTGGAATACTCACCTCTAATGATCTAAGTGCTAGAGCCCACTGCAACTACATAGCCAAAAAGGCATTAAGAGTTGTTAACCTAATCCTACGTAGCTTTTTCTCTGGTAATATCACACTACTAACCAGAGCATACAAAACATTTGCTAGACCAATACTTGAATACAGTTCATCAGTCTGGAACCCACATTACGTATCTGATATTAGCACAATTGAGAAAGTCCAGAAATATTTCACAAGAAGAGTTCTCCACTCCTCTACTCGTTGTAGAATACCTTATGCCACCAGACTTGAAATTCTAGAACTAGAAAACCTTGAATTACGCCGTCTTCGGTCTGATTTAAGCATGGTATATAAAATCATACATTGCAATGTCCTACCTGTCAATGAATACTTCAGCTTCAACCATAACAACACAAGAGCACACAATAGATACAAACTCAAAGTTAACCGCACCAAACTTGATTGCAGGAAATACGACTTCAGCAATAGAGTGGTCAATGTCTGGAATACTCTACCCGACTCTGTAGTTTCTTCCCCAAACCCCAAAAACTTTAACCTTAGACTGTCTACTATTGACCTCACCCCTTTCCTAAGAGGTCTGTAGGGGGCGTGCATAAGCGCACCAACGTGCCTACCGTCCCTGTCCTATTGTTTCTCTTATTCTTCTTTTATTTTCCTTATATGTACCCATTTCATGTATTCACAACTATGTATACACTTATACTTATTATCTTGTAAACAATTGGCAAATCAAATAAATAAATAAATAAATAAATAAATAAAAATAAAGTAGTGGGAGAGGACAGCCGTCTACTGAAAATCAAAATTGAATAAAAGTTCTTAGACACTCTTTTTGCACTAAGGAGCCATACTTGCCTTTACAACTCGAGAGTTGTAGGGAGGTTGCCAGAGATGCAGCTATATCAAACAAAGAGGTAGAGCAAAATCATTTTTATTGGAGAAGTTTAAATAAGGATAATAGAAAATAGGAAAGTTATTTATTTTCATCTTAATTTTTATCCACACTTTTAACCTCAGTGACAATCTCCTGCCTCCACCTAAATGAGCTTGTTGCCACCAATGCTAATAGATTTTTGGGAGCAGAAAAACTATGAGTAGACCAATAACATACCTGTAGCCTGGCCATCACAGTTTTAGAGGAACATAATTTGACTCTCATGCTATCAAAAATTATCCTGGGCAGAAAACAACTGTTTGTACAAGGTACTTTATTGAGAGCTGCAGTTTTCAATTTTATATTTTTGAAGCAAGACCTGGATTTTAACTGTTATATCACATTCATCATTCATTAACAAGCTACATCTGGGGCCTCATTCTGGGATATTTACAAATTGCATTTAAAACTTCAATACATCTAAAAATAATTGATTTATGATACACATTCAGGGATAATGTGATATTTAAGCAATAATAGCCTGTGGCCTATGAGATAAGGTAGTTAATATTTATAAGGCTCAAGAAAATATGGCAGAAATTGGCAGCTGCTTTTATTCCTTGTACTGAGCCAAAAACTCCAGAGAATTACAAACTTCATAGTGACTTGGTTCCAGAAGTCCAGTAATGAGGATTCTGTACCTTTTAGTTTAAACCAGTAGAGTGTCCCACAGTTACATGATCACCACTTGGGAGTTTCACAGTTAGCTTTCAACAAAGAGAATCAATGGAGAAGCTGGCAGTGAAATGCAAGTCACAGTCTTGTGACTATAGGTTGATTTTCATTAAAGCAGCAGAAGTGAGGTTGTAATTCCATCATGTGATGTGATACTTTGCTCAACATCACATTGCAATTGATGGAGTTGCCACAATTTCCCTCAGACATGGTTGGTTGTCTCTTTTGCAGTCTATAGATGTCTATGTGTCTATTGGTGGCTGATTTGAGTGCCAGGCTTCTAGAAATTCCCCGGCATTTTTTGGACTTGGCCTGGTCTAGAATTGTTACATTTTCCCAATTGAAACTGGTTAAATCTTGTCTAGATGTTGCAAAATTAAAGAATTTTCTTCATGTCTTTTGAGGATCCAAAATACCTCTGGAAGAGCAAAGTTGCTTTTTCAGGAGGCAACGTTCTTGGGGTTTTTTGGAAGACGTTTTGCTTGTAATCCAAGAAGTTTCTTCTGCTCTGACAGGATAGTAGGGAATGGGCTTCCTGTAGTTTGCAATTTTTCCTTTGGAAATCCATTCGTACCACCACACCATTTAAAGGGTATTCATCCCAAATTGTATAACTAAAAGACTGTAGAGATTATCAGTATTCAGGTCATGGTTATCCCAAAAGTGTTTTTTCAGGAGGCAACTGGTCTTCTTTGTTTGTTGTTTTGAAGATGTTTCGCTTCTCATCTAAGAAGCATAACCTGAATAACAGAATCTCTACAGAGATTTTATAGATTTTATCTATACAATTTGGGATGAACACCCTTTGAATGATGTGGGAGTAGGAATGGATTTCCAGAGGAAAAATTACAGACTAGAACCAGGACCACTATTCGGGTGACCCTGAGGACACAGATAAACCCCCAAGTGCTTCAATTACCTTCTAAAAGAATGCAAATTACCAGTTGTCTGCAAAGAATATAAATCCTTCCATTCCCCACTATCCTGTCAGAGCTGAAGAGACTTCTTGGATGAGAAGTAAAATATCTTCAAAACAAAAAACAAGAAAGTCCAGTTGCCTCCTGAAAAAGCACCATTGGGAAAACCATGACCTGGATGACTGAAAATCTCTACAGGCTTTTGGAAGAGCAGTAACTTGAGGAGAATTTAAAAGTAATAAGGAGAATGATTGTTTTTAATTGGTTCTATGCTTTGTTAAGTCACACTTCTTTCTCTTTTATACTCCCTGAACTTTTGAGTTCTGGGAACTAATTCACTGTAGGTGTGGTAGTTTCCCTTCATTGCATATATTTAAGTTGATGCTAATCAGGCATTTTGGGGGACTGTTTCAATTTGGATTTCTGCCTTAAGCAGAAGATTGGATTCTGTTGCCTAATAGCATTTCTCATTTGTATTTTGGGATAATGATCTCCAGAATAGACTTGGAAACATTGAAAAGAATAATTTGTTCTGATAGTAGAACATTCTACTGGACACAGTTAATGAGCATGAATTATAATATGCTATAGTAATGTGTGTTTTTATATGCTATATACAGTATATAAGAAGGAACTGCAAGCTTCCCATGCTAATGGATAATTTAATTATACTTCTTTCTTAAATCTATTTCTTTACCAGATTTATTTATTTATTTATTGAATTTATATTGCTGCCTATTCGCCCATGGCAACTTGAAGTAGCTTACAGAATGTAAAACCATATTTAAAATTAAAAAACAATAAAAAATAACAAAAATTATCAAATAAATTAATAAAGTACAATAGGACAAAATCTGGAAAAAATAAATAAAAAATCACCCCCAAGTCCCACCCCCTGCTCCGATGACAGCAGATCACACGAGACATTTGATGGGCTCCATCCTGCTCTGGGTTCCCCAGGCCTGCTAGCAGAACCAGGTCTTCAGTGTCTTCTGGAAGAGTATTAGAGAGGGGGCCATTCTAATCTCTGGGGGAATGATGTTCCAGAGAGAGGGAGCAACCCTTCTTCTGGGTCCCACCAGGTGTATCTCCCTCAAGGATGGGACCTGCAGCATTCCCTACCCCCCCCCCCCCAACTCTAATGGGTCAGGTAAATGTGACCGGAAACAGATGTTCCCTCAGATAACCTGGTGCCAAGCCATGAAGGGCTTTAAAGGTGACAACCAGCACCCTGAATTGCACCCAGAAGCAAATTGGCAACCATGAAGCTCCCGCAGGAGAGGTGAAACATGTGCACATCGGGGTCTGCACAATACCATGCAGGCCTCTGCATTTTGCACCAACTGGGTTCCCGGATGTTCTTCAAGGGCAGACCCATGTAGAGTGCATTGCAATAATCAAGACGGGAAATGATTAGGGCATGAGTAACTGTGAGTAGAGACCATTGGTCCAGGAAAAGGCATAACTGGTGCACAACCTGCAGTTATGCAAAGGCCCTCCTGGCCACAAGTGCCACCTGTTCTTCGAGCAGGAGTTGTGAGTCCAGGAAAACCCTAGATTATGCACAGGGTCTGCTTGGGGTGGTGCCACCCCATCCAAGACCAAAGGTGGCAATTCTCCCGGAGCCAACGAACCCCAAACTCAGAGCCACTTGGTCTTGCAAGGGTTTTGTTTCAGGTGAATCCAGCCCCTAACAGCCTCTAGGCACTGCGAGAGGGAGGACATAGCAACACTTAACTCACCAGGGGCCGAGACATACAGCTGAGTATCATCACATACCTCAGTCAATGGTGACAGATGATCTTACCCAGCGGCTTCATATAAATGTTGAATAGGAGTAGAGAGAGTACCGAGCCCTGCAGAACCCCGTAAAGCAGTGGGCAAGGGCTGGATCTTTCCCCTCCTATCAACACTGACTGAGAGCAGCTGTACAGGAAGGAAGTGAACCAGGACAGCACAAGGCCTCCCACTCCCATCCCCCGTAGCCACCTCAGGAGAATCCCATGGTGAATGGTACCGAAAGCCGCTGAGAGGTCAAGTATAGCAAGGATGGATGCACTACCCCCATCCCACACCCACCAGAGATCATCCAAAAGTGTGACCAATGCCGTTTCTGTCTCAAATCCAGGTCTGAATCCTGACAGGTAGGGGTCGAGATAATCCATTTCATCCAAAAACCTCTGGAGCTGCTGCGCAACCACCTTCTCAACCACCTTCCCCAAAACAGGAAGATTGGAAACAGTCGGAAATTATCCAACTTTGTGGAGGCCAGCAATGGCTTCTTAAGAAGAGGGCGGACCACAACCTAAAAGTGCTGGGGCACTGTCCCCTCTTGCAGAGAAGCATTAATCACCACCAGAGTCCACCCACCTGTCACCTCCTGGAAACCCATCCCTGTCCTATTGTTTTTTATTTTTCTTATAAATATCTATCTCATGTATTCAAAACTATATTTTTTCTTATGCCTGAATCTTGTAAGCGATTGACAAATAAAAAAAAATGTAAAAAAGCCAGGAGGGACATGGATCTAAAACATAGATGCTTGCGCGCATACTCCCTAGGATCCTGTCCACTTCCTCAGGAGCAACAGGATCAAACCATCCCCAGATAACAGGGCAAGAACCTGCCTTAGGAGCTTCCACTAGTCCAGAAACCACGCCTGCATCTAACTGGGAACGAAGTTGAGCAATTTTGTCTTCCAGAAAATCTGCAAATTCCTCAGTGTGCCCCTTCAGGTGAAGGTCAATCTCCTCATTCCCAAGGAGGAGGAGGCTCACCTTAAAGAGTGTCACTGGGACATTCTCAGTTTTTAAGTATTATGTTGAATGAAATGTTGCTACCTACTTTTGCTATGGTATGTATTAAACAGAAACAACAAAAGAATTTCCTTCTAGGAAACTTGCAGGACAACTTTCTATAAAATACATGGATGCTGAACATGGAAACAACAATGTGTCTTCCTCTGGAAGCTCAACATGGTGGCTTAGATTTTTCCATCTCTGTATCTAAGCACCATTTGAAATCAGTGTTCTGGGAGCAAGAATTACAGCACTGGATGTAGAAAAGAAAGCAGCAACAAAGCTATCATTAAGCAAGAGCTGAAATGTTAATTGAAAATAAGATTAAAAAGTGATACAACAAAAGATGACTCTATCCAGGTCTGTATACATCACAGATAGAACTGAAACATGGAGAGAACCACATGTCAATTATCTATTATACACAACACTCTTCTGCTACCCTGAAACAATTACATAAAATACCGCTTTTATTTTGTTTAGCCCTGATTGAATCAAAGCTATTCTAATAAGGCCAATCTTATATAGCAATACTTTTTTACTGAAAGAAAAACTCTGAATTGGGTTTGCTGATGTAAGAGGAATTGCTTGCTTTTGTTTGCTTATTAGCTAGTAGAACATTTCAATATACTTACTTAGAAATGAATCAATTCACCTAACATAATGAGTATGCATGCATATGAGCAAATACTTACAGTCTATCTTGAAGGTGCCATGAGCTTTTATCTCCCCCTCCCCCCAAAAGAACTCAAATGCATGTAATGAACACTGAGCATTTTGAAAATATATCTCAGTACATATACCAAATTAGCAAATGAATAAAGTATTGTTATTAATACAGGAACTTTAGGTTTTACAAATTGAAATGGTTAGTTGTTATTGTCCAGGAGTGGGATTCAGGTTTTTTTACAACTGGTTCTGTGGGTGTGGTTTAGTTGGTGGGTGTGGCTTGGTGGTCATGTGACTGGGTGGGTGTGGCCAACTTGCCATCGCTCATGTTAAGGAGCGTTTCTCCTTGCCTGGCCTCTCATGACAGTGGGGATGCTGCAACGGTCATAAGTGTGAAAAATGGTCATGAGTCACTTTTTTCAATGCCATTGTAACTTTGAATGGTCACTAAATGAACTGTTGTAAGTCAAGGATTACCTGTACAAAAGTATAAAAAGCTTCTTTGCTTGCAAAAAGCTGCCCTAAATACCAATCATTAGATTAAAAATACCTGCAAGCCGGAGTTACAAATCAGGCAGGGTGCCAGAGCACCTTGAGGAATGAAAATAGTTAAAACGCAGTGATAACTATCAAGCAACCAACTCTTGCTCATAAAGTGAAACCCTTCAGCAGAGCAGTTATTTAAGCTCTCCAGAAAGAGCACACCCAAGAGAAGTAATCCTTAGATCCATTTGAACACTTAAAAATACCAGCTGGTCTCGTTCACCTCACAAGATACCCTAAGGAAATCACCCAGATTTAAGGAAAGGTCGCATGCCCCCCCAGAAAGGCAGTAAAAAAAATCAGTGCCAAGCTTGCATCCAGCCTCTTGTAAGTATACCCCAAAAGGACAGTGCCAGATAGTATTAAAGCAGTGAAGGAAGACCCCCTCCCCAAATAGAAAAAGAAACCATGAGGCAAGAAAAAATTCAAACACAATACAAATAATTAAATCACAACAGTAGCTGTTGCTTGTTGAAGCTGAATAGGGAAAATTATCACATCAATAAACACAGGATTAAACTTCACCAAAAACCAGTTTTAGACCAAAACTCAGAAAGGGTATATAAACTCACGTTTGAATGTCAATCCTTCTAGCTAGCCAAGAAGCCTTGCTGAATGTCACTCATCTTGGTTCCCTGTCACTAAAAGCTTTGCTTCATTATTCAATTACTTCTTCAAAGTGCTGATTGTCCAGGGAAGTATTTTCTCCCAACAGCAGTGTAAAAAATCTTAAAACAACCCTTCCCCTTTAAGAAAGCCAAGCCTCACAAGCTCGACACAGGAAGTCTTGGCCGTCTGCCAAGAATGTAATAAGCGTGGGAAAAAACAAATGGAGATTGCTTCTAACTACTGTTCTCCGAACTACTTAGAAAGTTAACAAGGGGTTCTATAGAACTGGATAGAACCGGTAGAATCCCACCCCTGGTATTGTCACAAATTGCAAATAAAAATATTCAGTAGCCAATGACATCTAACCATCTATTCAGACTAGTTTTTCAAGATAAATAGTAAGAGCATTTGCTTAATGAAAATACCTATCAAATTGTTAACATGTTCTGCATATTTGAAATGTTTACCAGAAAAAAACATAGTTTTTAATAACCTCTGAAAGCCATCAAGACAATGGCTAACTCAATGTCTTTTGGGACTTCATATCTCAGTACTGTCACTTTAACTAAGCAGTACCTTCTAGTTTCAGCTTCATCCACATGCTTAAATGATAATTGTTATCTCGGACAGAGGAGTCCAGAGATGATCTCCTTGGAAATGGATGCACCACAACCTCCTTCAATGCTGCTAACAGCTTTCCCTTATGAAGGCATTAAATATCTGAGGAATCCAGGTGGTCACTTTTCCATAAACTCCTTGAAATAGCAAGGATTGGCATGAGACCAAACCACATACAGCAAAAGCAGTCTAGGCAGTACCTTTTTTCAATTCCTTGGTTTTTACAAACCTGAAAGAGTCCCAAATAATATGGCAAACAGTATCCTTATCACCACGAGAGGCACCAAAACATTGACAAATCCATGTGAGTTTGTCGGTGAAATGCTATGCAAAAGCTTATATGTATTCTCATCCGATATTCTTTGTTTTAGTAGCAAATAACTAGAATCTATTGTGTCAGTCAAACCTCATTTATTTTTTCCCCAAAAATATTTAAATATTTAAAAATATTTAAATTTGTGGGCATTATATGGGAAAATCAATTTGTTTTATATCTGTGTTTTAAGCTAAATGTGGATTCATATTTGGCTGAAGGATAAATCAGCACCAAATACTAAAAATATTTATCAAAAAAATTGGATACAAAATTGCATTGAAGATTATTATTGCTGAGGCATGTATAAAGAGTTATCAAATTCCCAATGATAATTACAAGTGTCTTGAGGGCTAAGACAAAGATTTGAAAAAAAAATCAAATAGAGATTAGGTCTTCGGTATGAATTAAGTTACAAATTCCTAGGAGCTTCTGCTGAAAGGCTCATAGAATTGGGCTGGAAGCATTTTAACTACGTATTCTGTATAAATAATGAATGTAAATATATGAAGTACTCACCATTCTTTTGAAAACAATCCATATCACTCCACCAAACATGAGGAAAAGCAACAGGATACCAGCCAGAGAACATATTAAAGCCAAATAAATATATTTTATTTATTTTTTTATTTTTGTCAATTGCTTACAAGATAATAGGTATAAGTAAAAACATAGTTATGAATACATGGATACATATTAGAAAAATAAAAAAATAAAAGAAACAATAGGACAGGGACAATAGGCACGTTGGTGCGCTTATGCACACCCCCTGCCAAATAAATATATTTTTATTTCGTTATAATTTTCTCTAAAAGCAAAGATTAAAGTACAAACAAAAAACTCAAAAATAAATGGAATAATATACTAGGAGGGAAAAAACAATAAAAATATTTAACATTAAAATGCTATGAAAATATACCTTTCATAAGGTGTGTTATGTAATGCACTCTGTAGAATCCATTCTATAGGATCCAGAATAAAACTATTTAAGACGACAATAAAAAGTTCATGATTGCTCCTGGCATATTTTCAATATTCCTGCCCCAAACAGCCAGAGCAGTTAACATCTTTCTAGAGTGCTTAGAAACAGTATCATACAAAACATACAAAAAGTATCAAAGACATATTTTGAGGAGATAAGTAACAAGAAGGAGGAGCAGGGAAACAAAATTCTCTTCTTCAGTTTTAGGGCATCTGTATGCTTCACATTTCTCACCTTTGAAGATTTTAAAGCTTTTATGTTTCTCTGTGTAATAGAAGTATCATTACGGCAAACAAAGTAGCATGTAATGCAATGGCAATATAAATCAATGCCATTCAGTACTCAATAAATATTGTCTGCAATATGAGCCTTTTATTTACATGCATTAGATAGACTGCGAGGTAGCAATGAAATCAAAGAGAATATTTGAGTATACTGTATACTTTCAGCACCAACATGAATTAAAATTGATCAGTTGAATCAGAGTATCTGCAGGGGAATATTTTTGAAAATTCGGTAATAAAACTGACAATATTTACTTATGCTAATGATAAATCATTTTCCGCATTTAGATGTCACAGCTGTTCTTACACCAACTATGATCCATCAAATTTTGTATTTACTCAATATATTCACTGTGACTGAACTGGTTGTCAAGTATTCAGAGTCTCAAATATTCAGAATGAGAAAAGCATCACAAGTTATAAACACACACCCCTAAACATTCTTTCTGTATATACTTTAAATTCAAAGAAATACAAAGAAACTAATTTGGCAGGGTACAGGAATAAAATAAAATCTTCACTATTTCAGCAACATTTCTGCATCCTGCCATAGGCGTTCAGCTCTCTTTGGGAAGCAGCTCTTTCAGTCAGAGAGAATTCTCTCAGCAGGTGGCAGCAGCTTGCAATCTTATCTGCTGGTTTCCCCATTCTGGAGAAGCTGGCAGAAAAGGTTGCAAATAGTTAATCTCATGATCATGGGGTGCTTGGCAACTGGTTGTAAATGCAACAGTTTGTCAAGCAACCAGAGTATAATCATGCGACTACAGAGGTAGTGTGCAACATTTTGTGATGGCTGAAAATGTTTTACTGACCATAAAGTACTCCTTCCAAGGCCTTTGTAATTCTAAACCATAATTAAATGTAGTTTTAAATTAACAACTATCTATACTTTATACACTTTTATTTATTATATTTAAGTTCTAATCTTATACTATCAGCACAATTAAAACCATGATGTACCATCAGCATGGAATGATGGCTCGACCACTATTGCTAAGTTTTTTAACAAAATACAGCCTGTTACACAAACTAAGGGCCAAAAGAATGAAAGAGAAAAAATAAATTAAATCTACCTGACCGTTATTGCTGATGATGAGCTCTTTCACTAAAGAGATGACGTTGGATACTCTCTAAACATACTGCAGAATATGTCATTGCTCACGCAACTTTCAATTTTCTCATGTTGGAACAAAGTCTACTCACGTCCCGGGCAGCCAAGCACCTATTATGGTTGCTGTGTCTTCACTTTCTTCTTTTTCATTCTTCTCTGACTTTCTCTTGTTCACCTGTTAAGGAACAAATGTCAGTCAGTAAGACATCAGTAAGAGAAGGCAATTAAAGTTTGTATTTACATTCATTGGAGAATAAGGGGTTACAAGAGAATAAGCTGGAACAATTGGGAATACACATAAGAGAAATGCCCCACATGATATGTGCTATATCATCCTCACAGAGATCAGTTTGGCCTCAACAGTACAAGGTTGTACTGAGCATTATTAGATGTGATTATTTCGATTATAAATTTTGTGAACTGTTTCTAATGAAGTCTTAGATGCTTTTGTATCATTTTTATTGATTTAAACTGTTGCATTGTCCAGTTGTCACTTGCTTTAATTGTCTGTAAGCCATTTAAACAATTGATAACAGAGACCAGTCAGCAATAAAGACAACCAAGGGAGAAGGAATTGGTTGGGTATGGAATTAAGACCAGAAAAAAGTTAAAACAGATCTGAAGCTAGAGTAGAAGATTGTAAATTATACAAAAATATAGGATATGAGAGAACTAACCTCTAAGAAGAATAAAATATGTCAGAATAAAGGTTAATATGGAAAACAGAATAGCGTTTAGAAAATTATGAACAGCTAATAGTAGACACAAGATAAACATACCAACTATATATTGGAGAGTGATAACTTTTTTGGTAAGTTTCCCAATAAGAATTAATGTTTGTGAATCTTGCTTCAATCTACAATCCCTACTACTACTACTACTTCTGAGGTGAAAGCTGGTGACTGGTGATATTACCGTTGTCCAGGGGATGCCCAATTGGAGGCTCTTTTCATGTTACTATTAATGATTCCACCAAACTGGTACCTATTTATCTATTCACATTTGCAGGCTTTCAAACTGCTTGGTAGGCAGGAGCTGGTGTGAATGATGGGAGCTCTACCTGACATTCAGCAGAACTCGAGCTTCAGATGTGGGCTTGCAAATTAACTCAGCATCCACATCACACGAGCCTCTGCGTTCCTACTACAATCCTTGAATTCATGATAGATATAAATACATATGTAGCTTTTTTTCTTTAAGAAAAATACACATGAATGCAAAAAAAAAGTTCAGAAACAATTTCTGAAGGAACATATATAGACTGATACAAGCACAAATTAGCATAATCTGCCTACTATTGGCTTTCTTTTTCCCCTACCATGGAATTACAATATATGCATATTGTACATGAATGGCATTTATACCGATACTGCAATTTTTTTCTATCTAAAACTACTGTAGTGCCCATATAAAGCAAAAGAAAAAACAAAAAGCAGGAAATAAAACAAGTTCTACCTTTCTTTTACATATTTCTGGTGAAACATTTTGATTGCCAGAATCCACACGGGTATTGAACACGCTAAAAAGAAGAAAAAATACAAAGTGCCATTACACTTGTCTAAGTAAAAATAATTTAAACCAAGAAAATTAACATGTGATTCAAAATGTTGTTACTCAGTCCTTTAGTGAAATCCTTACAGCTAGATCTTAACAGACTAGAACACTGGGCCATATTTAACAAAATGAAATTCAATGTAGAGAAGAGTAAAGTCCTTCACTCAGGCAAGAAAAACCAAAAGTACACATACAGGTAAAACTCGACAAATTAGAATATCGTGCAAAAGTTCATTTATTTCAGTAATGCCACTTAAAAGGTGAACCTAATATATGAGATAGACTCATTACATGCAAAGCAAGATAGTTCAAGCCGTGATTTGTCATAATTGAGATGATTATGGCTTACAGCTCATGAAAAGCCCAAATCCACAATCTCAGAAAATTAGAATATTACATGCAATCAATAAAACAAGGATTGCACATAGAACAATATCAGACCTCTGAAAAGTATAAGCATGCATATGTACTCAGTACTTGGTTTGGGCTCCTTTTGCAGCAATTACTGCCTCAATGTGGCGTGGCATGGAAACTATCAGCCTGTGGCACTGCTGAAGTGTTATGGAAGACCAGGATGCTTCAATAGCGGCCTTCAGCTCTTCTGCATTGTTTGGTCTCATGTCTCTCATCTTTCTCTTGGCAATGCCCCATAGATTCTCTATGGGGTTCAGGTCAGGCGAGTTTGCTGGTTAATCAAGCACAGTAATCCCACAGTCATTGAACCAGGTTTTGGCAGTGTGGGCAGGTGCCAAGTCCTGCTGGAAAATGAAGTCAGCATCCCCACAAAGCTCGTCTGTGGAAGGAGGCATGAAGTGCTCCAAAATCTCCTGGTCGATGGCTGCGTTGACCCTGGACTTAATGAAGCACAATGGACCAACACCAGCAGATGACATGGCTCCCCAAATCAACACAGTCTGTGGAAACTTCACACTGGACTTCAAGCATCTTGCAGTGTGTGCCTCTCCATTCTTCCTCCAGACTCTGGGTCCTTGGTTTCCAAATGAGATACAAAAGTTGCTTTCATCAGAAAAGAGGACTTTGGACCACTGAGCAACGGACCATTTCTGTTTTTCTTTAGCCCAGGTAAGACGCTTCTGACGTTGTTTGTTGTTCAGGAGTGGCTTGACAAGAGGAATACGACATTTGAAGCCCATGTCCAGGATCCGTCTGAGTGTGATGGCTCTTGAATGCACTGACTCCAGCCTCAGTCCACTCCTTGTGAAAGTCCCCAACACTTTTGAATGGCCTTTTCCTGACAATCCTCTCCAGGCTGCAGTCATCCCTGCTCCTTGTGCATCTTTTTCTTCCACACTTTTCCCTTCCACATAACTTTCTATTAATGTGCTTTGATACAGCACTTTGGGAACATCCAACTTCTTTTGCAATTACCTTTTGAGGCTTTCCCTCCTTATGGAGGGTGTCAATGATGGTTTTCTGCACAACTGTCAGGTCAGCAGTCTTTCCCATGATTGTGATTCCTACTGAACCTGACTGAGAGACCATTTAAAGGCTCAGGAACCCTTTGCAGGTGTTATGGCTTAATTAGCTGATTAGAGTGGGACACTTTGAGCCTAGAATATTGATCCTTTTCACAATATTCTAATTTTCTGAGATTGTGGATTTGGGCTTTTCATGAGCTGTAAGCCATAATCATCTCAATTATGACAAATCACAGCTTGAACTATCTTGCTTTGCATGTAATGAGTCTGTCTTACACGTTAGCTTCACTATTTAAGTTGCATTACTGAAATAAATGAACTTTTGCACGATATTCTAATTTTTTGAGTTTCATCTGTATAGACTGGGTGAAACCAGGCTCAATAGCAGTAATTGTGAGAGGGATGTTGGAGTCTTAGTGGACTACCAGCTAAATATGAGCCAGCAGTATGCAGCAGCAGCCCCAAAACCTAATGCAATCCTAAATTGCATTAACAAGATCAAGTGAAGTGCTAATACCACTAATACAATCAAGATCAAGTGAGGTGCTAATACCACTCTTTAAACCCTTAGTAAGACCACATCTAGACTACTGCATCCAGTTTTGGTCACCACACTATAAAAAAAGATGTTGAGACTCTAGAAAAAGTACAGAGAAGAGCAACCAGGATTATTGGGGGACGGGAGACTAAAACATATGAAGAACGGTTACAGGAACTGGACATGAAGTGAAGAGTGAAGAGAAGGACCAGGGGAGACATGATAGCAGTGTTCCAATATTTGAAGGGCTGCCACAGAGAGGAAGAGGTCGAGCTATTTTCTAAAGCACCCGAATGCCAGACAAGGAATAATGGATGGAAATTGAACAAGGAGAAATTTAACATGAAAATAAGGAGAAACTTTCTGATAGTGAAAACAATCAACCAATGGAACAGCTTGCCCTCGGAAGTTGTGGGAGCATCATCATTTGAGACTTTCAAGAAGAGATTGAACCCCCATCTGTCAGAAATGGTGTAGGGTGTCCTGCTTGGGCAGGGGGTTGGGCTAAATGACCTACAAGGTTCCTTCCAACTCTGATTATCTATTATCTGTTATCTGAATATTTTGTGGAAACTATTCCAGCCCTAATACCTGTTAATTGCAGAAATTAACTATGATGTGGACAATTAAATCATTTGAATGATCAGTATGAAACTTAACTCATAACTTTACAGCAGGGGTGTCAGCAGGGGTGAATTTTGAAGAAATTCACATCAGAAACCAGAAACAGACTACTCTTGGATTAACTTTGGAACACAAATGAAAATGTTCTTTGAAAAGCATATTAGGCAACCCAAAGACCCATTACCAATGGAAGAATACAGGACTGCAGGGAAAAGATCACTACATTTGGTGGCAGGAAGTTTAATAACACATATTCACAAATGCCAGCTAGTGATGAAAAATATACTTCATTAATCTCCTTCCGCCAAAACAGACACATGTTTAACTATTTGGGAAACATGGAAATCTTGGAAGAAGCCAGATTGAAAATTTCAAAACAATTCTCAGAAGCAGTGAACAGCAGACATAAAGACCTAAAACTGGACATTACAAAGATCCAAAGTTAAAACCTTCACAAAAAGCATTTTCCCAAACACCTGGGTAAGATAGAATCATAAATCTACTATCCTAATTCTCAGACAGTCTTTGGTAATTATCACCCATGTACCATATTGCAAATATAACAAGTAAGTAAGCAAGCAAATGCATACATACTAATAATTGATAACCATCTATAGTGAAACAAACATGGCAAAAGAACAATACCTTCCTAATCAACCATCTCATATAATTATTAACTCCACCAACCTCAAAGGATGCAATCAAAATGCAGATAAGACAAGCACCATCTTATCAAATAAATTATCTACCAGCATCAAGGATCAATCACTTGCAAAAAATACCATCCCCCCTTATGCTTCACTTTTTCCTTCCGGAGCCCCAGGGAAGCCTTCTGGGAGAAAAAATGCCCCGCCAGTAGGCTCCCCTGAGGCCCAGAAGACCCCAAAATGGGGGGTGCTGCAAAAAAAGAGCCATGCCCACCTAGCCATGCCCACAGAACCAGTTGTTACAAAATTTGAATCCTACCCCTGCATCCATCCTGTTATCATTCAAGCCACTCAAGCATATACAGGACTGGTATACAAAAGGTATCCTTCATCAAAAACAATTTCTTCAGAATTTCTACTGCAATATTATTTGACAAGGTAATGAAATGACTGTATCTAAAACCTCATCACAGAGAACCCCCACAACATGAAGGCAAACCCCAGCTATATGTTTATTACCATCTCAATAGAGACAAAATTGTGTTTTGTGTTATTCATATCTGCACAGAAGATTAAGAGAGGAAACCTGGTTGCACTATTGAGACATCTGGGTTAAAATGAATGGAAGAACTAGTTCCACCCAATAAAGAAGTAGGTGGTATTTCCCAAAAGTAAATTGCAGATTTTTCAAAGAAGCATTGAACAGTACTAATATTTCCATTTCCATTTTCAAAGTTACATACCAAATATAACTAGCTTGAGGAAGTTACCTAAAAAGAAAAAGAAAAATTATTCTGGTAAGTGAGTTTCTTACAAAGTGAGCATGCAGAAATTATTAGCTGAAATTCTATACTCTGAGAACATTCATATAAAATATTTTAATTTTTTTATTAAAAAATGAGTTTTCAACTTAAAAACCTATTGTACAATCAAGAAATCAGTTTTAAAAGAATATAGATTGATCTACTCATTCTGAAATAAATTTTTGATTAACTTTTCTTTTAAAAATACAAAATTAATGGTTACTTTAAAACAATTTTAATTTTAATAAATAAATAACAAAGAAGAGTCATTTATTTGTGGATGTATTCTTTATTATAAGATGAAGTACAGTACAATGCTGCCAGACATAAGCAGATGACACACAAGAGAAACACAGATAGTTCCTGAATATATTCCCATTTCAGGAAAATCCTAGTTAAACTACCTCCAAATAACTCTCTGATTTAAAAAAAAAAGTGATCTCTTTTCCTAATATATATAGTGAGCACCTGAGATTAAGAACTGGCAGGATCAGGAATTTCCTGGCTGGCTAATGAAGCTCCATCTGAGGAGATGCAGATTTAAGCAAGCTCACTGCTTGTTCACTTTTGTCACTGCTTGCAGTTGAAATTGTAATTTTGTGCTTCTCTGTTGCTCCCAAATAGTGTATATGAAACTTGAATGGTTCTGAGTTACTTATACTTCTGCTCCTCCCTCCTCACCCAAAAAACATACAACCCAACTACCAATACTGATTGCTCTATTTTGTAGTTTCTTCTTCAAGTTCACTCCTTCTGCTTGATTTCACTTTTCTCTGGGCTATCTCCCATTTAATAAATTCTGTCTACAATTATTATGGATGCTCACACTGTCAGGCAGATATTTAGACCAGATTTAGGACTTTTGTCCTGCTGAGTCCTTCCCAAGGTCTTGGGATAGGCCAGTGGTGATTTTTGATGTTGTTAAAGGTATTGCTGCAGGATAAAACTGTTCCAAGTAAAACTGCCTTTTCCAATTGACTGATAGTGATTATTATTCCTATTACTATTGGTATTATTACCTCACCTTCTTTTAATATAAATATATCAATTGACTATTTGATCAGTAGCTGTAGCAAAATGACTATAAAATTACACAAACCGATTACAAGCAGGGTCATGACTGAGTTCCCAAAATTACTTATTAGATTAAACACTCT
Organism: Notechis scutatus; assembly: GCF_049901735.1. Classification (NCBI taxonomy): domain Eukaryota; kingdom Metazoa; phylum Chordata; class Lepidosauria; order Squamata; family Elapidae; genus Notechis; species Notechis scutatus. The sequence continues at coordinate 44,021,061 of NC_142011.1, forward strand.
GCCAGAGGTCTGAATCTGAATGAAGTAAGAACTACTGGGGTCCTCAAATCAAGAAGGTTTGGGAAAATAAATGAGCTAAGATCTTATGGGACTTTAAGAACCAAACAGAGAGGCATCTTGTTCATAACATGTCTGATATAACAGTAACTGAAAGTAAGCAAGTCTAGTTCATTGATGTTGCTATATCAATGATTCTAGGATTGAGGAAAATCAATTGGCAAAAAATTATAAAATACCGGGATTTGTAGATCATATTTGAATCCTTTTATACCAATCATGATTAGACCCCTCAATATTTGAAAATTTTGAATTTATTAGATCTAAATATAATTTTACCAAAAAAAAAAAACCTCATTCTACAAGGAACTGCATGTATTCTCAAGTGCTAATTTAATAATTCTTAGGTCCTTGGTTAGGACTTGAGTTTTTAAGGTTTCAACAATCTTAGACATGGATCTAATTGTATATTACTCATAATAGGTGAGGCATTACCTTGACCTCCGGTAAAGCACTACCTTGATATGGTTGTGGGGCTTGTGTACTCTGAAGAGAATGAGAGCTATGCCAGAGGTTCAACCATATTAGACAGTTCTCATCAGAGAATTTAGACAGTGTCTCTCCAGGGGTGGGATTCTACCAGTTCCATCTGGTTCTTTTTCACACTTATGACCATTGCAGCATCCCCACTGTCATGAGAGGCCAGGCGAGAAGAAGTGCCCCTTGACATGAGTCATGCCCACCAAGCCACACCCACCAACTAAGCCATGCCCACCGAACCAGTTGTTAAAAAAACTGAATCCCACCCTGTGTCTCTCCCATAAAACTTATGGTGAGATGTACATTATAGATACCCATACGAGCTCAGTGGTCACCAATCAACAAGGACTATCCTTGGTGTTGCAGTTCCTAAACATCTGATGAAAAATGGGCTATAGGCAGGGGTGGGTTTCTACGGGTTCTGTCCACCTCTGTAGAACCGGTAGCTCTGAAGAGCAGCAGACATAGAACCGGTTCTATGTCTGCTGATGTTTTTGCCCACCCATCCACCTGGGCTCTTACCTGACCTTTTTTTCCAGATTTTTCAACTTCAGCTGCCAAACGAGGCACAGCTGCATTTAAAAAAGCAGGAAAAGAGGGCTGTTTCAAAGGCTGCTTCTCTGCACTGAGTGTGCTGATGACGATTTACAGGCGTGCCCACGCAGCATGCAGGGAAGCACATCATAAATCACCAAACCTCATAAATCACCGAACCAATAGTTAACCCTGTCGTATCCCACCGCTGGCTATAGGGCTCATTAGTATTGGCTGAACAACTAGGGCCATCAATGGGCCAGGAGTTTGACAGCTCTGCTCTAACTAAAGAAGTAGAAGATTGAAACAAAGAATAACTGAGCATCTAGAACAGCACAAAAGAACAGAATAAGATTGCCTGCATTGAAGCTTTTTCCAAAGAAATAGCTAGCACAAGCATTAATCAATGTTAAATAGTGTAATATCAAATTTAAGCACTAGCTCATTGCAAATAACAATCCAACTAATATACAGCAAAACTGCTGTGATAATTGAATATCTGGGGTGCAAAGTCAACAAAGAAAAAAGGCAAACTGTGCCCCACCAAAACCTAAAATCAGGCTGGAAAATAAGATTAGCAAGCTGAGATAAGATTCAAATAAACTAGAACAGATGAATGAAAAGAAACTTAACACAAAGACCAAAGAATACCTAATCAAGAAATACCACTTAGAAACAAGCAAGATCAAGGAAGCACTGGAAATAATAAAGCAGCAAATAACAGTGATAATCAAGATTAGCAGATACAAAGCTCAAATTGCAAATTATAGACAGAATCTCCTATTTCAATCCAAGCAGAAGCATTTCTACTAATCTATCAATGGAAAGACTGCAGTGAATCAATCAGGACCTGACAAGGAAGAAATAGAGCAGTTTTGGGTGAAGTTATAAGAACTATAACAAAAATGCAGCTTGGTTAAAGGAGGTGGTTAAGAATAAAAAAGATGAAATGAAAGAACTTGTAATAACTGTAGAAATGGTGGAGAAAAGGGCAAGGAAGATCAAGAATTGGTCAGCAGCAGTTGAAGATAAATTTCATGGATTTTGGTTGAAACATCTGATCAGTATACATGTACTTGTTGCCAAGCAGTTTAACAAACTTACTGGGGAGGGGGTGGTAATGTGCAAGAGTAGTTAATATCTGGCAAAACCTACCTGATAATGAAAGATCCAGGAAAAGAGGCAGCATCAGGCCACTACAGGCCAATTATCTAATAACCAACAACTGTCAAATTACTGACTGGTGTGGTAGCTGATGCAATCTAACAGCATCCAATTGAAAACAAACTTTTTCCATCTGAGCAGAAACGAAATTGCTCAAATAGCAGAGGAACAAAAGAGCAACTCCTAATTGACAAGAGAATTCTGGAAAACTGCAAGGGAAGAAATACCAATATGAATGTAGCATGTATTGATTAAAAGAAGACATTCAACATCCTGCCATGATCAATGGCACAATAGATGACATGGTTGTTAAGCAATGATAATAGATTGACAGAGATTAATATCAAGAGATGAATCTTTCAAGGTGACTCACTTTCACCACTACTGTTTTTCATTGCACTAATTCCTCTGTCAGCGATACTGAGAACTCAGGCCATGGCTATCAAACATCAAAATATCTGCCAGATTATCCCACCTCCTTTACATTGACGTAGCTGTATGGAAAAACACTGTCTGAATCGCTGCTCAATACTGTCCATCTATATAGCTAAGACAGAGGTCCCAAACTTGGCAACTTTAAGACTTGTGCCAACTGGAGAATTCTGGGAGTTGAAGTCCACAAGTCTTAAAGTTGCCAAGTTTGGGGACTCCTGAACTAAGATATTGCAATGGAGTTTGGACTGGACAAATGTGCCATGCTTATTATCAAACAGGGAAATAATAAAAACTGTGATGGTATTTCTTCTTCCAAACTCAGTGGAGGAAATATCATCAAGGTAATTAACACCTGGGCAATTCCAGTCATCAGATACACATTTTGAATAGTGAACTGGATTCAAGCAGAAATAAAAAAGCCTGGATAAGAAGACTAGAAAAATAATGACAATGATTTCATCCTGAGAGCAATGCTGAAGACTCATTTACCAAGGAAAATGGGTGGGTATGGAGTGTTGCAAATACATCAGACAGTTGAAGAAGTAAAAAAAAAAAAAAGAGGGTTTGAAAGAATATCTGAAGGACAGTAAAGAAGATTGTCTGAAGCTAGTATACCAGGAAGGTCTACTGAGTACTGAAGAGACCAAATTGGCCTGCAAAAACGATCAAATGAAGGACAGAAACAAGGCATGGGAAGACAAAGCAGTACATGACCAATACATTTTAAAAAATAGCATGGAAAACTGATAATAACAAGACCTAGCAATAGCTAAGGAAAGTTGAAGAAACAGACAGAAGGCCCAATTCTGGCTGCACAAGAACAAGGCCTAAGAACAAAATAATACAAAGCCATAATTGAAAATATAGCAACAGATAGCAAGTGCCACCCCTGTAAAGAAGCTGGCTAGCTGCTGCAAGAAAATTACACAGACTGACAACAACAGCACCAACTACAGCAGGACAAAGTAGCAAAAATGGTGCTAATTTCAAAGATCTGCAATAAATACCATTTTAAGCAATAATACCATTTTACCATAATATAGAGAAAATCATAGACTATAAAGAAACTAGCATGCTCTGGGACTTTAGAATTCAAACAGACAGGCACCTGCTTCATAATATGCTAGACTTAACAACTGTCAATTAGAAAGGCAAAAACGTTTACACAGTGGACATGGTAGTACCTGGAGAACAGAACAGAGAGAATTGTGCAAGATAACAAAATAAAATAAAATAAAATAGAACTGTGGCAAAAGAAAGCAAAGGTAGTACCAATAGTAGTAGGCACCTTAGGTGCAGTCCCAAAACAAGTGGAGCAACAATTAGACACCATTAGTATTCACCATCAGTTCACCATCAGTTACTGTATTTTTCACTGCATAAGACACACTTCCCCCCACGCCAAAATTGAGTAGAAATGACTGTGCAACTTATGGAGTGAATATTATATCACAGACTGGGCTGCAACAGTGGGGTCCTTTTACAGTGTCAAACCCCCTCTAGGCGTTTGCCATACCTGCGGGAGGGGATTGGCACGACAGCGGCAACAGGCAGCAACAGCAAACGGCAGCAGCAATGCCCACTGCCTGGAACAGTTGATCGGCAGTATTCCAGGAGGCCGATCCAACCACCGATCAGCTGCTCGGTGGCGAAGGCTCCAGCGTTCCCCGGCGGAGGCAGCAGACATGGAGGAGGCAGCAATTGTGGTGTTTCCAGTCGGCCAGCCCGCTGATCAGTGGGGCAAGAGGAGGCCGGGGATCCAGCCATCACTCAGCTGACTGGTGGTGGGCGCAACGGAGCCCTGACGAGCCATGTGCTGGGGCTGACCAGGCTGTTTGCTGTTTGCTGCAAAGGTGGCAGAGACAGGTTTTTTTTCTTGTTTTCCTCCTCTAAACCTAGATGCGTCTTATGGTCAGGAGTATCTTATGGAGTGACAAATACGGTAATTACAGAAGATAGCTTTACTGGGAATAGCTTACATACTTTGGGATAACTCTAAGAGCATGACATCAATATCTGCTCATCCAAGGTTCTTGGAAAGGACTTAATAGCTGGATAAGAATGCCAAATACAGTCTGAACATCTGACTGACTGTGCGACAAACAAGTTTTCAGCACAGCAGTACTAAAATGTTATTTACACACTATAGGAGCTGGCTGAAAATATACAGGCTTAAAAAGAGCTGACCAGAACTTCCAATTTTTTTTTTACCTTGCTACAACAAAGCAAAATCTGATTTCTATTCACATAAGAAACAAAGGGAATAGAGAGGTAAACTGGAACACATCCTTCGGTGCCATTTACTGCCTTCTAGCTGAGTGAATGGCGTTTATTCCTAGACCATTGCATTAGGTAGTATTTTTCTTTTGTGTGAAGAAAGCAAAAGCAGCTTTCTTCAGCACTCAATATATTTTGTCAGATTAGAGTTCTACAGTCTTCAAATTTATCCTATATTTTAAAAAGAGAACAGCAAATAATTTCTAGGCAATTAGAACAATATTTACTTAGTATATGTATATATTCTTATTGATACTTACTCAGATGACAATTTGGAATACTAGGAAACCATTTCTTCCCACCAATATATTTAATCTTAGACGGCCCTTTCAATACATAGCCACCATGGCATGCAATGTCCACTTCATCTCCAGGCTCGTAATATTGTTTCTTCCCATGGACAATTTTTCCATGATTGATGAAAAGATGAACAATATCTGGTGAAGTTTTAACTAAAAATACAAATATGTATTATAAGCAAAAAAAAAAAGCAAATACTGAATCACATCACATCCTGGACATAAACTGTTTGAACTTCTTCTCTCAAGGTGATACTACAGGGCATTACACACTAACCCTAACACTAACCCCGCCGCCCCATGCTATCACTTCGTTAATCCCCACAACCCTGTCTATTCCCTGGAATGTCAAACCACCTACTAGGGCTGTATTACTTATCCTTCTCATCTATTTTATTACCTATTTCCTTAGATTCTTATGACTACAACTTTGTTGTTCGTATCTGGTGACTTACGCTGATTGCTTTTATTTAGTATCCTATTATGATTTCTGTTGGCTGTTTTTTTAGTATTCTATGATTATCACTGAATGTCATATCTTATGATTTATGATTATTGTATTTTATGATTTTGATCATGATTTATCACTTGTGGCTTGTACTGTACACTGAGAACTTATGCATCAAAAACAAATTCCTTGTGTGTGTCCAATCACCCTCAGCCAATAAAGAATTCTATTCTATTCTATTATTTTCCCTAATCCTTAATACTCGGACTTAGCACCATTACATGTTTTGTTTTGTTTTGTTTGCAATAGATGAAAGAATATTTTAAAAAATGGGGGGAGAGTGTAATGGATGAATGGATGGAGAGAGAGACAGGCAGGCAGGCAGGCACGTATCAGGGCCAAACATCCTTTTCCAAAGTTACCCTGCTAAAGTGACAAGATGATTATTGTGGGACTTGGAAAATTACTTCCTTATAATAGTTTGTCTGTATTATTCCTGATCTTTAGTACAAACTAAACTTTCATTTAAATTCATCAAGCAATAAATTACAACATTCAGAAACTGTTAACAAAAACATGAGGTACAATATTAATACTGTATATGGAAATTGATAATATTTATAATATATGGAAAGTGATAATATTTATAATATATGGAAATTGATAATATTTAAAATATATTGCTCCTATATAGCTACCTTTGTCTACATTATAGCATTAGAAGCAATAGAAGGGAACATTTCACACCTAGATTTATACTTACGGAAACATAATTGTGCAGGAGGATTCCAGAGATTATAACCTTGACACTGTATAGTCATTATTATGGTGTCATCAATAAAAGAATAGTTCTGGTTGCAAGTTATGACAGCTGTTTTTCCAGTTTCATACTGAGATTGGAAAGGCTGTATGTTGCCATTGAGAATCAATGGAGGACCACATATGCCTCGAGAAACTGTAATAAAAATAGTTTTTATGCAAAAATTATCAAGACATATCATCTATCTACATTCTGATAACGCTAAGACAGTATGTAACAATTCACTTTCTTTTTATTAGTTCACATTCACATCACACAAAGTCACACACCTGATCCATTTCAAGATAGAGATGTGTCTTACACTGAATTACACTTTGACATGTCTATAAATAAGTTCCCAGGCAACCAAACTAAAAAGATTTATCGAAGTTCATTTCAATTTCAGTTTTCCTTCAAATCATACCCTGGGGAGGTATCTGTATAGGGTTGGTTTGTTCATGGGTTGTTTTTTGTTGTTGCAATAATAAAATCATTTATCACTGCCTTCCTCTGGGATTTTTTTTAAATTTCGCAAGGACATCCCAATCTAATTCATTCCATCTCAGCCTCATCCCTCACAGAAGTTCCCTGAGTAGTTTTTGCCAGGTCACTTCTTCTCTTTGACAAAGAGAAGGCAACAACTTATTTGGTCAGTATGTCCTAATTAAAATAGGACCAGGAAAACCCAGTATAAAACCCCCTTTGCTACAAAACTTCACAGGATGATTTTGGCTGGTCACATAGAGTTGTGTTAATGAAAAATTGGAGGAAGAAATGCTATCAATGACATGTTTCTCAACTTTGGGATGCCTGTCATTCTATATTACAGTGTATTATTATATGAATAATTATGCTGCATACACATGACCAATTTTCCATAGTTGGACAAAACCCTACAGTATATGACATTGAATGGGGAAAACAGAAGTCAAGGTATGAATTTCAATATATGAACATTAACCATTTTACATTTAAATTATTTATTACAAAGAAATTCCAATTAAATATTTAAAAATGTAAAATCTTACTCTTTTTACATGATGGTACTATGGGAACCCAAATGCTGTTTTTTTCACATCGAATCAAATAATTTCCAATCATAAAATACCCACTTTTGCATTGAAATATAACTTTGCTTCCATACATATATGGCTTCTCAGGTTGAGTTATCTGTATTCCATGTTCTACCACTGGATCTTTACAGAATACCCCTAATAAGATAGGAAAATAAATACAACCATAAGATATAAAATATCGCCAGCTGTTTCTGTATATTTTAAATCTATTTTTACTTGAACGTAATCCAAAAATACAGTATAGCAGAAATCTTGTGATTTCTCCTCCAAAACGCAAACCTTTTTCCTGGAACTCTGGATCCAATTTGAACTGAAAACTTTTAACTGTTATTTCTTTATAGGCCACTTTGAATTGAGTCAGTTGGTATTGACCAATTAAATATATAAACAAAATTACATTTACAGTATATGATTAAGAGAAGGCTACCATTAAACTAACTTGAGAGAACCAGATATAATGCTTAGAAATAAAGCAAAATAATTATTCAATATTACTGAAAAATAAAAAAGGAACATACAACAATTAAGTTTTAATTGGGGAATCAACCTTTGCATATGGGTGGTTTCTCTTTCCATAGTCCGGTTAGATTTTCATTAGCACTGCAGACCATAAAGGATGCCCCAATAAGGGAAAGATTTTTACTGCAACTGTAATGTACTATTGTTCCAACAGGGTAAGTGGTTGCATTTCCATTGTGAAATCCAGCAATAATATTTGGAGGCTGTCCACAATATATTCCTGGTGGAGGGAGGGGAGAAACAATTTAGAAAAACAAAAAACAAAATGATCAGGATAAAGACTAAGACAGAATAGTGTAGAGGCAATATTGGAGAATTATTGTTACAATGTGTAACTACTTCCATAAATAGAAAATGTATTTGCACATGTACATACAGTCCTAAGAACATATCAACAAAAATGTATATTTTGTAGGGCCCCAAGAGATAATGGAAGTTGTGACTTGCTTCCAGATAAGTACTGTGAATCAACTGAAACTCATCAGTGTCCTCAGGATAAGCCAAATTTTTTCATTTAATGCCAGAAAATGCACTGATAGAAAAAAAAAGTCTGTATGAGTGCTCTGTTCTCTTATTACAAAGTCCAACTCACACTCTCTTTTTAATTCAATCTTTTTCCATTAGTTTTGGGTTATTTGGTTATCATTGTTGGTTATTTAATTTTTCAGACACTATAAAACGGTTCCATTCTACTCAGCAGACAAAACAGTATAGTATTTCTTAGAATAGAGAGAAGGGTGAAAAGACCTACATTTGGGACAAAGGTAGAGAAAATGAGCCAATCCTATGTGTAGGAAAAAAAACTAAAACAGTTACAAACACTGTCATGTTTTTTCATATATTCTCAACAGATTTTTCTTACATGATATAACACATTTTTCATGACATTCAAAATCAATATAAGCAAAAAATATGTTTTTAATGACCAGTGGCACTGACCAATTCTGAAAAATTAAATCTACTATATGCTAGCAAAAAAATAAGCATTTCAAGATGGATCATGCATGCTAGAGGAAGAAACATTTTTTCTTGTGCAGCATAGAAAATAACAACATTTAAACGGATTTCTTCATTTAGCTTAGGGAAGACAATTTGAAACTTAGTATTTAATGTATTCTTTTGCTCAATCTATCCATTGTAGCTTGAGATACATATTGCTGGGGTAGAAAGGCAGGCAAGCAGACGTATAAGTTGTATGCATATTTCTCACATTTATAATGTAAACAAACATGACACTATTGTAACAGATCTAAGTTTAATTATATATGTTGTAGTAATGTGGTTATCCAGTAGGCAGTATCACTTTACTTCCTAAATACATTATTTTACCACATGAAAACATAAAAATATTTTGTCACAATTTAAATAGATTAGCATCCAATTCTACTTATTACTGCAAATATTCTTCAATATTTTTTCTCATGTGATACTTCCCAAGGTTTTTTTTATTGTAAATGCACTATCAAATTTTATAATAATATGATTTCCTGCAAATCTATACTCAAATTCCAAATAAATATTGAAGCAATTGCGTACTGTAATCCAATCATCAGTGGATCTTTATAGAGCAAAAGCTATAATTTTATAATGAAATATATGTATAAATTACTTGATAAACTGATTAAACACAGTGAGTCAGAACTGAGACTTCATGGTAAAAAAATGCACAGGATCGAAAGGTATTTCCCAAACTCTTTTCCCTTCTATCAGCTCAGGACAAAGAAACCAAGGCAGTGTTTGGTCCTATGATACCTTTTAAATCACAAATTCACAAACAATCTATAGACACAATAATTGATATTTATATACTTAATAATGAACATTAATCAAAACCATATCTTATACAATTGTGGGATTTTTCCCCCATTACAGCACTGCTTATGTAGGGCCAAGTGTCAGGGTGAAAAATCCAAATAACCACTAGAGGTCAGCAAAGAGCCAGAGCTTCTTGTTTACCATCTAGCAATCCTTCAGGTTTTTCAGCCAGAACTGGCAACTTTAGCATATTTCAAAGAAAGGATTACAACCATCACCTAATAGGAGGTCCTTGATGGGTTTTTTAAAAATATATTTTAAGTCTTATAATGCTTCTTTAAACTTAACAAAAACAAATACATTTTTCCAGTAAGAAAAAGACATACTTTTGCAAAAGTCTTTATTTGGATGCCAGATACCCTTACGACACACCATAGCGAGTACACTTTCACTGATTGGTTTAAATCCTCGTTTGCATTTGTAATAAACCTGACGATAATGTTTAAGGTCTGAGAAAATAAATGCTGGTTCAGAACCTTCAAAAACTGGTAAGGTAGAAACAGGACAGTAGTCTGGGGCTGTGGGGGGAAACAATTGTTAAAGATGTCATATAAAACAATAGGAGTAAAAATGATATATATTAAAACAGAATAAAGTATGTTTTACTAATAATTAATAAAGCGTGCAACAATTTTTTTTACAGTTTCTGGATAGATTTCAATGACAGCTTTAAGTAGAGTGCACTGCAAAATTCCATGTGCAGGGTTACCACAGCATGAGTGACAGTTTAAAAGACACAATTTTGTAGCCAACTTCCGGGGGTAAACTTGATCCTATTCATTCAGGCCTTTACATCATTGAAGCATTGTCCGGTTAGTCTCAGTTTGAAATATACATTTGGATAACATGCACATATTGATGATACCTGAACCCAAAGTTATAGATGACCTCATCTATCAGGTTCACATAAATATGAAACAGAATAAGCAAGAACAAGGAGCCCTGCAATGTCACATACTAAAGTCTGGAATTTGTTCTGTATTCTCTATGAATGCCCAGCAGGAACCAATCACAGGGCAAAAAGAGAACCAGCCTAATAGCATTAAGTCCTATTCCTTTATTTATCCAGTGTATCCAGAGAAGTATGCTGTGTACCAGAGTATCTAAGACCAATTGATACGATTCATGTTTAATTATTAAGCTAGGTCTAGTAATAATTTGGCAGTACCAGACATCTTACATTTGTTGTATGTATGTTTTAGGTTAGCGCCATAAGCTTTTGTATAAGCCCACAATTTTAAGTCCAACTCGGTCTTTGCCTGATAATCCATTGGACTTTCCCTCCTCTTATTACTGCTTCCACTGATATCAGATGGAACACAACTATACTGAATAAATCAGACTATCTGATTCAAGGCCTCCTAGGGAAAAACAATAATATCCTCCAATAGCTCATGGTTTTTTCATGCAGTTATACATTCAATTGTATAGTTTGGTGCATTTCAGAACCAGTATAAAAAGCCATTTTTTAATCTGATGTATTCAACATTAGGAAACACTTCATATCTATATGTAGCAGCAAAATATGTCTGTTTGTTTATGATGGCAAGACTTACTTCAGATAAGCTAAGATTTCATGAAAAAACAAATTAGGATATGGCAATCTGTTTCACTGCAGATGGCTATACCTGGCTAAACTTGGTATATCTTGAAAAATTAAGTGGGTCAAACCTAGCAAGTACTCCAGAAAATCCAAGTTGTAGAGTTTTAGAGTTCATTTAAACATCGATATTGCTTGATTGGGTCGTCATATCTAAAAGCATTCAATTCTATTTCTATGTCATTACTAGTGTGCTTCTTATAGCAGTAGGAATAGCACTTAGACTTATATACCACTTCAAAGTGCTTTACAGCCCTCTCTAAGCAGTTTACAGATTTAGCATATTGCCCCCAATAATCAGGGTACTTTTACTGACTTGGGAAGGATGGAAGGCTGAGTCAACCTTGAACCAGTCAGAATCAAATTTCTGGCAGTCAGCAGAGTTAGCCTGCAATACTGCATGCTAACAAGTGGGGTATTCTACTGGTTTGCCCCCCAAGTTCCTTCCTATAAAAAGTTTTGCTGCTAGGTTAGCTTTAGACTGCTAATATATCAGGCATAAATCTAAGCACACAGCTATCCCAGCCATCAAATATAAAATGAAAACCTTTCTGCAAATGAAAAACTTTTTGGAGCTGAATTACAGATTAATTCACCTGTTTCAACAAGTTTACTGAATTCTTTATGGTGCTTAGAATCTAATTCCAGCTCCAAAAATTGACAAGCCCCAAAATTCACAGCTCTGGAGACTAGAGATGATTGCCTAGATTCTAAGGGCCTCGGACAGTTTGCCATTGCCAATATGCCACAGCCAACTCAGCATAATCAACTTGCCACAACCAATTCGCCATGGCCAACTTACCACAGGACAATTCACCCCGGAACAAGTTACACTAATATCAAAGAAATGGTGGAATAGAATCATTAAAGAAAGGATGCAAAAGGAGGGACAAAATGAAATGTGAATGAGAAAAAGTAAAATATTTTTTTAATTATTTTAAATAATTGAATGGAATTGTTGAATTGTCCTGTGCCAAGTTGTCCAATGGCGAGTTGGCCATGAAGGGTTGTCCCATTCTGGGTTCTAATGCTGCTTTGTAAACCCATCGTAATGTCCTATCTGCCTGGCAATCTGTGAAGAATCTAAAATACTCTTGATCAATGGAAAACTTTCCAAGCTATTCTATCATCTCCCTGGAGAGAAGCTGCAATTTTTTTAGCCAGAGAGGGAAGAAGCTTATAGACTGGTCAGCCCTTCTTTCTTTATCACTTGATTAAATACCACTGCAAGTGGAATGTTTAGATCAACACTGCACACAGAAAGAAAAGCCCTGTTTCTTTGTTTGCAGGTGTGGAAGCAATTGAATTCAGATTTATTGCTTTTGCTAATTTTCCATCAAAGTTGGCTACAGAGTATAAATAGAATTTCATGGCCTCCTAAAATTCTTACATTGAGATATGGCTGTTTTCAGGTAAAAACCTGCAACAAAATAGTTAATTAAATGCCAAAGATTCCTGTCCATATTTCCTTGAATTAGTCATATGTTCAATCCTACCATTAAGCAATAAGCCTTAATAGTACAGTGGAACCTCGGGTCACAAACGCTTCTGTTTGCGATCAAATCGGGTGACGACCAAAAAATCCACCCTATTTTTGAATTGGGACACGATTCAAAAATCAGGTGCCAAACAAAATTGTTTCACTTTCCGCACCAATTTCCCTTTCGGCACCTTTTTTTAAAAAATCAGTGCATGCGCAGATGCTCATGCTTCCAGTCTCGACCAAATCGGATATATTCTTGTTTTTTGTTCTGTCTTTGGTAGACGTTTAGGAACATTATGAAGATGATGATATAGAAGAATGAGAGGAAAACCAATGCCTCTGTGCTTTAAGTCCTTCGATGTTTTTCATAACAGCAATAGCAATATCACTTAGACTTATATACTCCTCCACAGTGCTTTAAAGCCCTCTCTAAGCAGTTTACAGTCAGCATATTGTCCCCAACACTCTGGGTCCTCATTTTACCGACCTTGGAAGGATGGAAGGCTGAGTCAACCTTGAGCCAGTCAGAACTGAATTCCTGGCAATCAGCAGGGTTAACATGCATCACAGCTCTTGTTCAAGATGACTAAAATTTGCTCCTGGGAGCATTCCGCAGAATTGAATCCTGAAACTGATTCCTTTTGAGCCACAAACATTTCTGGCCTAAGGTCTGAGTCTCCACAATGCCTTTAAAATATCAAATTAAATTAGCTCAGGCTTTTGTCACTCTACCTGAGGAAGCTCTTTTTGTCTAAGACCACATTGATGTCAGGATGTGACAGGTCCATGGAAGAAAAGTAGTTCTACTCATGATTTACATGAGTGTCAGGAACAAAATAATTTAAACCTTGGCTTCCCTCAAAGAAACTCTGACATGTTCCGTTTTTGCCCCCCCCCGAAGGGGGGGGGGCCCCAGTAGGGGGCGCACACAACCCCAGCCGGACGGCGGGGAGAGAAGGCGATGAATGAACTGGCCTAGGAGGCGGAGAAGGATTTTTTTTCCTAAGGAGGGGTTAGGGCTAAAAGGCGAACACGCAGGGGGGACTTGTGGGGGCGGTGGGCCCCCAGGAAGGCGCTTGGCGCACAGGACTGCAGCGGAGCCCCGGGGGGGCCGGATCGGGCGCGGGCGGTGCGGCGTTTTACGAAAAAAAAGGACATTATTGATGGTCTCAACTTACACATGCTTTCCTCTTCCAAGTTCTAAATAGCCTAAAGCCATGTTTCAAGATGTTGGAAGATAAAATATGTGTTGGTGTATTCCTAAGAGCAGGACTCTAACGTTAGTAAAGCCCAGTGTTGGAAGATAATGGGTTCAGTTCCAAGTGGGGAAAAAAAACACTGGGAACTAGAACAGAACAGAACAGAATAGAATAGAATAGACCTTGTCATTGCATTCAAAATACAATGAAATTTGAAAGCTATTCCAGCAGTGCCCCAAACACCACATCACAATCACACTACACAGTATTTAAAAATTAAAATAATTAAAGTAATGATAATTAAAAACCTAGTCTAAAACCTATTTAAAACATATATTAAGTTAGATAGTTTAAAAATGCCACTTTATGCATAGAACTAAATCACAAATGTACTATTTGATTCAAGACAATTATTGCCTTGGAAAAGAAACTGTTTCTCAGTCTATTAGTCCTCATTTTAAAACACCTATAACGTCTCCCTGATGGTAACAATTTGAAAAATGAATGACCAGGATGAGAACGGTCTGTGGAGATTTTTTGTGCTCTAGAGAGGAGTCTGGACTTCGCAATCTCTTCCAAAGAAAGAGAGCAATCGATGATTTTTTGTGCTGTGTTTATAACTCTCTGGAGCATCATCTTATCCACTACAAAGCATTCAGCATACCACACCGTTACACAGTATGCCAACATGTTCTCAATGGTAGAATGGTAAAAAGTAACCAGCAACTTCTACCCAGACCACTTTTTCAGCAGCCTCAGAAAGTGCAGGCGCTGTTGGGACTTCTTTGCAGTGGCCATAGTGTGGACCGACCAAGTAAGGTTGTCAGAAATATGAGTTCCTAGAAATTTAAAACTATGAACTCTTTCCTCTTTCCATATATAGTGGGAGAGGCTCTGCTTTGCATTGTCTGAAGTCTATAATCAATTCTTTGGTCTTTTTGATGTTCAGGGCGAGGTTATGACTCTTGCATCATAACATGGAGGCTGTTTGGAAAGATGGTTTAATAGTGGACAGGACCACATGGCTTGGAGCTCCAAAGTGAAATAGATTACATGCTTCAAGATGTTGGGTGAAGGAAAAGAAGGAAAGGGGCAAGATGCTGAGAGTGCAACTGTTTTATACCCTCTGTTGGGCCCCACCTTAGTGTTTCCTGTTCCTGTGTAAGAAATGTATCCCATTGGCTGTCAGACTCCCAGGGGCGGGGGGTGGGGTCTTAGCTAACTTTGTAGGTTTTGTCTGGACCACATGGCTTCACCTGAGTGCTGGCTGATGCAATCTTCCCAGACCAGGTGGTGAGATGGGTAGAGGCCTTTGTTATGTAGAATATTCTGGTCCAGGCCTTAATGGCCTGCACATTAACAAAGGTGGGGGGTAAGCTTCTCCTTCTGAGGTGAGTTTCTGCTTCTCTTTTTAGGGGAAATATTTTGCCTTTTTAATATTTCCTAAGATATTTCATTTTGGGTGGGTGCTAACTTCCTACACCAGTAAAGCAGGTTTTATAATTAGAGTAGAAAAGGGATTTATTTCATTGTAGAAAAAGTGAAGCCTCCCATGTGACGAATTAGCTAGGGGAAAACTGAAAGACAAGTACTCTTCCCATGTATGCCTGGCAGCCACCTCAGTTTATTTATTTGTTTGTATGCTATCTATTCATGCAAGCCAAGGAGGTTGAAAAAAATCCATGCAATTCAAGGTTGAAATTATCTAATTATTTAAAAAAAAACTTTTGAAATCTGGTTGTGGCTTCAAATTCACTCCCTTAAAACCCTGAGTGTTACTAAATTTGCCAATCTTTTACATGCAAAGGGACACAAAATAATAGTTTAAACTTAAAGCAATGTTTTTTTCAACCTTGGCAACTTTTAAGAAGTTCCATTCCCAGAATTCCTTAACCCAGACACGTTGGCGAATTCTGGGAATGGAAGTCCGCGCATCTTTAAACCCTGGTTTAAACTCTCTATCCACACTCAGTGTCCCCTGACGTCGAAGAATCCGCGCCAGTCTATTTGCACCTCCAACGCCACACGGCCAACTGAAAAACGCTGGCCGAGAAGGCCTTTGCCTTTTACGCCACCAGCCCCGTTCGCCTCAGGCTCTTCCTCCCAGAAGCGGAAGCCTAGAGGACGTGGAGGCAATCCCAGCGTGGGATTCCGATCCGAGTCCGCTATCGCCACCTGCCTCTTCAGACCTCCGGTGCCCTGGTAGGTCGCGCCGGGAAGGCAGGGACGGGAAAGAGGGAGCCAGAGCCAGCCGCGCTGCCGCGTGAGGAGAAAGCGAATCAGATTCACCTCTCTCGGCCAAACTCAACGCTGAAATCGTCAAAAGCGCGGGGAGCCACGAAGGGCGTCGTCGTTGCGACATGGCTCTCAACGTGCAGGAAGATGAAGAAACGTTGGGATCGACGCGCGGAAGGGGGAGGGGGTTCCAGGGCTCGAGCGCGAGTTCCGACCGCAGCAAAGGTGTGTGTGGAGGGGGTCGTAGCCACTGCCGCCATTGCAGAGAAGTCGGGCTTGCTTTTCATTTCCATTTCACGCCAGAATCGGCGTTAGGCCGACAAAGGGGGAGGCGCCTCGAGAGCGCGGAGACAAGTAGACTGCAGGTGGAACATTTGGTCCGTATAAATAAGGTCTAGAAAAAAGAAAGCTGCTTGGATGAGAAGCGAAACGTCTTCAATGAAAAACCGGAAAGTCCAGCTGACTGAGAATCTCCATTGACAAGAACTAGAAAGGTTTGCTGCGAGCTTAACTTAGTTCGCCTCCGGATGTTGGTCAGGTCAGGAATATTGGGCATTTGGAAAAATGCAGGCACTCTGATTCAGACAGCGGTAGGCGGGTGAAATTGCTCTGGTTGGCAGAGCCAGACGCAGAAGCAAAACGGCACGCGAGGCTGCTGCCATTTGGAGACCATCCGGCTTGAATGCCCCCACGTCCTCTTTTAATCAGCAAACTTTATGGGAGAGATTAGCAATTCAGTGTAGGAGTCTCGAAATTCCTACCATTCTCTTGCTGTTCAGTGGAGTGAGTGGCGTGAAGAAGCCCTGGCAGAATGACGTTCAGCAGCTCGTTATCGAGCGTTATAATGTTGACATAGTTTCAGTTATGCCCATACTCATAATTTAATCTCTGCCTTTTTCTCCAAAAGTCCCCCCTCCCGCCCAAAGAAATACATTGAAGACTAGTTAATTTTTTGTTTTGAAATGTATTTTCGGATTGAACCTAGAATTGATTTAATTTCTAAAAAGATTTATTACTATTTATTGTATATCCTAGTACCATAGTTTGCTGAACACATTTGAAGTATTTGCTGCTTAATGAATATGGAATATGATGGATAATTAAATTTGTATGCTGCCATAACCTCAACTCTGGGCAGCTTACAACAATCAAAAAAGACATTACCCCCCCCCCCCCAAAAAAAAAAAAAGCTGCCAAGCACAATGAAATGGGAGGATCAAAGTCTGTCTCACCAAAGGCCTAGGTGAAGTCCAGAATAAGAAAACATTTTTTTATTTATGCATGCATGCTTCATAACAAAAAATAGTGATCGCAATACATTATCAAAGAAAAAGTGCTATAACAAAGTGAAAAAATGCAACAAAAAGCATATGTCAACAAGTCACAAATCTATACATCTCTAATGCAAATATTATTCAAAATGTGTATATATTCATTCAACTTTTAATCCATTGTATTTTCTATTAATGTGTCCCATATTTCATTATATTTGCCTATACACAATCTTCTATAAGCAATTCACTCATGACTGACAACAGCAACCAGGTTTTCAGTCCATTTTCAGTCCACAGAGTAAAAGGGGACATACATTTATCTTCCCCAAAACCAGTCTTTTGGTCATAAGGGCATGAAGAATCCATTTATATTGTTCAGTTTTCAAATTCCCTGTACTGTAGTATGTAATATGTCTTGAGTATGTAGTTCAAGAGAATGTTACTGTACTGGTATGTAGCTCAAGAGAATGAATTTACAAATCATATTTACAAAATCCATTACTTTTTAAGCATTTATGACTCTTGATTTTAAAATCAAAATCATTTCTGTGTCATATCAATCACTGCTTCATATTTATTTTCCAGGAGTATATTATTCATTCATTGCTTCTAATATCAATGTCAGCATGATATCTTTTGCTAGCTTGCTCAGAAGAAATTGCCAATAAAGAATAATATCTTGTCCTATGAAAAAATAATGACATTTAATTGAAGTAGAACAAGAATTTCAGTAAATATAAACAAGGGAGTTTATATGCAATATAGAAATAAAAGGAAGGTACCCTAGTAAAATCATTTGTAAGCAAAACTTGGGCTTCACAGGTACAATTGCTAAATTAATAGGGACAACGTATAATTGACAAGATAAGCCAAATTATAAGAGTTAAAAAATACATTTAAATGCATTGTTTGAAATAGGCAGATGAGAATTCCTATGAATTAATGGCCGCCTCTTTATTTTACCAATGCTAAACTCAAAATAGATGTGCTCATTGGAATGATGAAAACCTTTTCCTCATAAAATACCTGTATATCAGTGCATATGTCCCATATTGATGTTTGATAGAATATGCATTTCAAATTATTAGGTCACATAGTGTAATAAGATTGGGACTGGGTTAGAGACTTCTGGCCTCACTATTAGTTGTGTTGGGGGGTGCACGAAGGGAGGCTCAGCCAATCTCATAGTACACATGTACTAATACTACCACTTCCTTCGATATAAATAATGTAAACAAATAAATGTTCAGTTTTTTCTTTTGCAAAAGGACAGTCCACCAAACATGAGGAAAAGCAATTAAGATACTTAATTCCCACAGAACCTGTATATTTTTCTTTATTTCAGTTTGATTTTCTTTAAAAGGAAAAGTTAAACCACTTATTTTATTATAAACTAAACTGAACAATATACAAGCAAGAAAAGCAATAAAATAATGCAAATATTACTCAAAATGTGTATATGATACATTCATACAACTTTTAACCTGTTTTGTTCTCTATAAATGTGTCCCATATTTCATTATGACTTGTCCATACACAATCTTCTATAAGCAATTCACTCATGAGGGACAACAGCAACCAGGTTTTCAGTCCATTTTCAGTCCACAGAGTTAAAAGGAGACATACATTTATCTTCCCAGATAACTGGTTTTTTGGTCACATGGGCATGAAGAATCCATTTATATTGTTCAATTGTCAAACTCCCTGTACTGGTATGCAGTTCAAGAGAATGTTATCTGAAAATTTTACTTTTGTAACACAATCGTATTTACAAAACCCATTATTTTTTAAGCATTTATGGCTCTTGATTTTAATACCAAAATCATGGTGTCATATCAATGATTACTTCATATTTGCTTTCCAGGAGTATATTATGCATTCATTGCTTCTCATAGCATAACTGTCGATGTCAGCATGAGATTTGTTGCCAACTTGCTCAGAAGAAATTGCCAACTAAGAATAATATCTAGTCCTATGAAGAAAGTAATAATGATATGTCATTGAACAAGAACAATAATTTCAGTAAATATTAAAAAGGCAGTTTATATACAATATAGAAATAAAAGGAAGGCACCCTAGTAAAGTACCCTTGTAAGCAAAAAACAAACACACACACAACTGACGTCGGATAATTTTTAATAGGTTGATGGAAAGCTAGAGAAGGCACAAAGAAATTTACCTAACAAAGTTGCTCCCCAAATTACATATGTACTATAACTTATTTTAAACCATCTGACTCGCAGTCATATTTATACAAATAATGTATTTTCATCTTAAAATAGTAGTCTTACAGTGAGATTTATTACCTGTAGCTATAAAGACAAAGCTTTCTTTTTAGAGTGGGGAAGCTTCATAATTAACAACACAATAATTTCTTTGGGCTTCACAGGTACAATTGCTAAATTAATAGGGAGAACATATAATTGAGAAGGTAAACCAAAATATTTATATAAGACTTAAAAATACATTTAAATGCATTGTTTGAAACAGGCAGATGAAAATTCCTATGAATTAATGGCCACCTCTTATTTTACCAATGCGAAACTCAAAACGTGCTGATTGGAATGACAAAAACCTTTTCCTCATAAAATACCTGTATTTTAGTGCATATATCCCATATTGTTATATGATAGAATATACATCTCGAATTATTACCACTTCCTTCAATATAAATAATGTAAACAAATAAATGCTCACCGTTTTTTCTTTTGCAAAAGGACAATCCACATTACAGCACCAAAAATGAGGAAAAGCAATAGGATACCTCCCACAGAACCTATTAAAACCAAATAAATATATTTTTCTTTATTCAGTTTGATTTTCTCTAAAAGGAAAAGTTAAAGCACTGATTTTATTATAAACTAAACTGAATAGCCAAGCAAGAAAAGCAATACAAATTTCTAACATTAAAATACAATGAAAATTGACCCATCCTAAGGTGTTTAAGTAATGCATTGTAGAATCCATTCTACAGAATTCAGAATAATACACTGCTCAAAAAAATAAAGGGAACACAAAAATAAGACATCCAAGATCTGAATGAATGAAATATTCTTATTAAATACTTTGTTCATTACATAGTTGAATGTGCTGACAACAAAATCACACAAAAATTATCAATGGAAATCAAATTTAGCAACCCATGGAGGTCTGGATTTGGAGTTACAATCAAAATTAAAGTGGAAAAAAACACTACAGGCTGATCCAACTTTGATGTAATGTCCTTAAAACAAGTCAAAATGAGGCTCAGTAGTGTGTGTGGCCTCCACGTGCATGTATGACCTCCCTACAACAACTGGGCATGCTGATGAGGTGGCGGATGGTCTCCTGAGGGATCTCCTCCCACACCTGGACTAAAGCATCCCCCAACTCCTGGAGAGTGGTGCAACATGGCGTTGGTGGATGGAGCAAGATGTCCCAGATCTGATGTCCCAGATGTGCTCAATTGGATTCAGGTCTGGGGAACGGGCGGGCCAGTCCATAGCATCAATGCCTTCGTCTTGAAGGAACTGCTGACACACTCCAGCCACGAGGTCTAGCGTTGTCCTGCATTAGGAGGAACCCAGGGCCAACCACACCAGCATATGGTCTCACAAGGGGTCTGAAGATCTCATCTCGGTACCTAATGGCAGTCAGGCTACCTCTGTCAAGCACACAGAGGGCTGTGTGGCCCCCTAAAGAAATGCCACCCCGCACCATTACTGACCCACTGCCAAACCGGTCATGCTGGAGGATGTTGCAGGCAGCAGAACGTTCTTCATGGCGTCTCCAGACCCTGTCACGTCTGTCATGTGCTCAGTGTGAATCTGCTTTCATCTGTGAAGAGCACAGAGCGCCAGTGGTGACTTTGCCAAGCTTGGTATTCTCTGGCACATGCCAAACGTCCTGCACAATGTTGGGCTGTAAGCGCAACCCACACCTGTGGACGCCGGGCCCTCATACCACCCTCATGGAGTCTGTTTCTGACCGTTTGAGCAGCCACATGCACATTTGTGGCCTGCTGGAGGTCATTTTGCAGGGCTCTGGCAGTGCTCCTCCTGTCCCTCTTTGTATAAAGGTGGAGGTAGCGGTCCTGATGCTGGGTTATTGCCCTCCTACGGCCTCCTCCACTTCTGATGTACTGGCCTGTCTCCTGGTAACACATCCATGGTCTGGACACTACGCTGACAGACACAGCAAACCTTCTTGCCACAGTTTGCATTGATGTGCCATCCTGGATGAGCTGCACTACCTGAGCCACTTGTGTGGGTTGTAGACTCTGTCTCATGCTACCACTAGAGTGAAAGCACTGCCAGCATTCAAAAGTGACCAAACCATCAGCCAGAAAGCATAGGAACTGAGAAGTGGTCTGTGGTCACCACCTGCAGAACCACTCCTTTATTGGGGATGTCTTGCTAACTGCCTGTGCTTTCCACCTGTTGTCTATTCCATTTGCACAACAGCATGTGAAATTGATTGTCAATCAGTGTTGCTACCTAAAGTGGACAGTTTGATTTCACAGAAGTGTGATTGACTTGGAGTTACATTGTGTTGTTTAAGTGTTCCCTTTATTTTTTTTGAGCAGTATATTTAGGATCACAATGAAGTGTTCCTTTTCTTTTTTCCCCTTTTTTCTTATGTCAAGTTGCTTCCACAACTTTGCTATTATATGCAGAGCAATACCTTTTCCTTTCTTGCCTTCTTTTCACTAAAATATGATTGCTCTGTATTATATGTGCTCATCCGACAAAGACAAGTAAAGAACAGGGCAGACATTTCACTAGTAGCTATACTGGCCTATCTTATCCAGTGTTTATAGAATGTAAAGTCCACAATGCTGTACCTTTTTGCACTCAACGGGAAGTTCTAGAAATTACTTACCAAAACCTATTGTAGCAAAATTGTAAGAGCCTAAAGAAAGAAGCAAAACAAGAGTTACAAACTATCAGAGAAAGGGGAAATTACATTTACCAGTTCTTGAAAATATTTTTGAGAGGCTCTCCAAACAATATAAATTTAAATTCTTTCTCAAATCTTTAGAGCCTTATTTCCAACTTACTTTGTTTACTCAGTATGCATGCTGGCACAGGGGCATCCCATCCTATCTGCTGCGCTTGAACAGGAAAGGAATCATTCCTGACATAGCCATTTTCACACTCCAGTGTCACATTAGCACCAGTCTGAATCATGGTTTTTGTTTCTGCTTTGGTGCTACCAGAAAGTGGTGGGAGAGGACAGCCGTCTACTGAAAATCAAAGTTGAATAAAAGTTCTTAGACACTCTTTTTGCACCAAGGAGCCACACTTGCCTTTACAACTTGAGAGTTGTAGGGAGGTTGCCAGAGATGCAGCTAAATCAAACAAAGAGGTAGAGCAAAATCATTTTTATTGGAGAAGTTTAAATAAGGATAATAGAAAATAGGAAAGTTAATTTATTTTCATCTTAATTTTTATCCACACTTTTACCCTCAGTAACAATCCCCTGCCTCCACCTAAATGAGATTGTTGCCACCAATGCTAATAGATTTTTGGGAGCAGAAAAACTGAGTAGATCAATGACATACCTGCAGCCTGGCCATCACAGTTTTAAAGGAACACCCTGGGCAGAAAACAACTGTTTGTACAAGGTACTTTATTAGGGGCTGCAGTTTTCAACTTTGTATTTTTAAAGCAAGACCTGGATTCTAACTTATATCACATTCATCGTTATTAATATGATACATTTGGGGCCTCATTCTGGGTTATTTACAAATTGCATTTAAAAATTCAATACATCTAAAAAATAATTGATTTAAGATATACATTCAGGTATGTTATATTTAATCAATAATAGCCTGTGGCCTATAACAGTGGTTGCCAACCAGTGGGCTGGGGACCAATGGGGGTCCGTGAGAAAATTTTGGTGGTCCACAGAGAAATAGCACCTCCAAAACACCCCCAAAGCATTAATCCAGGCTGCGTGGGAACACAAGGCTACGCTGCCCACTTAGCCCGCGGCTTGTAATGAGGGAAGGGGGAAAAGGGCAGAGGAGGGCAACTTGCCCCACACGCCTCGCCTGGCCACCAGGCTGCTGCTTTCCACTTCTGCTTTTGGCTGCACACAAGGAAAGAAGCAAAAGCCTTTCTTTCTCTCCCCCAAACTCCGCCAGAAATGAATCTTTGGGACCCTGCAAGGCATCCTGCTCCAAGAGGCTGTGCCGGCAAAGACTAATTTCTGGTGGAGTTTCGAGGAGAGAAAGAAAGACTTCTGCTGCTTCTGCTGCTTTCCTTGCATGAAGCCAAAAGTCTCTCTCTCCCCCCAAGAACGGAGCTGGAGATGGTATCCTGTGATCCAAATAAAGAATGATCGATTGGTAGGAAAACGGGGTGGGGAATTTTTCTGTAGACTTTTTTGGGGATTTTCCCAGGGTCTTTGGTCCATGGGATTTAAAATTATGAGTTTGGTGGTCCCTGAAGTCCAAAAGGTTGGCAACCCCTGGCCTATGAGATAAGGTAGTTAATATTTATGAGGCTCAAAAAATATGGCAGAAATTGGCAGATGCTTTTATTCCTTGTACTGATCCAAAAACTCTAGGGAATTAATTATAGTCTTCACAGTGACTTGGTTCCAGAAGTCCAGCAATGAGAATTCTGTCATTTAATTCAAAACAGTGCGGGCTTAAAATAAATGATATCCTTAGGCTAATAGCCCCACCTCTGAAGATTTACATTTAAAAAGATTTGAACAAAAGATAGTGTTGGCCAGCTTTCATTTAAAGTTATCACTCATGTCTCAGTCCAACATTATGCAATTGTTGCTGTTCCATATATTTTAAATGCAAATATGATTCAGAATAATAATCTACTAGTTTGGATTATAACCAATAACCCTCCATGCACCCCATTCCCACATTAGGTATATATATAATTTGTCTAGATATAAATGATACATAGTTTCATATTTCATAGCATCTCTTATTTAGAAATATGCTATCACAGATACAAAAAAGGTGTCTTTTGTGATAGGAACCCTATGTCCTCCAGCTGTTGCTGAGTTATAATTGTATTGTAAGTCATCCAGCATCACTTTGGATAGTGAGATGGACAACATATAAATGCAATAAATAATCACTAGCATCCCTTACTAAAGAGTGGGCTTAAGAAGTATTGATAAATATGGTTATATAGATATATAATAAATTATTAAATAAGAACACAGTTCTTCATCCTGCCTTCCTACTGGAAACCAGGAAACTCACCTTCTCCACTGCAATTTCTAAGCTCTGAAAAAGTATCTTTCTGGAGGTCTGTTTGTTTCCCACCATTCAATTGTTCTGAAAATCTTTCAATATCTGGCTCTCCTCCAAGACCTGGGTTTAAGGTGGTTGCTAAGTCCTTGGTAGTTGTTTTGTTGATTTTTGAATGTATTGTGTTTTTTATGAATGATCCAGTTATTTTTTCTATTTGATTGCTCCCATCCTTGGTCACCTGGGAGTCACTTGGGAGTTTGGTAGCCTCTGTATCTAAAAAATAATAAGAAATTCAACATTCAAAACCATGATGATTTTTTTTAATGGCTTGGTAACAAATTGTGTGATTGGTTTCCCTAAACCAAAAAGCAATCATTTGCATGGTTTCTGCACTGCAAAAGAAATACAAGTAATGGATCATATTTTCTATTGTTAAGCAAGGCAGTATTATGCCACATCCAATTTTATTACCTTTTTTGTCACTACAGTTGTTAAGGGACTCACACACCCATTAAGTGAATTTGGCTTCCCTTGTTGACTTTGCTTGTTGGAAGCCTACTGGCAAGCTCACAAATTGCAATCAAATGACTCTGGGACACTGCAACCATTGTAAATACAGGTTGGTTGCCAAGTGCCTGGATTTTGATCACATGACCCTGGGGGTTCTGTGATACTCATAAATGCGAGGAATGGTTATAACTCTCTTTTTTCAGTGAATTCAGTCAAGGACTACCCACAGTGCCAAAGTGATTAACAAAACAAAATGCTCATTAGCTTATAAAAGAAGGTTTGTATAAAATGCCACTTCTAAGTTTGCTCTTCTGGAAGAAACAAAGTTCAGCGGGACAACACAGGTCTTGTTTGCATATTATCACAATGCATTTTCAAGAGACACAGTGACAAAGCTCTCGATTCATTGGCCCATGTAGTTCTCTCAAATGCTGCCAGTTTCAGTTACTGAGGTCTAGGTAGTGTGGCTCTTAGGAGGCACCCCACGTCCTTGGCACCAGATGTCACTTAACACTAATGTGGTACAACCAGTTTAACAACTAGCTCTCACATACATTCTCTTCTTTTACACTGAGGGACAGGTCGATTCCATGTTCCAGAAGTCTGGCAGTAAATGGTTGGTCTTCCAATAAGAAAAAAACCTGGATCACAATGATAAGTCACAGAGGTGCCGTAGGGGAAATCTTCCAAAGTAGTCTTGTCTCGTTTGCTATGGCCAATATTTGGTGGTGCAAGGCAACCTAGAGAGAAGTGATGCAACTGCATTACTACAATATTGATTTACCTCTCAAATTCCACCCAAATTATGACATTCATATCAATTTGGATGCACCCATCATAGTCCTTAAATAAATACTGCTTATAAAAATCATTAGCATGACAGTATGCACAGTCCAATTATAATACTCTTACTCATCTGGCTTCAAGCACCCATCCCTGGTAAGCCACCCCGATCCCTGTGAAAGGCAGTACAGAAGAGTGAATTACTGATCTGAAAAATACAACCAAAAGAGGACCTTGGCATCTGGGGGCTTCACTCCATTTTACAGAGTTTGAGTTGTTCCAAATGCATGTCACATTGTAGTTTCCAATGCAGGAATAGCCGGCATCACAAATATAGATTACTGATTTCCCATATGTGAAGTCTTCACCAACAGGCCTCCCATGGATGACTTTTGGGGGTGCGGGACAATGCATAACTACAAAAGATCAAAGAATGGTAAGTATCTTCATTCTATATCTGCCAGAAGCTATAACTGTTCAAATATTTTCCACCAAGAAAATAGTTGTTGTGACATATGTGATGCATGTATTCTCCAGAAACAAACTTTGGTAATTCTGCCCATGGTGATCACCATTTGGAACAGTCTGAGGATAACAGTGCATTTTTATTTGAGAGCTATTTGGCCAAGGGAGTTGCATTCCAACAGTCCCTGGTGAGTTAGAAAATAATGTTTTTTCCACAATTCTAAATGGTTTCAAATGTGTGCTTGAAAAACAATAAATTGAAGGAAAACGGCATGTGCATTGTAAAATAATGATAACCCATGTTAGCCCAGATAGCACACATTACAGTTTTTATTACCTGAACAGGATGGCAAAGGAAGGCTCCAGTTTCCTGAAGGTCCGCAGAAAATAGATGCCTTTCCAATAAGCAAATAGCCTGGATCACAAGAATAGGTTACAGATGTTTCAGAAGTAAACTTTTGCAAAGCTAAACCATCATGTTTTCCATTGGCTATACTTGGAGGGAAGGGACACTGTGATTCTAAAAGAAAAGAAAAAGAAAAAAGGAAGTCAGAGAACAGTGTTCAGAATTCCGTTTTGATGAGATACTTAGTGGAAAGTTGCAATTAAAGGCTATTTACTACAAGTTGATCCCTCCGCTTTTCTTAGGGGCATCTTGTGTGACACTTCTCTCATATTTTTTTTCATTATTGCAGAGCCCAATACCGTAGATTAGATAAGTCTTAAGCCGTGCTTTGTTAAGTAGAGTGGTTCACCTATAATATTAAGCCACAGAACCTAGTTTACAATTCACCTCTATTGAGTTAATATATAAAATCAGAACAAACCACATTTTGGGCTTAGTGAAATTAGGAAACCCTGGCAATATCTTGTTTAGTGTAAGTTAGTGAGGCTTATGACTGAGTAGATTCTTTAACCTGTATCTCGCATGTCCAAATTCAATCCCAAAGGCTACTCTTTATGCTATGAAGTGTTATGCTATACTAGCAGCAATTAATAAAAAAATTACTTTCGCAGTGAGGAGCAGGAAAGGTCCATGTGCCAGAGTCTGTGCAATGAATAGTAGCATCTCCAATCATTGTATAGCCAGAGTTGCATGTATATTTCACACACATTCCTCTTTTGAATACCATTAATTCCGGGTTGCTGTGAACCCCATTCTGGATATCTGGAGGTGACTTGCATTCAATCTCTGAAAAGATATAAAAGTATTGATTTTCAATGAGTTATCGCTATATCTCACAGGTGTGCATATTCTTAGGAAAACATCGTTTACAACAAGCAAGAACACACGCAAAGGATTACTCAAGTAAAATGGCATCTCTCATGGCTGGCCTACGGAATCTAAAACAGGGTAAGGAGGGAAGGGACTCAGAGGACAGCATTTAGAATATTATTTTTGATATGATATTCAGTGGAAAGTTGTAATTAAATATGCTTCTGGTTTATTCTGTTTCTTCAAGCAGGGCATTATTTCTAAACTCTGTAATAAGAACAATATG
Source organism: Notechis scutatus (assembly GCF_049901735.1). Taxonomy (NCBI): domain Eukaryota; kingdom Metazoa; phylum Chordata; class Lepidosauria; order Squamata; family Elapidae; genus Notechis; species Notechis scutatus. Next base: position 44,049,222 of record NC_142011.1, read on the forward strand.
ACTACAAAGTAATTGGCATCATTTTATGACTAAAAGATCATTTAACAAGCTAGTTGAGGTAAGATCTTCACTAAATCATATGGGTATAAAGTTTAAAGTGTTACCTGCCTCTTCTTGCAGTATAATATAAAAGGAATTCACTGGTGGAAAATTAGCTCTGTCTAATCTAAAGGTGACTTTTCATTTCTTCAGTTGTAGTTTGGATTCCTTGACCGAAGGAATCCTTGAATCATTTTATATACCACTAGATTGTAAGCCTAAATATTCCTCCGTCTGGTACTTTAGCAGTTTTGAAGCAGCCATATATAAGGGATCCTGTATGTCCAGAACCATTCCAGACAATAAAAAACAGCAACAGCTGTGAAGACTAATTGTTTCTGTACCTCTCATCTTCATGAGGCAAGACAGCCTATCTCAAGAAATGTACCTTCACAGTTAGGGGAAGGAGAAGACCATGTGCCATTATCCATACACTGAATCGTTGCCTCTCCAGTCAGAATGTAGCCAGGATTGCATGTATATTTCACAAGCATTCCACTGGGAAATAATGTTCCCTGGTTGCTGTTAATCCCATTTTGAATGTCTGGGGGAGGCTGGCATTGCACTACTGGAAGAAAGGAGAACAAATTAACGAGCTGAAAAAATTAAAATAAATTTTACTTCACTAGGGGAAAAAACAAATTACCAGTAAGAATCTACTTTGGCTACATTTCTTTCACATCTGAACAGTTCTCCTGAAAAAGGGATTGTGAAATGCTCCAAATCATCTTTCCAAACTGGGTGAATGGGGATTGGCATTTGGTTCTCATCACTGTATGCTGTCATTTAATAAGAAAACCCTCAAGATGAACCTTCCCACATTGTCTCATGGAACAACCAAATGCTCTTCTAGAAGGAATTGCCTTTCAATTTTCAAAAAGGGCTGCAAACTTACAGGATGCTTCTGCTTTTATTGTTCACAGAGAAATTAGCAAGAAAGTGTGGTGGGGGAAACTACATGTTTTTTTTTTCTAATTGTGAGAAGAGTTGATAAAATCCAGCTTCATTAAACATACCTCTGACACAGATAGGTGCTGGTGAATCCCATGTGTTACCACGTTGACACCGAATTGTATGCTGGCCTTTCATGGTGTAGCCAGAGTCACATTCAAAAGTAATTGTTGATACAGATTGATCACTTGCTTTGGGCCTAATAATTCTTCCATTCTGAATGTCTGGATTCACACAGCCTGCAACTAAAAATGAAAGGGGAACAGTTAAATTTGTCAAGTCCTGTGCAAATAATGCCTTCTTAAGAACTAATTTACTGAACAAAGAGTAAATATAGATTTTTTTTTTAAAAAAAAAGACTTCATCCTAAGACCATATAGGATTTAGCTGAGTATTAATGGACAGGGATAAGAGGGGGAATAGGATAAAAGATATGCACATGGCATGTTGGTCTGGAGATTCCTTATTGCAGATCAGACAGCCTAAATCAATCCATGGAAAGAGATGACATTAAGATAGTCCTTGACTTATGACTGTAATTGAGTGCAGAATGGGAGGGATGGGGAGGGGAGAGGAGGGATGGGGAAGGAAGGGGAGGGGAAAGGAGATTGTCTCTAATTAATATAATGCATACTTCATATTCAATAAACGTTTTTAATGCCACTTTGTCAATCGTTGAATAATAAGATGAAAATATTAAGATACAAGTTGTTGCAATGAAGACCATACAGTCCACATAATGCTTAAGTCAAAGAGAATAAAACAGAGCACTGAATATTGAAAATAAAAGGAAAATCCAGATTTAAACTTACCCTGTACACAGACAGGTATGGGGGGATCCCACCTACCATCCACTTGGCAATAGATCTCTCTGGAACCAACCATCTTGTGGCCCCCAATGCATTCAAAGCTAACCGTCTGGTTATATTTGTAAGTGCTGGAAATTCCAGCAGCAATCCTTCCATTCTTAATCTGAGGAGATGGACACTGTGTCACTGAAAAGGAGACATACGGTATATCAGAAGCAGATAAGGAAAAAAAAAACATTGGAATCACTCTGCAGAAGTGTCAGGCCTGATTGATTCAGTTTAGGTACCTGAGGAACAGGGCTAATTAGTTTGTCCATACATTTTCTGATAAACATTATACTTCAATCAGCATTCAGGGATATGCTCTAATATTTGCTTGCAGCTTGATATAATGTTGCCCAAGGATGAAGTACTCTTTTATGCAAGTTTCATTATCTTCAATATGATTTGCATCATTTTACCTGTCTATAGTTTCTGTTTTAGAATACTGGCATTCATTAAGCCTTCTCTTACAAATATCCTAAGCTAGATCTGCATTTTGAGTGCTGCTTACTCTGGCAATAAGGAAGGTCACCTGTCCATGCTACTGTTTTACCAAACAATGCACAGCTTCTGGAAGACTTGCCAATCAGCCTAAACCTGTAGCAAGACAAAAGAAACAGCATATAATCATTTTATTTTTTTATAGAATAATGCAAACTTTAGAAGATTGGAATCAAATGGACGCTCTACATCTGTTTGTTTACTCTAATTCAAAATGAGCTTCTTAGAGTTGTTTCAGTTCTGACATGGCCTTCAGTTCTGAATAAAATGCAGGGATAAAGATGACTGGCCTCATAAAGTATTTTAGTATTCATTCATCCCATGCTTTTTTATTGATGTGGTGTCAGTTGATAATTATATGTATTTATATGTGTAGACAGACAGCATATTTGTATGTGTAGAGACAGATTGCTAGAAAGCAAAACAGCAACATGCAGGAGAAATTAGTTTTCATGATTGCGAAGTCTTATTTTGGCAAAAAGTCTTATATGTTTATAATCATACAATGGAAGGAGAAATTTTCTACTGATTTATTTTCTAGACAAAATATATCAGAAGGAAGAACATGTTCAACTCAACTTTTCATTGATACAATCTGTGTACCTGACAGTGGTCCTTCCTTTTCATTCTGTTTACTCCTAATTTTTTATGATTATTTATGTTTTAGCAAACTTAGATTGAAAGAGAAAGATGCAAAAGTTGCAACAGCAGGCTGAAGCCTCCCAACCTGGCCAGGACAGGATTTTGGAAAAGGACACAGAGCAGTGTGGGTAGGGTGCAGGAGAATCCATGCCAGGAGTGGATGAGAAATAGGAGAAGCCAGGAACATTGGAAGGGCTGGTGGCAGGGGTTGGATTCTACAGGTTCGCACCTATTCACTAGAACTGGTTGTTAATATTCTAAGCAGTTCAGAGAACTGGTTGTTAGAAGAAATTACTGGCCTAATCCTGTAAGGAAGGCAGGAAGGAAACATTCTGGTGTTGCCTCTCCATTAACCCTTTTTGCATTCTTGGCAGGCCTAGACTTCCTGTCTCTGGAACTTCTCTGGAGTTTTTTTCCCCCTCTTTTGCTGGTACTTTGCTTGTGTGGAGTGACCATTCAAAGTTACAGTGGCACTGAAAAAAGTGATTTATAACCATTTTTTACACTTACGACTATTGCAGCATCCCCACAGTCACGAGAGGCCAGACGAGGAGATGCGTGCCTCGATGTGAGTGATGTTGAGTTGGCCACACCCAGCCAGTCACATTACCAAGCCACACCCAATAACTAAGCCATGCCCACAGAACCGGTTCTTAAAAAAATTGAATCCCACCCGTAGCTGGTGGGCTAGCGACTGGACGAGTGCTTGGTTGAAGAGGAAAGAACAGAAATACAGCTGCAGCTGGGACGCGTCGATGACTAGCCAGAGGTACAGGGTGAAAAAGAGGTATAGCTGCACATGGTCAGTGAAGACAAGGAGGAATTGCTTCCCCTTCAGATCCCAGGGCATGTACTGTAGTAGCAAAGGAAGGCATATGGAAATCAGTGAGCCTACTCATGAGGAAGCAGCCTTACCCTTCCTAATATGTTGCACCAGCTGGTGATCACTCAGACTGATACATGGAGCAAAGCAGTGTTGTAACCAACCATTCACTTCCCTGTCATGCCTGTGCTCTGATTTCATGTTTTCTGATTCTGGACCTATGCCTTGTTTCTGACCTCATGTTTGGACCTTGGATTTCATGCCAGTATTTTGGCCTTGGACCTTGGAGACCAAGCCTGGACTTGAGACTTGGGCCTGGATTTTGGACTTTGTGTGTGGATTTGTGGACTTATGCCTTGACTTCAGACTTTGTATTTCATGGTAAGATTTCATGCCTGGACTTTGTGGACTCTAATTTGTTGGTTCTTGGTGGAGGGCTATTTGCTGACAAGCCTTAGTGGCATCTGGGGAATGACAATGAAGGCTTGCAATCTTTCAATAAAACATTAAAAATTTCTTGGCATGTATGTGTGTGCCTCTTTCCCATTGAGGTACAGGCTTTGCCCAATGACTGGTGAGGAAAGTGAGATTTCCTACAACCCCCCCCCCCCCCAAAAAAAAAAAAAAGTCCTCACCAGACAATTTCAGGTTATACTGTTCAAAGGAGAAAGAAAGAAACAGTAAGAATCGCACTACTGGAAATTGTGTTGGATTCCTTGAAACTTACCCTTCCTCACACTGATAATTTACTGTGGAACCAAAGCGAAAATCTCTTGTTACAAGCAATCTGCCACCCTCCAGTTCTCCTGGATGTCCACATGATTTTCCTAGTGGAAAACAGAGAGATTCTACTTTTCCATGTTATGTTTTGGGTAACACAAAATGTATAAAACTGATTCAAGGTTTCTATCTGTATTTAACAACTGACAAACACACTCCTAAGAGTTAAGTTGCACATTTTCATACCCCATTGAAAGGCCATTCCATCCTATCCTATAGTTTGATCAAGGTAAAGGAAGACTCACTTTGACAGAATAATTAACTTTCTGACCAAATCTGATTCTAACGCATGGCAATATGGTTTTCAGTTCAGAATTCCTAACATAACCAGGACGACATATACCAGTATATTTCACAATTGAACTCAGAAGAAACAACTTATTTTTTTTATATTAATCTACAATTTCTGTCCAATCTAACTGAATTGAAAGGGCACAGATGCTTCCAAATCAAACAAACAAATTTAACAGTTGTCAACTGTTATTAATATTATTAGTGTTATCATTGAATATACTATTGCCATGTTCAATTTGATAGATAGGGAAACTTGCAATATTCCTGGTTCTACCTGATTATCCACAATAACTTTCTACAACTCTTAATTTTAATTACAGGGCACTATTAATCAGAGACCGGTCAACCAAAGATAAAAAGAGGAGTAGTCTTTAGGTTCTTCCCTACCAAAAATAGTTAACAAGGTGCACATATTTTAAAAACCTAAACCCTTTAGAAAGGGGGAAACAAAATCTTTCTATTACACTTCATGGTTTAAAAATACCAATAATTGATGGCATGGCCTATTTAGTTTTATACTGATATGGAACATATTCTAAATGAGACATATATCTTTCATCAAGAATATAGAACTCAAAATCATGATTCTCCTTGATTTATTAATCCAGAATTTCTTTATCATAATTTGCATTGGGTCTGAACATAAAATTCTGGTGCAATGAGCATTTATTCTGAATATAGACATGAGAATGAGTAAAACCAACCAGGAATTTTGCACAGTCTGCAAGGTTGGTTAGCTTTGTCCTGAAGAATTCAGGGCTTACTATTAACTGAGTACATCATGTGTTTTTATTTTGTTTCAATTTTTTTAAAAACCTAAATGTGTGGTTTTCAAAAGCTAAATTCTCACTAATATCACATCAGTCGCTATAAAACATTCCCAAACTATTCATAGCTCTCAGCAACTATTCCTAGGGGAACACTAGAGATGAGAAGAGCAGCAGCATGATCCCCCCAAAAGGAATGGCCAAAAGAAAGGACTTTTTGTCAACAGCTACTCCTTTTTAAGACCCCTTCAATGAAGCTTCACCACTTATAAAATGTTGGACTCTACCTAAATTTTCCTAATTTTGACACCACAGCACTTTTTGAATCAAGTTAAGGATTTCTTTCAAAACACCTCATTCAGTAAAAAAAGGTGGAAACCCATGTGAAGAGTGATCCTCTGTTTCTGGATCTCACTCCTTCAAGAACTTACAGAAAAAAAATGTTGTCACAAAAGGTACCTTCACAATTAGGGGCAGGAGAAGACCATCTGCTAGCATTTGTGCAATGAATTGTTGCCTCTCCAATCAGATCATAGCCAGGATCACATGCATATTTCACAAGCATTCCACTGGAAAATACTCTTGTTTCCTGGTTACTGCGAGTCCCATTTTGAATGTCTGGGGGTGGTGGGCATTGCCTCACTAAAAGAAGAAGAGAGAAAATTGGGAAGAAAATAAAATTAAAAATATACTCTAGGATGATACATCGGGGGAAAAGTAAGATACTAGTTATTCTTTAGGCTCAACTGTAAGCACCATATTTTCCACTGACTGAGAATGAAGAAAAGTGCATAAAATTCATAACAGAAGTTTAACATTGTTCAAACAATGGAAAATCCAGATTCACCCTTACCAAATTCACAGACAGGAATGGGCGGGTCCCACATACCATCCACTTGGCAATGGATCTCTCTAGAACCAATCATCTTGTGGCCCCCAAAGCACTCAAAACTAACTTTCTGGTTATATTTGTAAGTGCTGGAAACTCCAGCCACAATCCTTCCATTCTTAATCTGAGGAGATGGACATTGTGTCTCTGAAAAATGAAACACATATCAGAAGCAGATAGGGAGAAAAAACCGGAATCACTCTGTAGTAGTGTCAGGCCTGATTAGTTCAGCTTGGGTAACTGAGGAATAGAGATATCCAGTTTGTTAGTGTGAGGTCCTCAAGGAAATATTTGAAGGAATCATTTTAAATGTTTCCAATTAGCAGCTGATAGTCCTTGCTTGAGAAGGAACCCAAGAACCCAAGATTGGAGCAGGAAACCTCACCTCCACAATACACACGGCCACTCCATTCTCCGGTTATCCCATCCTTAGAAGTACAGTAAATAGAGGCATTTCCAATAACAGGGTAGCCTTTGTCACAGGTATATGTTACAGTTGTCCCATAGAGGAAATATTTCAAAGATTTTCCAGTATTCTTGCTGTGGGGAATATTTGGCGGTGATGAGCACAAGATAGCTAGAAAGAAGTGGAGGTTGCGTAAGAAAGATAAATTAATTTCATTTTCCTTATTCGAGTGTAGATATAAAGCCTGGAACATTTATAACATTCATTAATGTAATATGTGCTGCGAAAAAACAAGTCAAAGACAAAGTACATATGTTATATCGAGCATCATTATCTGTTGTGGCAGTTGCAGCTGTAAATTGAATTACCATGGAGTTAATATTTCCCCTTGTCTTAAGGCTTTTACAAGCAATTGCATATTCAAGGTCTTAGTACTCTCCTTTTAAAAACAGTGTATAACTATCTCTGGCATATAATTTCTCACATTGTTTCTTTGATATTGTTTCAAGGACATATAATAAAAGCATTAAATAAAAAAAATAAGAAGTCAGGCCATTTTAATTCAATTGAAAACTTTGTTAGTTGGTAAACTTGAATTAGAAAAAATACCCCAAATGAGAAGAAAGTGTTATTTGGAGAGAATCAACTGGGGGGGGATCATTGTTGAAATTAAATACTGAAAGTTACCAAAACTGAAAACAAATCAAGGTTATGATAGACGATAAAATTTGTAACTCAAGGTTCAATTGTGGGGTCTTTGGTGTTCTCAGAGGTTGGTGGTTTTCTTGGAGAGGTTTCCTTACCAAACCCCATAGCATCATTCATTCTAAATAAAGTTTTTTCGTCATGACCTCTGGGCTTCAGGCATGTTTGATTGAGTGATGTCATTTAACAAGAGTGTTGTGGCATATGTGCTTTTTCTCTTTTTGGGATATTTGAAAAGAACTTTAACTCATGTTGGGATGTTGAAATGCAAATAGGAGAAATTACTGGCTGAAGGAAATGAAGATTTGGGTTTCACTGAAGTTTGATATTTTCAGTTTGTCACTGAAGGCCACATCTTCAGTGGTGGTGCAGTGGTTAGAATGCAGCATCACAGGCTAATTCTGCTGACTGCCAGCAGTTTGATTCTCACCAGCTGAAAGTTGATTCAGCCTTCCATCCTCCTGAGGTTGATAAAACCCAGATTGCTGGGGGCAATATATGCTGACTCTTTAAACCAGTGGTCCCCAACCTTTTTTGTACCAGGGACCAGTTTCACGATTATTCATTCTTTGCGGCCCGGTACAAAATGATCCACGGACCGGTACCAGCATCAGCACGCATGACCAAGGCAAGGTGAGCCGAGCGACCGGCCAGCCATCCGTCCCCCACTTCTCCCTGCCACCTTCAACTCCTCCTTTGTACCTTCTCGCGGTCGATGGGCTTTTCAGGCTCTTTCTTAATCTCCTCCTGAGTAACGCGAGACTCCACCGCCATCGGGATGACTTCGTTCGAAGCCGCCCCGCCCTTTGACGAAACTAAGGCACGAGGATTCCTTCAGCACCCAAACGCTGCTTTCCAACCAACGACCGACAAGCTCACCCGGAAGCACTTTCTCAAGCGCCGTCGAAACAAGATGGTGGCGCCCAAGCAAAATAGGCCCTATTTTCATTCTTTGTGGCCCGGTACAAAATGATCCATGGACCGGTACCGGTCTGGGGCCCGGTGGTTGGGGACACCTGCTTTAAACCACTTAGAAAGGGCCGTAAGGCACTGTAAAGTGATAAATAAGTTTAAGTACTATAGCTATTGCTATCTGCACTATAGCTGGATCTCAGTTTGATCAGCTCTCAGATTTTTCCCTCCTGGTCTCCCTACTGCAGCCCTCAAATTCACCCCTCTGGCAGCAATGGGACAATATTAAAATGGTCCCTATGTGAGCAAGGCATCTGTTGCTATGCCAGGGGCATCTACTCCTATAGCATTTTAGATCAACCTTTGCCACCGGAAAGACCTATTGATTTCCTTTGAGAGTATGACACTAAATGAGCATAAAAAAGAGAGGTGGGAAGTGATACAGTTGTAACATTACAGATTCTGCTGGACTCCCAGATTCCTATCAGGCCCAGCTACTCTTGGGAATTGCCTTAGGTAATGGAAGCTGTTTTTGAACAACATACAATATAGAGATCCATAGGCTCCTCAAAACTATGCTAAAGGCTCTGAAATGTTCTGATTTTTCTGTAGACAATTGATCTCCCTGTGGCTCCTAGCAATAGCACTTAGACATATATACTGCTTCATGGTGCTTTACAGCACTCTCTAAGTGGTTTACAGAATCAGCACATTGCCTCCAACAATCTGGGTCCCCATTTTACCGACTTTGGAAGGATGGAAGACTGAGTCAACCTTGAGTCAGTGAGGATCAAACTCCTGGCAGTGAACAGAATTATCCTGCAATACAGCATTGTAACCATTGCACCACTACTAATTGCAGTATGTAAAAGTATTCGATTAAGGTAAGATTTGATTAATACATACATACATCAATCAAAAATCCACATGTTTTATTTTAAGTCATATCTCTCCTTTCCCAGATTCTAGGGCAAACCACAAAGATACAACAAAAAATGGATTCAGGCAAATAATGTGACTTTTGGATATAATTGCAAAATATGTTTAATTCTTTAGAATTTGCAAGATTAATTAATTTTGTTGCAATAATGTTGTGTTCATGACAGCTTATGCCACATTGAAAATGATAAAATGAAGCTGCCACAACATTTTTAGTTAATAATAATTTTTTTATTAATGCTGTGTAATCAATTCCTAATGGGATAGAACAATTAGTAGTTAGTTAATAATTATTTTGTGCACAAGTTCTTTAAATCAAAAAATACAATCTCTGAATTTGTAGATACATAACTGATTTATTGATAGATTTTAAAACTTCTATACTCAAAATATATATAACACAATCAAGGTTATTTTATGATACCAAGAGCGTATAGTGCCTAAAATTACATTGTGTTTGTACTGCTGTGCTCTAATATAAGACTCATCTATTAGAATGGAGTCTGCAAAAGGAACATTAATGGTAGGTTGGACCACATTTTTGATAGTGGTATCACCAACAAACTTCATAGACCCAACTAAAGCTTTTATCCTGAACTTTGCATTCTCCAGATTAATAGCATGTTAACTCTCCAAATTCAACTCGATTCAGCATAGAGGTAAAAGAGACTTTGGAGGTCTTCCAGTCCAACCTCAACCCCTTTCAGAGAAATGGCTGTTCAGTCTCTTCTTAAAAACCTCCCGTGATGAAGCATCTACAACTTCTGAAGGCAAACTGTTTCACTGGTCAATTGTGCTCACTGTTAGGAAGTTTCTCCTTAATTCGAAGTTGCTTCTCTCCTTGATTATTTTCCAACTATTGTTTCTTGTCCTGCCTTCTGGTGCTTTGGAAAATAAGATGACCCCCTCCTCTCTGTGGAAACCCCTCATATGCTGGAATATTGCTATCATGTCACCCCAGTCCTTTTCTCTACACTAGCCATACCCAAATTGTCATATGTTTTCGTCTCCAGGCCTTTAGTCATCTAAGCTGCTCTTCTCTGCACTTTTTCCAAAGTCTCAGCAAGTACAAAAAGTACATGATATGAAACATGATTTTGAAAAGAAGTCACAATGGAATCATAATTTAGCTAAAGAAATATGACTGTATGCTCTACTTACGGTGACATTCAGGAAGGCTGCCACTCCATTTTACTCTTTTTCCATTTAAGGCACATTGTCTGGAAGACTGTCCTATCAGTTTGTACCTGCATTAAAACAGAAACTATTACGGAAAGGCCACTTATTCTTCCTGGGTTCAATTTCCTATTACCGATTCTCAGAAATGCCAGTGGAAAAAAATAGAACAATTACAATTCAACAACTTCTAGATGACCATGTGCTAACAACCCTGCATATAAATAGTGAAAATCTATTACTTACAAAGAACAAACAATATATGTGTATGTTGAAGAATTATTACAGGAAAGCATATCCCATCCAAGCCAATATTTTGCAGAGTTCTGTTACAATATTTTATCTTTGGGTCCTAATTACCTATTTTCTCAACTATCCAATCATGTTTGGGTAAGCAATATAGGCCTCTCCATCTAAAATATCATACATAAATGTACTGGTAGGTAGTCCTTGACTTATGACCACAATTGAGCCCAAAATTTATGTTGCAAAGCAAGACAGTTGTTAAGTGAGATTTGCTCCATTTTGCGACCTTTCTGCCACAGTTGTTAAGTAAATCACTGCAGTTGTTAAGTTAGTAACAGGCTTGTTAAGTGAAACCAGCTTCCCCATTTGCTTGGCAGAAGGTCGCAAAAGGTGATCACATGACCCCAGGACACTGTGGCCATCATAAATATAAACCAGTTGCCAAGCATCTCAAATTTGATCATATGACTATGGGGATGCTGCAACACGTTTGTGAAAAATGGTCATAAGTCACTTTCTTCCATGCCATTGTAACGTCAGATAAAGTTGCAAATGACTGGTTGCAAGCCAAGGATCATTCATGGTAAAAAAAGCTACTTACTCACATTTAATAGGGATGAGGAATAAATTGGAGGAATGAATCAGTAGATTATACAATCCTATCTGCCTGTATTAAGTTCTATAAAAGTCTGTAATTATCCTCAGGGTGAAAGTGTGCAAACTTCAACACTTTCACTGGGTTCATGTTCTGCACCAAGCCATATTCCATTGAACAAACCACTTGCTACTGAGCTTGGGCAATACACTATGGCAAAAGCAAACCATATTTTGGCTAGTTCCTCCAAAACTTTGTATCACTGTAAGCTTTTGTTCTGTCCATTCAGCTTTTATATATGAAAGAAAGAGACAGCATCTTGTTCTTCATCATACGCCAGCAACCCATTCTGAACAAGCCTTGTCAGTGTCTCTGTTTGGCCTCCATTCCCAATGGTTGAAGTCACTATATATACTTTGCATTGTATTAAAATAACCCCCTTAGCATGACTTAGCTTTTTAAAGAATTTTTTAAATATTTTAATAAAATTTAGTAAAAAGAGAAATAATTAGTCAGTGACTCTGGTGTCATGTTGAAATTTCAGGCCTTAAGGTGATGTGAACCAAATGTTCCACAGTCATTATCATAGGAATAAACTTGAGCTGAGGGCAGATAGGTGGGCAGAGGTACAGGTGAAGTAGAGTGACAGGGGAGTAATGGCAGTAGTATAGAAAGGAGACAATGATTGCAAGGAGGAAATATCAATATCACATATCAATATGTATTCTTTTGCTGGGACCAACTTCAAAGCTGTGAAAATTCCTTATTCAAATACACTTCGATGCACTTTGCTCTACTTTTAATGGTCATGACTATTTGTTTTTAAACAAAGTTTTTATTTTTTACAACAAACATACAAACAAAACATAAAAACAAAACCCTCTTTCAATTATATACATACAGTGTGTCAGTTGGTTACAATCTTTTGTGCTATCCTTTTTTTACCATTACTCACAAATTATATAAATTCTCACCGTATCAATCTAGCTTGTGCTTATTATTAAACATTCATTTGAATAAACTATTTTTCCATCATTTTATATGAGATATTCTAATTTTCATTATGATTTAATCTTATACATTCATCCAATGGTTATATATTTTATATTGTATTCTATATCAATCTATTAACTTTTATTGTAAGGCTTACTAATCTATTTATTTATCATGTCTTTTTATCAAACCATTGATAAAATAAATCCCATATCATATAAAATTGTTTATCCTCTTGTTCTCTAATTTCAAATGTCAATTTACTCATTTCAGCACAGTCCATGATTTTCTTAATAATTTCCTCCTGCATAGGTATTTTTTCATTTTTCCAATTCTTAGCAAATGCAATTCTAGCCACTGTTAAAGTGGTCATGACTATTAATGAAAACTATTTCACCAGCTTCTTGAGTATCATTGTAGCAGAAACAGATACAATTTTTTATTATCCAGGGCAAATAAAATGGGCCAAATTTGAACAATTGAGGGAAGTGTATATATATCTCAGAAAGGACTGCTGTATATATTTTTGTGAACTTCAGTAGTTATTCTCATTAATGAGTGTAAATGCCCACGTGTAGTAAAATACCCTTTTATGCATGCACATCAGAGGTGGTATTCAGCAGGTTCTGACCAGTTCTGGAGAACCGGTAGCAGAAATTTTGAGTAGTTGCGAGAACTGGCAAATACCATCTCTGACTGGCCCTGCCCCCATCTACTCTCTGCCTCCCGAGTCCCAGCTGATAGGCTGGGTCTTCTTTTGTTGCCCTGCACAAGAGAACGGAGTTGGAAAGCAAATTAATGGGATGGGGAGGGAATGGGATTTTACAGTATCCTTTCCCTGCCATGCCCACCAAGCCATACCCACAGAACCGGTAGTAAAAAAAAAATGAATCCCACCACTGGTGCACATGTATCTGGGATGAAGATTCTGGGTTTTGTAATATCCCAGGATCTGAAATGGACACCTAACACTAGAACCATCATTAAAAAGGCACAACAAAGAATGTTCTTCCTGTGTCAACTCAGAAAATTCAAACTGCCCCAGGAACCACTGAAACAGTTCTACAGAGGAATTATGGAATCTGTCATTTGTACTTCTATAACTGTCTGGTTTAGCAACCAAATAGGACAGGTACAGATTTCATTGGATAGTTAGGACTGCAGAAAAAAAAATTTGCAACCAACCTGTCTTCACTGAGGACCTGTATACTGCACAGGTCAGAAAGAGGGCTGAGAAAATATCTACAGATCTCTCATATCCTGGACAACTGTTTCAACTCCTCCTCTCAGGACATTACTACAGGGCCATTGCATGCCAAAACAACGACACACAATTTTTCCCCTCATGCCATCACTCTGCTGAACACTTAATTACCACAGTATTGTCTTATGTCTAAGGATATTTACTCAAGTAGTAGGGCTGTATTACTATTATCCTTCTCATCTTTTCCACTATCTTCGCCATTGATAGCTTATGATTATATACTGTACTTTGTTGTTGTATGTACACTGAGAGCTTATGCACTGCAAACAAATTCCTTGTGTGTCCAATCACACTTGGCCAATAAAGTCTTCTGTTCTGTTCTGTTGCATTACATTGCACTGGCACATACATCCTGAAGATTTGACCTGAATTCTTAGCTCCCAAAAGGATGTGATCCTTTTCTAGTGGAAGAATATTCTTTAAATGTAGCAGTATGCATGTGCATGCAGAAACATATAAAAAAGCACCAAAGAATGTTTTATGCACATACCTACTTGGAAATATGACTACTCAGTTGACCATAATAAAATTCTTCTTGGCAACTTATCCTAGCTCAAAATCCATTCCTCTGAAAAAAACAGTCTTATTGCAAAATAAATGAAAATCATACAAGTTTGGTCTATACTTACCCTTCCTCACAAGTATAATTTAATGTAGAACCAAACAGAAAATCTCCTGATACAATCAGCCTACCATTTTCTGGTTCTCCTGGATGTCCACATGATTTTTCTAGCAAAAAAGAAAGAACTTGTATCTTTCTTATGCTAAAACATTCAAAACTGAAATTCATAACTATATATCATATGAATACATTCCCAACACATTCAAAAAATGGAGAACATTTCCTCCTATTTTTAAGAAGAAGAAAAAACACTCACTTTTACAAAATTCTTGAACTTCTGACCAAACCTGATTCCGGATACATATAGAAGAGGCATTCATTCTTGGATGCTTAACATAACCTGGGTTGCATTTGTATTGTACCAATGACCCAACAGGAAAGGAATTCATTTTCTGATATTCATCAGTGAGTTCTGCAAAGTCTAGCCTCATGGGGATGTCACAGTTACCTCCTGATTTAAAAAGAAGAAATAAAGAAAAACAAATGGTCTCAGTGTTTATGGTTAGATTTTGTGCTTCAATCTTCTGATTAATTTTCTTTACTTAAAAAGATATCTCAACATTTGAAAGGCCAATATACAAAATGCTATGGTTATGGAATGTACCTTCACAGTTAGGGGCAGGAGAAGACCACATGCCATTATCTATACATTGAATAGTTGCCTCTCCAATCAGAGCATAGCCAGAATTGCATGTATATTTCACAAGCATTCCACTGGGGAATACTGCTGTTTCCTGGTTGCTGCGAGTCCCATTTTGAATGTCTGAGGGTGGCTGGCATTGCACCACTAGAGGAAAAAGGGAGAAGATTGGAAAGAAAAACAGATTAAGAAAGAATGTACTTTGGGCTGATACATTTATTTCAAGAATGAACAGTTCTCCCTCAAAAAGTGATTGTGAAATGTTCCAAAGCATCCTTTCAATGTGGGGTTCCCCTTGGATTCAGGAATCCTGTTTGATGAGCAGGTGATAGTTGCAGTAAGAGGACATTTGCACAACTTCCCTTTGTGCGTCATTTGTTCCCATTCCCAGATTGAGGGACCCTACTCATGGCCACTCACACCTGGTTGGATTAGTGCAATGCACTCTAATTTGGGCTACCCTTGAAGACTATCCAAAAACTTCAGCTGATGCAGAATGGAGCAATGTAAGCAGTTATGTGTGTTCCTAGTAGAACACACATTATATCTCTGCTTTGCGAGCTGCATTGGTTACCAGTTTGCTTTTGGTTCTAATTTAAGGTACTGGTGTTCACACTAAAAGTCCTTCCTGGAATAGGACTGGGATACTTGAGAAACTCTTTCTCCCCAAACCCATCTACCCATCCCACCAGATCCAGCAAAGAGATGACCCGGGGCTGGGCATGGAAGCAATACAGCCAGAATGGCCATGACAGGAACATGTTTTGGGGTCTGTTGGCTAGGGAGCCACATTTGGCAGCCCTGAGGCAGTGGGGCTTTTTTGCTGTAATAAATCCCACTAAGTCTGAGTTCCTGAAGGTCCTTAAAGATCTGGTTATGTCAGCAGACCTGGCAGCCCAAGAGAATAGGAGAACTAATATATTCCATTATTATTAACATCCTTTTGTCTGCTACTTCTTTGTTCTTGCTCCGTTTTTGTGGTCTTTTTATGGTTTTATAATGGAGTTCAGGTTTTTATTGGCTGCTTAGTTTTGTTGCATGCTGCCCAGAGTTACTTGTTTGGTGGCTATGTAAATCAGATAAATAAATAAATAGGGTGAATGGGCATCAGCATTCTTTTCTGAAAATAGCATGTTGTTACTTAATAAGAACCCCTCCAATAAAAACTGCTTTCATATTTAGTGTTTATAGAAGAAACTGGCAAGTACAACGGTGGGAGGGAGACAGGGGGAGCTAATTAAATTTTCTACTTATGAGAGGCATTGATGAAATCCAGCTTCACTACACATCACTGACAGTTGGATGCTGGAAATCCCATATGTCATGCTGATACTAAATTATATGATTGCCTTTTACACATTTAAATGTAATTATTAATATGGGTTGATAAGCTTCTTTGGATTTCACACAACTTAGACCTGAAAATCAAAGAGAAGTAGTAAAACTTAGTTTAGTTCTATGTAAATAATGGCCTCCTTGAGAACTAATGGCACTTTCTTTTTTATGGAACACAATTTCAAATATTCCTCTTCCAGCATAAAGAACTACACCTTTGATTTGAAAATATAATCTGCTGAACAGATAGTTAAAACAGTCTTTCACCTGCTTGATGATGGCCAAGTTAAGAAGGGAATGGGATAAGCAGGATGAGCAATATGCATATGAGGCCTCGGGCAGGAAATCTTTTATTGGATGTCAGAGAGTATAAATCAAAGGTCGGTGAGAAGCAGTTGAGATTAAAAACAAAGAAGACTCCTAAGCAGCTAAGGAATAGAATAGAATAGAATAGAATAGAATAGAATAGAATAGAATAGAATAGAATAGAATAGAATAGAATAGAATAGAACAGAATAGAACAGAATAGAACAGAATACTTTATTATTTGACTTTGATGCATATGCTCTCAGTGTACATAAAGGAAAAAATACATTCATCAAGAATCATAAGATACAACACTTAATGATAGTCATAGGTTACTAATAAGCAATCAAATCATACTATGAAACAAATAAAACAATATAAATTGTAAAGATACAAGCAACACTGTTATAGTCATAAGTGGGAAGAGATAGATACTAGGAAGGATGAGAGGAACAATAGTAATACAGTCTTAGTAAATAAGTTGGCAGGATTGTGGGAATTAGTTGTTTAGCTACAAACACAAAGGCTGCTAAAGAAATGAATGCAGTAGAACATGAACATGAAGTCTGTCACATGTTTTCACCCAAATATCTGATAGTTCTGTTTTCCTCTTCCAGCCACCGAAACTTGTCCCTTGACAGCTAGGGTCAGGCAGCATATTGCATACAGCACACTATTATTCTTATCCTCTTTGTAGAAGAAAAAATGTGCGTGGAAGGAGAGTATTAAATTCTCCTGTCCGCCTTTACCTCCTCTGATTAGCAATGAAATTTATCTCAGGAGAATAAAAGTAAAAGCAATCTGCCTTGATAACAGTGGAGGTCCTATAATGTACGTTAATTCCTGTGAAGTTTGCTAATAAGCTAGGTGATTTTAATTTCTAAAACTATTTATAGTGCTTCAGATTATATGTGATTTCCCAGACGGGAATAAACAACCCCAATTCTGTGATTTTTCCAAAGTTTAATTCACACTAATTCACACTAAATTTCCAAAGTTAAATTCATGCATCAGTTGCAATAAAATGTTCCCAAACTATTCACAGTTCACTACCTTTCCCACATGAACACTATAGCTGGGAACAGCAGCATCAACATCCCCCCAAAAGGAATGGACACAGAAAAGGGCTTTTTGTCATCAGTTATATGTTTCAGGGTCTCTTTAATGAACTGTCAAATCAATAGTTACAAAATTCTGGACTCTACAATTAAATTTTCCTAGTTCTGAAACCAAAGGTAGGTTTTAAAGCAGTCTTCGGTTGGGGATTTCTTTAGAAACATCCCATTCAGAAAGAAGTGGAAATCCATGTGAAGGGTGATCCTGTTTCTGATCTCAAGAGCTTACAGAAAAAAAAATGTTGTGGTCACAAAAGGTACCTTCACAGTTAGGGGCAGGAGAAGACCATCTGCCAGCATTTGTGCAATGAAGAGTTGTCTCTCCAATCAGAGCATAGCCAGGATCGCATGTGTATTTCACAAATATTCCACTAGGAAATACTCCTGTTTTCTGGTTGTTGTGAGTCCCATTTTGAATGTCTGGGGGTGGCAGGCATTGAACCACTAAAGGAGGAAAAGAGAAGATTGGGAAGAAAACCAGATTAAGAATATACTCTGTGATGATATGTCAGGAAAAAAAGTAAAAGACTAGTTGTTTCCTAGCCCAGCTGCAAAGCACCATAGTTTCCACTAACTGAAAGTGAAAGAAAGTGGAACCCACAGTCAAAACAGCATAAAGATTTCATGGTGTTCAAAAAACGGAAAATCCAGATTCATCCTTACTCTGTTCACAGACAGGTATGGGGGGATCCCATGTACCATCCACTTGGCAATGAATCTCTCTGGAACCAACCATCTCATGGCCCCCAATGCATTCAAAGCTAACTTTCTGGTTATATTTGTAGGTGCTGGAAACTCCAGCCACAATCCTTCCATTCTTAATCTGAGGAGATGGACACTGCGTCTCTGAAAAATGAAATGCATGTCAGAAGCAGATAAGGAGAAAAAACTAGAATCACTCTGTAGTAGCGTCAGGCCTGATTAGTTCAGTTTGGGTAGCTGAGGAGTAGAGATAACCAGTTTGTCAGTGTGAGGTCCTCAAGGAAATATTTGAAGGAATCTTTTTAAATGTTTCTAATTAGCAGCTGACGTTCCTTGCTTGAGAAGGAACACAAGAACCAAAAATTGGGACAGGAAAACTCACCTCCACAATACGCATGGCCACTCCATTCTCCATTTATCCCATCCTTAGATGTACAATAAATAGAGGCATTTCCAATAAGGGGGTAGCCTTTGTCACAGGTATACTTTACAATTGTCCCATAGTAGAAAGAATGCAAATACTCTCCAGTGTGCTTGCCATGAGGAATCTTCGGTGGTGGCGAACATGGAATAACTAGAAGGAGTGGGAAAGTCGAAAACTGAAAAGAATATTTTGTATCTTTTTTAGCTGAATATGTACTTTTCAATTAATTCATTAGTTCATATTCTTCTGGACTTATATTGACACAAAGCAATAAAATATTTTTATATTACCTATATACATCATACTACTTACTCTCACAATAGGGAACTTCGTCAGTCCATACCATTTTATTGTTCAATACTTTACACTTTCTGGTAGACTTGCCAATCAGCCTGTACCTGAAGCAAGACAAAAGAAACAGCATATACCATAATCATTTTATTTTTTGTAGAAGAATGCAGACTTTAGATAGTTAGGATCAAATGAATATTCTAAATTCATTTGTCTGCTCTAGTTCAAAATGAGCTGTTTAGAGTTGTTTCAGTTCTGAGCTGGTCTCAGGTCTGAGTAAAATGTAGGGATAAAGATGGTTAAGAACCCATAAAGTATTTTAGTATTCATCCACCCTATGCATTTTTGTTCATGTGATGTCAGTTGGTATTTATATGCATTCATATGTGTAGACAGACAGCATATGTGTATGTGTAGAGACAGATTGCTAGATAGCAAAATAGCAAAGTACAGGAGAAATTACTTTCCCTAATTGCTAAGTCTTCTTTTAGCAAAAGTCTTATATGTTTATAATCATACAATAGAAGGAGAAATTTCCTATTGTTTTTTATTCCTTGAAGGAAATATATTAGAAGGAAGAACATGTTCAACTCTGTTGTTTATTTATGCAATTTGTGAACCTGACAGTTGTCCTTCCTTTTCATTCAGCTTAGTCCTAATTTTTGCTGATGCTCGTTTTAGCAAACTTAAATTAAAAACGATGCAAAAATGCAGCAGCAGGTTGAAAGCTCCCAACCTAGCCACTACTGCTCCTTCTCCATTTAGGCACAGGCAGGGGTGGGATTCAACCAGTGTTACTACCGGTTTGGTGATTATGTTTTGCATGTGCTTGCATGCTTTGTGTGCATGTGCGCCTGATACGCGTTGTGCTTGTGTGTAAAAAAACCTTAATTTGGGCCGCCCGGACAGCTGAAAAGCGCTATGAGGGGGTACGCAGCATTTGAAAAGCCTCTATTTTCCTGTTTTTTTCAACCTCAGCTGTGCCATGCAAAGTAGCTGAGGTTGAAAAAGCAGGAAATAAAGGACAGGTAAGAGCCCAGGTGGGAAGGCGGGTGGGCCAAACAGTAGCAAACACAGAACCGGTCCGGTGTCTGCTGCTCTTCAGAGCTACGGATTCTACAGAACCAGGCAGAACCGGTAGCATCCCACCCCTGGCCACAGGCCTTGCCCAAAGACTGGTGAGGAAAGTGAGATTTCCTCCATCCCACCCAAAAGAGTTCTTATCAGACCATTTCAGGTTACAATGTTCGAAGGAGGAAGGAATAAACAAGAATCACACCACTGGAAATTATCTTGGATTCCCTGTAACTTACCCTCCATCACACTGGTAATTTGCAGTGGATCCTAAGTCAAAATCTCCTGTTACAAGCAATCTACCACCATCTGGTTCTCCTGGATGTCCACATGTTTTTCCTAGTGGAAAACAAGAGGATGTCTACTTTCTCATGGAGCACAAAATGTATAAAACTGATTCAGGGTTTTTGTCTGAATTTAGCAGAAAAATCAATTCCCTTACATAAATTTACAGAATGTATTTAATCAGAATAAAAAAAAAGACTTACGTTTACAAAGCTCCTGAACTTTTGACCACTGATGGTTTCTATTACACGTACTAGAATACGTCCCTGCCTTTTTCATGTAACCTGGTCGACATTTGTATTTCACTGTTGATCCAACAGGAAAGAAATCTTTCTCTTTATATTCATCCATTAACTCAGCAGAAACTAACCTAGGTGGGTAGTCACAGCTACCTAATGGGGAAAAAAAGACAGCAATGAAATTTGCCAGATTCAATTTTCAATTTAGTTTCCATTTCTTCCCCTATGATCTGGAAGTGGCTCACCATATCTTGGAATATAAGGGAATATGATCATACTTGCAGAGTTAGAGCTGATTTATTCCAGAAAGTTCCTAGACCTTTCCCTGAATGTCAAATTTTAATTTAAAATAAATCCTTTTTCCCTTTAACAAATAAAAATTTAAGGGTAAGTGTAAATTTTGTTCAAGTCAAGACAGGTAATGTCTCATGGAAAGCAATTGTGCAGAATGAAACCTGTAGTAAACTATTATTTTAATCAAGGACATAAGATATGAGCTGGGAAATTCTTGTGCTAATGAAAGCACGATCATCTGTTTTCACGTCTTGTTCTTCCAGAAATCTGAGTCAGAAAAACTGATCTATTGTTATGAAATTTTTCTGCTCATCGATCTGGGACTGTTCAAGACCATCTTTGTTACTAGCTTATTTATTGTAAGAAAGCACTTATAAAAGTGGAGCCAGTGTTGCATTGCAGCTAGATTGCTAGATGACTCAAGCCGTTATTTTACTTATTTGGGGGCTGGCCCAATTCATCTCACCAGACTGTTGTGAGAATAAAACAGAGAAGAAACTACATTTGCTACTTTATTTTGCTGGAATAAAAAAATATGTATTAGTATATTTTTAAGATAGTTTATTAAATAACCTGACAGAATTGTGCAAAAATTGGCAGGAAAACAATTTCCATTTCTAGTAAATTAAAATGTTGGCAAGCTTTGACGAGATCCAGTTCTCACTCATACTCTTCCATGGAATTCAGTGGATAATCAGTATTTCTCAGTTTAAACCCAGGCTGTCAAACTCGGGGCCACAGGGTGGATGCGTCATGTGCTGGCCATGCCCAGCTAAATGAAGGGGGAAAAAGTTGTGATACATCACATGACAACACAAGTTTGACACCCCTGGTTTAAACTAAGTCAGGGCTGAGAAGCTACATTTCAGGTGGTCTGTCAACTGAACTAAGTATTTTTAAATTTCTCATTTTTAATTTCTAACACAGTATCAATAGATATAATCCATATAAACCAAAGCTTTTTGGCTTCCTCAATCATTTTTAATCATATATAAATGGATTCTGAAATCAAACTGTTGAAGAATCGTTATTCTAAGAAAAGACAGGCTTTAAATGCAAAACAACAAAATGAATTCCTCTTAATTTTAAAGCTATTTTGAAAGTTTTTGCCAAGCTAGTAAGTAAAGTAAAAAGCAAGCAACAAGTGGAGGAAAACCAACAGCATTCTAAATTCTGCCAGAATGAAGACCTGTTACAGGACTGTGTACATTTACAGGTACAAATGTGGAAGGAAATTCACCCTGTAGCTAAAAACTGAGCAAGGGAAGTGAAAGCTATTATCACCCTTATTTCAAATTTAGATTTCTCCCCTACCATATTTCAATAACAAAAAAATACTTCATATGTTATTAGTGATACAAAATAGTAATGGGTTCAAAATCTGCCAAGAAATGATGATAGCTCTTAATTTAATTAAATCTATGAATATACCATCAAAATTCAGAATTGTACTGCATGTATTTAAAATCTGCAGTATAATACAGTAGAAACCTTCACTTGATTTAGAGCCGTTAGATCTGAGCTGGAAATATCAAGACGAACGGAAAGTAATGAGATTATCTGCCATGCAATGGTTTTTTGTTTTTTTTAAATTTTGTAAGCAGTTCAGATTGGCATAACTCCACTGATTACAAATAAGCAAAGGGAGAAAAGTCAGTCATGACTGAGAAAATACTGTATTTAAATAATGGTCTTCAATCACTAAATATCAGGAACTGAACACAAAGTCAGATTTAATTCCTTTGTCTCTGACCTCTCCAGAGCTTCCAACAAGCTCTTTTCTCCCAGATGAGGATCAAAGTTCAGAAGAAAAGTTATCAGAACTGGAATAGAAGACATAGATAATTTTTAAACTATTTGTGGAGAGAGAGGATTGACAGAGAGAGGTTAACATTACAGAAGCTCAACCAACTTCCACCTTCTCACCTTTGTTCACTGAAGGAGCAGCCAGGAAGGTCGCAGCAAACAAAAGGTTGAGGATGCAGGCAGAAATCATTGCTCCTGTTTCAGTGATGACTATGAAGCTGGCAGCAGAATTCATGCCCTTATGTATATAAATACAAAAGAGGAAGCAGCAATAGTTGCAAGCAAATAAAAGAGGGGCTTTCATACCAAAAGCCCCAGAGGAACCAGATTTAGACAATAGAACGTGTTTCTTTGTACACTGTGAAATCTCATCTTGCACATCCTGCAGTTTTATCAGTGAAATCAGTTTCAGAAGTAGTGGTTCCGAGCACCCCAAAACATACATACAAAATCAATGCATGCATATTGGTCACCCCAATAGTTCTGTATCCATTTAGTCTGAGGTGAGATAAAATGCTGGATTATATCAAGGTTGTTTTTGCTGCATTTGGCTAGGAAGTTAAGAGAGTGTTTTAGAAACTGATGAATCTTATCAGCAAGCACAAGGAGAAATTAACATCTGAAGGTTGGAATAAAAATCACACACAGTAATTTATTGTCAGTAATAATTAATGTTAATAACAGACACCAAACTGCATTTCCCAATTAGATTAGATGAAAAGGAAGGACTTTTTGGTAAATGCAACATTTAATAACTGCCACAAAATCTCTTGTGGAAACTTGTTTTGCATGATCTTCTAAAAAAAAAACAACCCAGCCCATTTTAAGAAATGCAATCTTTAGAATTTTTTGTCTGTTGAAATCAATCAATCAAAATCAAAAACAGTTTTCTCCTACCATTCAAAATATGCAATTCTAATATTTATATTCAAACCAAGGGCACTTATCAGTAAAAACCTATTTTGTTGCAGTAAGACTTCAGTTCTATTCACAAAGCTTTAGTTTTATTCCATTATGTATGAATATATAACTGGTAAATAGTTTCTGATAAAAAGTTCAGTGCAACTTTAATATTACCATTGCCAGACATTTCTCTATATACAAACATTGCATTTAATTTTTTCATGTAAGGAATACAATAAAATTTACAAATACAACTTTTGCAAACTAAGGCAAAATACTTTCTTGAATGCTGTAAGTATCCATGCTAGCCAGACTGATGCCAAAATGACATAATGTATTTTGCAATATCACAGAACATCACAATACACATTTTGTCATTCTCCCCCTCCCAAGCACCTCGGGTGAACATTTCAGGATCAGTTCCATTCAATCTAAATATACCTTATCACAGTGACGTTGACTGTTAAAATATAAAAACAGAACACTATATTCGGCAAAGCTTACTGTTCCCGCATAAATTTAAACCCAGAAAGCAAGATTAGTTTTTCTTTGGCTGCCACATGAACTCAGAAGCCTGATTTAAGAACTAGGCTGTTAAAAGAACCATGAAGACTCTTCCATTCTAATATAATCATATCTTGAGAACAGCATAATGCATTATCCCTGAAGCAGAAACATGGTAGGTTCCTCAAATTCTGTATCTGAGTGATAAGAAGCAGACACGCTAAGTGATACTCTGAAAGGATTTAAGTGCAAACTATTAGAATGTAGAAGCAGCATATGCAGTCTTGTAGATCATATGTTGATTGTTTCATGTATTAACTGCCTCATCCAATGGTCAAACTGTAAATCTATGAACTTTGAAATCAGATCTTTAATGAGTTCCCATCTTCAGTTCTCAAGGAAAACTGTTGAAAGATTACTGAAGTTTTATTGTAGAAGTTCAATGGACTCAGATCAGTCTTTTGATTTTGGTTCCAAAGCCACATCTCTTGCTGAAACTACACGGTAATTATCAGTAGAAGCAGGATGAGTGTTAGCTTTCCTGTAAAAAAAAAAAAAAGACACAAAAATAAATTCATATTTACACATGCCGTTTAAATAAGTTTTCAAAAATTATTTTTTTCAGTCCTGTTAATAAGGAAAAAACAACACACACAGACACACACTCGCTTCATTCTGTGAAATTAAAAAAAAAAAGTATTTTAGTTAGGAAAATCCACCTCTGGAAACCAAAGCATTTTACATTAATAGTTGCAGAATATTTGACATAAAAATGAATTATTCTAAGCACAACAGATCTAGTGTACAAAAAAAATAATATAATAAATGTTTTTAGATAATTGCTGTGGAATCACAACTCAAAACCTCTTTTTTACCCATGGGGAAGCTGTGTGGTATCAATGCTGAAATCTCACAAGTCAACATCTTCAGTCAAAACCAAGCTTTGTTTACATCTACTGTAGGCAGTGATTAGAAGGATGGGAAGTATAATACTTAAGAGAACCCTTGGCATATTAATACTTCTTATGCAGTACATCACTTCGGGCTAGCTGTAAGGAACTGTAGACTATGCCCAAGACTAATATATAAATTTCCAAGTTTATATAAAAGTTCAGCTTCTCAGGTCTTGATGTTGACGAACACATTTAAATCATCTTAGTTTTATTATCTAAGGTATACTCGTTCATTTGAACCATAAGTTAAATAGCAGAAAGGTAAAAAATAAATAATTACAATATGTTCCCTCATGACAAGATTTGGAATACAGGGAACCATAAGTAGAACCCTGGTTATGTGCATATATGTATGATGCAGACTGCATCATCTACAAACTAGGAGTGAGCGATAAGAGAGAATCCCATTAGTGATGAAGTTTATGCCTGAGTTGATTTACATGCTTAGTACATCACTAATGCCAAGCCTGACATGAGAGCATGGTTTCTGGAAGTCTTTCCAATCTCTTAATAGCAGATCTGCCCTAGGTCATGCGACCAGGAGAAAGCAGGCTTAATGGAGCAAACCGCAACCTTCTGAGCTATTGGCTAGCTGCCTTTCCCACCGGGGTCCACTACATTTTCAATCTCAATTTTTCATTACATTTGGACTGCTGGATTAGAAAGAAAATAAATATTACATAAAAATCCATCAGGCAAAAAAATCTATATTCTATGCTCAGAATTATGAAAACAATTCAGCTGGAAAAACTGACTGTAAAATATTTAAGTGCTTATGCAATTCTAAGAACTATAGTTTGGAACTATGACACATTTTTTAGAAAACATTATTTCTTATCTTTACTTTTACCTACATCCCAACACAGGCAAACACTATTCTTAAAGGTAATGTGACATATTTATTTAACATTGAGAACACTGTAAGATAATGCATATAACCTATAAGCTTATTAGTTACAGGGTATATTTGCATTTTTGAAGTATGTATCCTGGTATGTGTTCATAATTTATTTTCAAAAGCTTATCTTTAAAAGAGAGATTTCAGTAAAATAACTTTAATGCTAGCCTAGCACAGATACAGAAACTTGGGAAGAGAAATCTCCGATCTTATTGACAAAGAGTTTATTAAGGCCATTTCTTAAATAATTTGAAAGGTTTCTTTCCATCTGTGCCAAGGTACTGATTCTTGAGATAAGTTATGGGCCTTCCTCCTCTAAAGAAGGAGTAATGAACAAACATGTTGAATGTAAAATGCTGGTGCGGCCCCTCAAGGAGCCATTGTTAAATCCCACCATTCAGGTGGTTACACCTCCAAAGGATCCTGGGGGAAAAAAAGATTATCTGAACACTTTTCAATCAGGTTTTCGACCTGAATATGGAACAAAATTGGTCGCACTCATGGATGACCTCTGATGGAAGGGGGATAGAAGTGCTACATCTATCCTTCTTGATCTCTCGGCAGCTTTCAATACCATTGACCATGGTATCCTTTTGGGCTGACTTAGGGAGTTGGGGATGGTTGCACAGTTCTGGGCTGGTTCACCACCTTTCTCCAAGGCTGCTCCAAATCAATGTTGATAGGAAGCATGAAGTCCACCTCTCGGCCCCTGCTAGGTATTCTACTACTTTTTAACATCTGTATCAAGGGTGTCAAACTCGCAGCCTTGATGCATCACACACTAGCCACCCCCACCCATATTTTAACAAAGGGAAAAAAAGTCGCAATACATCATGATGAGATGACAATGCGAGTTTGACACCCCTGATCTATATGAAATTTCTGGGTGACATTAGCTGTCACCATGGGATAAGGTATCATCAGTATGCTGATGATATTCAGTTATACATCTCCATCCCGGATGAAGTGAGTGATGCTATGAATGTTGTTTTGTGGAGCCTGGAGGTTGTGGGGGCCTGGATGGGACACAACAAAACTTTGGCTGAATCCTAGTAAAATGGAGTCGCTATGGATAGGGAGCCCCTCTGCATCCAGGAGTATATTTAGCAATATAAAATCTCTATTTATTATAACAATAAATAAGTTATATACGTTTCCAGCCTTCAGTGGATGATATAAATTTGATTGGAGAACGGTTCTTCATGTTATCCTGTAGATAAAACGTAAAACCTAAAAATGAACAACATTTCAGCACTTTTAATGTTGCAGTTAATTAGAGCAAGATGGGTAAATCCTAAATGAAGTCTGAGGTGCTCAAGCAGGGGAAGGGAGGGAGAAAGTGGGGAGCTGTAAGTCTCTGAAATAAGAGCGGTTTTAAAATAAGCATTATGCAGAAGGATGTTTTTGGCTTCATGTTATTCAAAGCATTTGATCAGGAATCAAACTGTACAATTTAAATGAGTTAATTTTATAAAAAAGGAAGAAGGCAAAGAAAGCAAAAGCAAATCAATGGAGAAAACAGGCATCTCCACAACTTCTCCTGGGTGCATGCTTAAATCTGTTCACTCACATTCATATATGAAGACCTCCCCCCTCCCCGCAAAACAACATATCAAATTGGATGATGCTAATAGAAAATCTGAAAACAGAAGATTTGATTATTTAAAGAAGTCTTTTAGCAAAATAAAGATGTAATTAGAATATTGTGGCCTAAAGGGAAGACAGATAATATTAGAAAAATGAACAGATTCAAGAAGGAAAGAGCCAGGCTTTATTAATCTTAAGTAGTAAGACAGTATTTCATAAATGCTAGAAAACAAAGTTCGCAGTAATATTTTTTGCAAAGCATCACAATATAGCTCCCTACAGATTGCACAAGTGTTAGTCTACTAAGACTCTCAAAAATGTATGAATAATTACTCTATCAAAAGATTACATCTATATACTCTTTACAGGTAAAGATGAGCACATGCAATGATAGTGATTAAGCATTACTGCTCAAAGAACCTGTGGTTAAGAAAACTGATTTGAAAATCAATTTATGAATAAATCTAAATTAGTGCTTATAAAATCCTGTAACTGTATATGAATTATATGAAAATATAATAATTATATACGGTATCAAAAACAATACTCCTGCAGAGAGACAGAAAGCAAGCAACATACAAGACAGGATGTCCATTGTAATCTGTCTAGAAAGATACCAAAGTTGCAAGTAGATTAAAAGCTGTTCCAAACAGACAATACAAATTTCACAAAGAAACATTCTAATGATTCCATTTCATTAGGGTACCAGGAAGTCAGAGACAGAAATCTCTGATATCAGCAGATCAGGGCAATATGAATAATCTTACTTTTTTTTCAACAAGCATTGCCAAGCCTGCAATTAAACAAATAGCAAACAGACAGATCAGCTCTGTCACTCCAGAACACTGGTGCTGGAGATGTGATTAAATTTAGATTAGCCATTCTAGACAAACTATAATGTTTTGTTCTTCTTCCTCCTTTGCTGTAGATTTTTGCAATTGTTCAAGCACACAGCATAGAAGTTACTTCTGGACACAAAGCACATTTATATGAAAATTGTAGGCTTTAAAGACGGCACTGGCAAGTTAGAGATGGCTGCTCATGCAGCTACGAAGAAGCTAGAAGGAATTAGAGACAGTATATCTTGGGCTGACTCACCCCCGGAGAGAGAACCATCTCACAGCTGCATAAATTAAAGCAGCTAGAACTATAGCAGCAATGACAGCTCCTTGAAGGGAAAAAATGTGATAGCTTCATATATATCAATCATCATATACAAACTTCTGACAATACTTTCAAGGTATGTTTCCAACCATTCTGCCCACATCACCTTGTATATACAGAGGATACTAAAAGCCAGGACCCACAGACAATTTCATATAGAAATTACATTACGTGTTTGAATTGGTGGCCATTTTTTTCAACATTTCCTTATTTGCTGCGTTACCTTTAAACAGTAACATTTTCTCCAAAAATACATGAAATATATTCTGATTGGCCTATGGAGACTGACATTTGGTACACACCCTCATGTATACAAAAGCATCTGACTAAAGAGAAAAAAAATAGGGATTTGAATTGCTTTAAAAAGATACTCCGCAATGCACGGAAGCACATTTGTAGCATCCACATGAGATTAAATACAAGTTCTACATTTTTTATCTGGGTTCATGTGACTGTAGAAAGGAAGTTTCAGATTCTGCTGAGCATTCCTAGAATCAGACGAAGCTGCTTTTGTGAGTTCTACATAGCTGCTGCTTTATGCTTGTACATGTCCTGAACAGAATGTGAAATTTAATATTGAATCTTCATAGAAGATTGATAAATGACAAAAAAAATTACACCAATGAGTAGCAGTCACCCTGCACAACAATTAAACCAAACCAGATAGATAAACAAATGTAACACCTCTAATATTTTCTCACTTTCCTGGAATCCAATTTAATTCAATAATAAGGTATGTACTACATTTATAATAAAACCAGGAAAGACTTACGCTAGCCCATCAGTATAAATAATAAGTGATTACTGTTAATTAATACTGATAAGAACAGCAGAGAAAAGAAAACATTAGTGAGAACTTCTAATCTCATAATTTAGACAAAGTCCAGAATAGAACTAAGGATTTGTTGGAGGATTGAGAATCAGGCCCCCTCTCTGGAATGAGTAAACAGAGAGGGAGGGGCCTGTCTCTCTTTGACTCCAGCTGGCTGAGAACTAGATAGAGATTGGTGGGCAGGATAATTTAAGAGAGGGGAGAGGGAGGGTATGGTAATATAAACTTCAGTTTTAGACATGGGAACATTAAACATTTAAATTAAATCTATTGGGCAAATTAATTTGCCAAGGTAGGATGATATATCCTCAATATGTTGATGATACCCAATTACACATCTCCATCCAGGCTCAAGTATAGATATAGTAGAAGTCCTATCCCAGGGCTGATGGCTATCAGGGTTTGGATGGGGAGAAACAGGTGACAACTTAAACCAAACAGGATGGGGTTACTATTAATTTTAAAGCCTTATGATTCCAAATGTCTTTGACTTTTGATGAAGTTATGGTCCTGCAAAGAGAACAGAGTTCCAACTTTAAAACTTCGGGATACACAGCTCCTGCATAAAGAGCAGACAGAAGTTATGGGCAGGAGGCATTATGCCCAGCTTTGCCTGATTTCCAACTGCAATCTTACCTATGACAGGATGTGCTGAGGACAATGATTTATTTTATTTATTGGATTTATATTGCCTCCGATTTACCTATGAGCTTCCATGGCGCAGTGGTTAGAGTGCAATAATGCAAACTACTTCTGCTGCAGCCAGCTGCCTACAACTTGGCAGTTCAAATCCCACCAGGCTCAAGGTTGATTCAGCCTTCCATCCTTCCGAGGTGGGTAAAATGAGGACCCAGATTGTTGGGGGCAATAATCTGACTCTGTAAAGTGCTTAGAGAAGGCTTTAAAGCACTATAAAGCGGTATATAAGTCTAAGTGCTATTGCTAATATACTTATGACATTGTCTCTCCTGATAACAATAATTCTGTGGTTACCAATGTGTTTCCTTTAGTAATTAAAAGTTTTGGTTTCTTTAAGACCCGCTATGGCGTGGGGCTGGGTAGTTAACAAATTACTTTCCTTTTATTGTTCCTGCCCATCCCTCTTGAATATGGAGACAGTATCCATGGAAGGTCCCGACCAAACAGCAGTTGCAGTGGAAGGTGTGTTGATAACAGGTATTTTCAGTGGCAGTTCACTGATGGCCAGCTTGTCCCCAGTCAAGAATGGCTTGCAACCCAACACTTTCAAAAATAGTAAAAACTGATTTTTCCAGGACGACTTTGGAAATTGATTACTGTATAGACATGAGTGTGTGTGTGTGTGTGTGTGTGCATGTGCATATACATGAATATGGGCACAATTTTCTTATATGCTAATATTTGCTATATTTTTATGGAATTTAAAAATGTATATTTTGCTATTTTAATATTTGCAGCCCCCTGTGATCCATGAGAATTGAGGAGGTAGATATCTGAAAACAGATATCTTGAATAATAAGCTTAATATGAACTTGGATTTGTTCCCTTTTTGGGGGGAGAGGATGGATGGATGACAAACATAGTTTTCCTCTTGGAATGACAGATTTCTGGTACAACCAGATTTTTTTTCTGCCTTTAAGAGATTCCAGCTGTAAAAATGACCCTGACATAAAGAAAAAGAAAATCCCCCACCGTGTAATCAAAATAATTTATCAAGTTGAAATATTCTCCCATGAATTTAACTAACAAACACAGGAAACAAAATATTTAAAAATAGCCAAAAGAGAATCTAAAACATGGGAAAAATTGTGAGGGCAGAAAAAGATCTTGCCTTATAAGAAGGGGTGGGAGTCATAGCCCTTCTAAGGAAGGAATTGTGCATTAAATGACCTCTGTTAATGTCTGTCAAACATTAAATGCAACCATAGTAGTTCAGTCTGTAAGTACTTACCAATAGCAATTCCAATAACATGGCCAGATCCTAAAAGAGAAGACAATCCAAAGAATAAACGTGATCAAAAACTTGAACATATTTAGTAAAAGTTTCACACTATTTTAACATACATGTACAGTAAATCCATCATGTTATTCCCTTTTGGGGTAAACAAAATTACTCAAAGCACGTAAAAAGTATAAAGCAAAATAAATAAAAAAGATGAAATATGAGATAGCTAAAACAATTAAGGCTAATTATGCCAATACAATTAACTACTTGCCATATCCTTCTATTGTCTACATACTTTCATTCAATATTGTTCTGATAGATTCAATCACTTTCATTCAAAACTTCAACATCTTTCCCACTTTTTTTAGTTTTGCACAGATAAGACATACACACACATACATGCAAAACTAAAAATGGGAAAGATATTGACATTCTAAATGAAAGTGTCTGAATTTGAATTACTGAATTATTCAAATTCATTTGAAGGTGACTGAATTATTTAAGTTGTTAATTTATTATTTTTAACAGTGATCCCAAAAATATTTCAGGACTTTAAGTATAATATTGTACATGTATTTTGAAGTATAGGACTGTGCAAGAAATTTTGAAATACATTTGTATGAAATTGACCAGAAAGATTTTTAAAAGGATTCTTGAATAATTCATATTCTCTCCCTCTCTTTTATCTCTCATATTTCAGAGAATTTAGAGAAAACTATTTCAGAAAAAAAAACATATTTCAGAGAATTTAGAGAAAACTATTTCAGAAAAACAAAAGTGACCTCTTATAGAAATGCAAAAGCTAGTCTAAATAATTACTTTCCATCATCAATACTTTGTGGTTTTACCTGGTTCATCCTTGGGAGTTGTTTGAGTTGTAGTTGAGGGTCCTGCAGGTGTAAGGGGAAAAAAAGGTTTAAACACTACTCTGCACTTTTTAGGCAATGTCATACATAACATTTAACAAGCTGAAAGACTTCATAAATTATAACAGCAATCTAATAAAGAAAACAAATAGTTGGAAGATAGATAAACAATTTAACTGAAAAAAGCTTAATGTAATGTAATATAGGTCAACATATATTGTAAGTAAAATTCTGCAAGAGTAAACTCAGCCAGTATGTTAACAGCATCTAGCTTAATCAGAACTAAGCAATGAAAATATATCAGCACAAAAACCAAGGCTCGGCGGGCCAGTGGAGGCAGTGGCAGGGGAGAGGAGAGGGAATGGTTTTGCGCATGCACACTGCTTGCACAAATGCAGCTTTGCGTGCATGCACATGCGCCCGCTCACCCACCACTTCTGCAGGCCAGTTCAGAATGGGCTGTGGTCCAGCACTGAGCTGTGGACCGGGGGTGGGGACTCCTGATATACATGGTAGTTTATCAAACATTTCTTTGAAAAAAGAAAGTCAAATTTAAAATTTTGATAAACTACCATGTATACCAGGGGTCCCCCCAGTCCACAACTCAGTGCTGGACCACAGCCCATTCAAAACGGGGCTGCAGAAATGGTGAGTGAGCATGCACATGTGCATGCACACAAAGCTGCATTTGTGAAAGCAGTGTGCATGCGCAAAACCACTCCCTCTCCCCTCCCCCGACTCCACTTGTCTGTCGAGCCTGAAAGGTTGGAGACTGCTGATGTATATTTTTTTTTAAAAAGGTTTCACAACTTTCACAACTGAGTGTAAACTGGAATCCACATTCCAAGTTACATAGCACAATAGAACATGCATTTCATAGTTGACGCAGAAATTGGATGTAAAGCAGAAAACAAGTACAAATATAAATCACATATTTGCCCTGCCAATCAAAGAATGTGCAAAAGAACACTATATCAGTGATACCGAGAAAGTTACAACATATCATCATCCCTAAAGACATATATCCACAGGTATCCATGCACACGTTGTTTTATCACGTTTCCTAAAAAGTCAGAGGGGAAAAAGGACCTCTTTGTTTCTCCCATATTTTTGATTGTTGTGAACCACTTAATTGTTGAGAATTGGGTTGCATACAAATTTAATAATTATTATGGTTCATTGCACTATTAACCAGATACTTCGACTGGGTTTGGCATTTTTGTTTACTTATTGAGTGCTTTCCAAAGACTTGGGACAGGCAGATCTAGATGTTTGATGGTGTTACAGATATCATCACAATGGAACCTATTCCGAGTAAAGCTGCGTTTTGTAATTGACTGATGGTGAATCTGTCAATGCCAATGGTATTCAAGTGGTGCTCCAGATGTTTTGGGATTGCACCCAAGGCCCCTACTACTATTGAAACTACTTTGCTTGCTTTTGACACAGTATTTCTATTTCTATTTGTAGGTCTTTGTATTTAGTTATCTTCTCCAGTTCTTTCTCTTTTATTCTGCTGTCTCCAGGCACTGTCACATCCACTATCCAAACATTATTGTCTTTCTTATTGACAATTGTTAAGTCTGGATGTTATGTGTCAGAAGCCTCTCTATTTGAATTCTAAAGTCCCAGAGCGATTTGGCTTCTTCATTTTTAATGGTTTTCTCTATTTTATGGTCCCATCCGTTCTTGCTTGCAGTTTCCAGGGCACCATTGTTGCTAGTCATGCCATTGCTTGCAGCCAGTCTGTGTGATCTTCTTGCAGCAGTTTTCCGAGTGATTCACTGTTTCTTCAGCTTCTTTGCATAGGCGGCACTTACTGTCTGTTGCTGTTTTCTCAATTTCTGGCTTTGTATGCATTCGTTCTTAAGGTTTGGTCTTGTGCAGCCAGAATTAATCCCTTGATCTCTTTCTTAAACTTTTCTGCTCTTAGACATTGAGAGGTCTGCTTTCCCTGTTATTTTTTAATATACTGGCCATGTAGCACTTTGTCTTCTCATGACTCCATTCTGTTCTTCATTTGGTCTTTCTTATAGGCCAGTTTGGTCTTTCCAGTAGTCTGTAAGTTTTCCTGGTATATTAATTTCTGTGCATCTTCTTCATTGTCCTTCAGATATTCTTCCAAAGCCCTTTTTTCTTTTTCAATCATCTGATGTACTTGCCACATTCCACGCCCACCTATCTGTCTTGGTAGTTAGAATCTGTCAATGTTGCTGTGAAGATGAAAGGCATAATTCACTGTCATTATTTTTCTGGTCTTCCCATCCATTGCTTTTACTTCTGCTTGGGTCCAGTTCATTATTCTTGCTGTGTATCTAATGACTGGAATTTCCCAGATGTTGTCTTGATGGCATTTCCTCCATTGAATTTAAGATCTTCATTCTCAATATTTTCATCTCTAATTTTTTTCTTGACTTCAGTGTGCTTGATGTAGTCAGCCTGAAGGATACCCAAGTATTTGTACTCATCATCTTCATCCAGATTTTTAATATTATTTTCAGAGGGCATCTTGATTCTTTCAGTTTTTCGCTATTTTTCCCTTTAAGATAGTGAGTGTGGGATATTTGTCCAGTCAAAACTCCATTAACATATTTTCCCTAGATATAAGGAGAGTGCTCAGCAGTGATTCTATTTCAGATAGTGTTTTTCCATAAAACTTAAGATCATCCATCTAAGGAGGATGGGATAGTGTTGCAGATGTTTTTGATGTTTGATAATCATGGGCGAAGTTATTCAGTATTGTTGACAGTAGAAATAATGCAATGATATATAGTAGTGGTGATAGTGAATCTCCTTGAAATATTCCTCTCGATATTAACCTCTCCCCCAGTCTCTCACCATCAACCTGCAACTGTGTCTTCCATTGTGCCATTGATCTTTGCACAAAGCTTCTAATGTTTCTACTGAGTTCTGTTATTTCTAAGCACCTGATTATCCAGTCAGGTGGAAGAGTGTTGAATGCCTTATTGTAATCAATCCATGCTACATTTAAATTAGTCTTCTCTTGTAGTTTTCCAAAATTATGTTGTTTTGTTATGATTATTTAAAGAATTTCCCCTGACACAATGCATTGTCTGTTTAAAAAGAAAAAGATTAAAATGTATACTAAGCATAAACAATTAAAGCAGAAGTTAACAGGAACAATTAAGAATAATTGCATTGGTCAGATTTCATGATGGCTGATGAAGAAGGTGCCTGATAGAATTTCCTCCTTTAAACCTCAAAGGAACAAAAAAAAAGGCAGAAGGAAGGTTAAGGGGAAGAAAAAGCTGAGAATGTATCAAAGAAAAGCAAGATGAAGAAATACACTCTCTAAATTAGGCCTTATGGGAAACTAGTCTTAAAGGAAGTCCAAAAATCCCTAGCAATGATAAAATATTCCCAGTAAAAATGAAACCAAGAATACCAGCTACCTCCCCTGAGTTAAGACAACAAAGGTTGGCATTGTTAAAGATGTTTAGCTCATGTATGGCATAGTTTTGGAGTAAACTTGAGGAGTCAAGAATGTTTTGTCATGGAGAACTCCAGCTTGAGATATATCATAATTTCAGAGATATGTGTAGAACCACAATGGTGTTTTTTTTCTTGAGAGATTTAAAACACATTTTTCCTCTTAAATCCCCCACTCCTGGAAAATTATTTTATTTGCATAGACTCCAGATACACTTTGGGAGTTAAGGTTCAGTAAAGAGATTCCGTCAATTGTGGTGTACGAAAGTAGAAAGCTGAATTCTTGTGGCTACTTGCAGAGTTTTGGTAGACAAATCATATAAAGCAAAGCTGCAAACGTTGCCACAGCTTTCTTAGAGAGATTGCAGATCCCAAGTGTTACTATCACTTGTCAGCTGTTGATATAATTTACATAATGATTATGCTGGTTAATGAAAACTAGAAAGATCCAAATAGATTTATTAGGCCAGAAATAAACAAAATTCAAGCAAACAGAAGGCTAGTGCTTTTGAGGCCCTTAGAAAATGGACCCACTCTATCTAATGTTAACTGATTAAAGAAAGGGCAATATATCTAATGGCAAAATGTTGCTTTGCAGTAAGATCTCTAAGGCAGTCAGAGAGATGTTTTCACTGGGTTTGGCATTTTTGTCCTCTTACAAATAGTCCTTCACTTATCACCACAATTAAGCTTAGAGTTTGGGTAGAAAGGTTGTTGTTGTTTTTGTTGTTATATTATTATTATTTATTATTATTATTATTATTATTATTATTATTATTATTATTATTATTATTATTATTATTATTATATTTTCTTTGCCTATTTTTAATGTATTAGCCATGTAATACTTTGTCTTGTCTCTTTTTTATTCTTTATTTGATCTTTCTTCTGAGCCAATGTGGTCTCTCCAGTACTTAGTAAGCCTTCATGGTAGACTAGCTTCAGTGCATCCTTTTTACTATTCTTCAGATATTTTTCCAGTAACCTTTTTTTCTTCCATTGTCTAGTATACATTCCAGTCCTACCTATGCTCCTTGATAAACAT
The DNA here is from genome assembly GCF_049901735.1 of Notechis scutatus. Lineage (NCBI taxonomy): Eukaryota > Metazoa > Chordata > Lepidosauria > Squamata > Elapidae > Notechis > Notechis scutatus. The sequence continues at coordinate 44,086,254 of NC_142011.1, forward strand.
ATGGATAAGGACTGGAGATGTGGTATTTTGCACTTACTGGTAAGCTGGGTTCTCTATATCTGTAAAGACAGTTGACCTCCCAGGCTTTAAAACAAATGCCATTTGACAAATTTGCCTATAACCATAACATTTGCAAGAAACTCAGCGTCTGGTTCCCAAACGAGTATCAAGCAACACCCACTATAGCAACAACAAAAATAGAAACCAACACAAACTGTTACACTGGATACATAATTATCACCTTCTAATAGAGAAATTAAAACTTTGCAAAAGGGTGAATAACAAGACAGAAAGCAATTACAGTCATCTGGGGTTTGATACTGTTCAAAAATGCAGAACAGTTCCCTGATGATTAAAAAGGTAGTGATTTTTAAATAATTTGAATCAATATGAGTTGCCTTGAAGGAATATCCTGAACAGAAGAAACGTCCATGTTAGGAGCTACCACTTACAGATCATTCCTGAAAACAATTCTGAATTAGAGATTCATGGCTCTTGAGTGGAAGAAAACAGGAAGACAATGGGGCAGAGGAGCAGCACATATAATAGGCATATTGCGTCTTGAGCTGCATTAGGAATTATACATCAGCTGAATAGATGTGACAGATTTAACATAAAACCAATAGCCAGGCCTAGGGGGGAAAAAGCAAAGGCTGATGTGAAGATAACTGGGATCACCATCGTCAAAATACTCTGCACAGTGATTGGCTTTGGATACATTTTCATAAGGATACATTTTGATAAATTATTTGGAGAGTAACAACTTATAGCAATGTCTATCAAAGTGAATCTCTCCCTTAAATAGTCTCAACTCTGTGGAGTACTCAAAGAACAGTAAGCCCAGCAATGGCTATCAGAGAAAACTAGCATGATGAAAGTTATAAATTACAGGTTCTAAATTAGTGGATTGTGTGTGGGCAGGATTCTTAACTAATATTACAATATTTCTTCCCCTCAGATCAGAATTGAGTGAAGACAAATCTTTTAGGAGCCTTTAGCCTTTTGCCATATGAAGTCCATAATGTTAATACCTATGCAGGAGAATCCTGAGGGCTCCAGCAGATGACCATTATTTCATGCACACTTGAGAAGAGATGCATGAAGGTTCCCAGGAAACCTCTGAGGCATGGCAGAAGCTTTGGAAATAGTTGAAGATGACAGAATTGGAATTTGCAGCTGTAAGAGCTTACTCTTGCTCCCTAAGAGTGGTTCACAAATGGATGAATGGTTGCAAAAGGCTTGTTCAATAATCACTTGGCAATATTTTCAAGAATATACAGTATGATGCAAACAGAAAAGAAAGTCCCTTCTATCTAAGAGGAAGATTTGCTTCTGCAACAATGGCACTTGCAAAACAGCTCCTTCAAGGTCATTAGGTCAAGACTAAAAGGCTTAGGAAGAGCAATTGTCCTAAATTTGTTCATGCATAATAGCAATTAATTAAAAAATACAATAAAATCAATGAAATATAAAAATGAATAAAATATAAAAAATTCCAGATCAATGATAAGCTGAGAAAATAGACACAGTATTATTCTGATTTTGAAAGACCAGTGACGGTTGCATTTATTCCGCCACAGACTATATGAAGAAAATTCTTGCCAAAGAATCTGTAAACTCCAGAAGACTCTCTATATCACGGGTTTCAAACTTGCCGCAACATGTTGCCGTCATGTGACGTTTCACAATGTTTTTTCCCTTTGCAGAGCAGGGATGGGCATGGCCTATGTGTGACATATCCGGCCCATGAGCCGCCAGTTTGACATCTCTGCTCTACATTATTCAGGGCTTGAAGATTTGCAGAACCACCTTTCTCCATGAGTTTCTGCTCTGGCTCATCAAAAAAAAATGTCTTAAAGAGATCCAGGATGCGTATTTTCTCTATTGTGATACCTGTCCTTTAGAACCACACCCTAAGCTGACTCTGCTGCTCTTTAAGAGGGCCTTGAAGATCTAAACTACTAACATCTAAAAAAACCTCGTGAAATTCAGTTACAATCATGGTGATAGTAAAGGGGAGTCAGTAACACTGTAGAATAATTTGTTTACGCTCAGTGCTCCATGGGGATCCATATTTGTTCCTAGGGCAAAAGGGAGATTTACATCTCAGTTTTTTAAGACTTAAGCATATGTCATTCTTTCAAGAGGCAAGGAAATACCACTATAGTCTTGTTAAATGAAATGAAACATATTACCCAAATATGCACAACCCATCATGCCCCTGGTGGAGATTGACTCTGAGGAAGAGGAGGAACAGCCAACAGGGAGTGGAAGTGTGGCTCCAGAGGTGGTGGAGGCGGCTAGGGAAGGGCAGAGGCCGGCTGAGCAGTCAGAGGAGGACCCAGGCCCATCCCCTATCCATCCTCGGGCATGCAGGGAGAGGATCAGGGTAAAACATGGTATACTCGGGAGGAGAGGGCCATGATCCTCTTCATGGTTTGCAGGTGAGATCTGCATAAAAAGTTGGACCTGCGTGCTAACAAACACTGGAGACAAATGAGTGTTTTATTCCTGGATGAGGTTTATCTTGGTTGGCATTCTTCCAACAGACTATATACCTGGTTATCTTCTTGAAGTTTATAATTAATTATCCTGGTCTGTTGTGGAACTTTATTCAATGCGGTTTGGTTTTGGTTTTTGCTTCGTTATTGGCTCTTTGAATGTGAACTGTTTCTTGCCTTTGAAATGTTATTTTGAAAATAGTTCACTCCTCCACTGTGAACAATTAAACAGTGAAGCCAAGTTGAAGGCATTAAAGGACTTTTAGTTACGTTTTGGATTTTGTTATATTTCTGATATACTTTGGGTCATCACAACCCCATAATTGTAAGCCATTCTGTAGATTAGTTGCACAAGAAAAGGATGGAGAGCAGTTAAGATAACAGACCAAATCATCTGCACCCTGAAAAAGAGTTGTGATTAGCAATCCAATCTTGTGATGACTCACCTTCAGTGCCATCTTCTTTTGGAGACAGAGTGCCAGGCCTAGGGGGAATTGGGGGAGTAGAAGGAACAGCAGGTGTGGGGGGTTTGGTTGGTTTGGAAGTGGTAGGGACTACACAAAAAGAGAGGGGAAAATGTTTATGTAGTTTTCTCCAGACCCAGGATGCTCAACTTTAAAGTTTTCAACACTGATGTTCAACAAAGTTTTAAAAAACATTACTTACTCTTACCACACAATGAAAGAGATGGTTTCCACTGACTATCAGCGTCGCATTGAATTAAAGAAGATCCTAACAAAGTGTAGCCAGGATTGCATTCAATCTCTAAATTATCCTGATACGTATATGTAGCTTGATACGCACTTGCCACGTTTCCATTTGGGATGCTTGGTCTAGGGCACTTGACCTCTGGAAAAGAAATCAATGTTTAGTTTGCACCAAATATTGCATCAAAAACCAACTGGCTTCATGAGGGGGAAATGAAAAAGTATGCCATGATATTATCATTACACAAATGCTGTAAGTTATATATTTCTGTCACAGAATAGGAAATAAGGACATAATGGTGGCATGCATGCATATAGTGGCATCACCATGTGACGTAATTATGGTTTGCTGCTGGCATTTGTAATCTTTAACCTAGAAACCATTATATGCTTAACTTTGGCTGAAAAGAATATCTAATATGGCTGCCCCTTGTTTGCAGGAGTTGCATGAAACAAGATTAAATGGATACACAAATGATTACCTGCAGATTTAATAATTAACTGACCCAAATATATAACTGTTATTATAAATATGCAACATTGACAGCCAGTGAGATATAGTTTCTTAGATTAGGATGAAAGAGTTCACCCTAAGATTTCTTTTTTATGATTAAGAAACATGGTTCTCTTGCAGTTGGGAATGATCTCATTAAATTATAAGATACTATCCAATGTTTTAGCTTGCAATTACTCCATGGATGGTGTGGGGCTTGATAGAAATGCTTTTGGTTGAAGAATACACCACTTCCCTTCTGCTTAAGTCCTTGGTTTTTAGTCTATTCTTTAATTTTTATAACTTTAATTGTTCTTATAATTATATTTTTATTATATTTTAAGCCAGTCAAAGTCACTTTGGATAGCAAGATGGCCACCATATAAATGTAATAATAACCAAATCAGAAAGAAATGAGTTTTTAAAATTATGCTCCTAACACAATGGAGCACAAGTCCAATGAAGTTCTCAAGGGGATTATTACCAAATTTGAACACAATAAATTATTCAAACTATGTTTACATTGCTTTCAATTGTAACTTGTACAAACTTGTTTCACTCAGATAAATTCCATTTGATAATCCACAGCTCCCCAATGCTTAGAAGATTAGATTACCAGATTTCAGCAAGAGCATAAATGTATGTAATGGAACTAATAAAAAAGCAATTTGACATATTGAAGGTAAGGAAAATAACATAAATTCCATTACTTTTGCATTCAGGTGAAGGCAAATCCCACTTTCCATCTACACCATTTTCTGCAACTACACATGTAATTTCAGAATTTCCAATAAGGGAATAATCAGGATCACACCGATAGATTGCTATCCAGCCAGCATCATATACATCTGAAGGACTGGGATCATATCTTCCATTGGCAATTACAGGAGGACGAACACAAGGAATACCTGGAGAAAAAAAAATTCAATTAATTCAATTAGGCTAGAATTGCAAAGCATTCGGATTTAAATTTTTTCATGATACAAATATTTAGCTGCTTGAATTAATTTCTTGAATCCACCAAGTAAATGCACATTTTTGGAATTCTTTCTACGATCAACCAGACCACCAAAGTCACTTTTCTCCTGCCAGGGACAACATTCCTATCTAATAAGTATTTGCTGTCCAGATTCTGGGTAGGATTTCTTCATAATGTTATTATCAAAGTGGTCTTCCCCATTAGAATCTCTTCCATATGCAAGTTTAAGCTAGAAAAAGTATGTTCTTCCTATGGAAGTACTGTGGAGGTTACCCATCTCTTGATAGAATACAACAAAAGAAAATATACTGAGAAAAGTGATATGACTGACTACATTGCATGGCAGGTGATGCTCACAATAGAAGAGTCACAGACTGAAAGGCTGCCTGTTTACATTGTGCTAATGTGACTTGACCTAAAAGTTTGAGATTTAAAGAGGCAGGATTCAATGCAAGGTTGTGATTTCAAAAAGGATAGCAGAAATAATAGTTTCTTTAGTGGACATGAATCATGTCAAGGTTAAACTGGTTATTTCCAAAAGTTCCAGATTCCATTGCAACATTTTTTTTCAATATTTTCTCCTATGCTTAAGCCAAAGATAGTAAAAATTAGGAAAAGGCAGCATATGGTGGCTTCCTGTATCCAGTTTTTCCCCTTTGTGTAGATCGGAACCACATTAGCTCTTCTCCAGTCTTTGGGTCATTCCCCCATGCTCTAGGAGTTATGAAAGACTATATTCAGTGGTTCCAAGATTATGTCTGCCAGTTTCTTCAAAACCCGGAATGGAATCTATCTGGTCAATGTCTGTGGAAATTCTCAGTCCTCCAGGTCATAGTTGTTTCAAAGGTGCCTTTTCAAAAGGCATCTGGACTGATTTCTTTATCCTGAGGAAAAAGAACAAAATGTTTCACTTCTCATCCAAAAACTGATGAAACTGATGAAGCTTCTAGGGTGAGAAGTGAAACATTTTGTTCTTCTTGCTCAGAGAAAAAACCAACCCAGTTGCCTTTTGAAATACCATGTTTGAGACAATCCATCTGGTCCTTTGAATTTGAACTCATCTAGATTCGCTATGTATATCCAGGTTATGGTTGTCTGAAAGATACTTTTTCAAAAGACAACTTGTCTGTCTTTGTTTTTGCTTGAAGATGTTTCATTTCTCATTCAAAAAGCTTGGATGAGGTGAAGTTTCAGAACTGAAGCAGCTTCTTGGATGGGAAGCGAAACATCTTCAAGTAAAAACAAAGAAAATCCAGTTGCCTTTTGAAAAAGCACCTTTGGGATATTCAACTAAAAGCTAAGCAGACTGAACTTTTGCTATTAAGCTAAACGTAAAAGCACCAAAAGAATCTTAATAAGCTTAATATAAAGTATCATCTTACGTTCGCAAGCTGGAAGTTCTCTATTCCAGTCAACTATGCCTGATTTTAAAACACACTGACGAGTGGTGCCTCCTATTATTCTGAACCTAAAGGGAAGAAAAGTTTTATTTCTCAGCCATGGATTTAGAAATTTCTAAAATAAGCCACAACAGGTTGGGTTCACAGAACATGCTGACTCAAACCAAATAAATTATATTATAATGTACTAAAATGTAGGATTCCAACCATTATAATACTCTGGTATTTATTTACCTAGTAAGAATCTCTAGAAGTATATGCTGAGAACTTGAAAGGTGCTATATATAAGAAGTGTTATCTTCGAACCAATAGCAAAGCTTTATACCTACAGCACTCTTGTCAGTCCAAATCTTGCTCTTCTCTTTCCATTCCACATTCCCAAACAGATACAGCAAAGTTACTGAGATTGAGGAAGTCTCATATATAAAAAACTTCTGAGGATACCAGCACAGTAGAAACTTGTTCTATTTCAGTTAAAAAACTTCAAATTGTGACCCTTTTCCTTTCACCTTATAGAGCCAGTGGTATGTAGCTGCTCCTTTCTTGGTTTGAAAGTAATTTATTGCCTCAAGCTAGCAGAAATGTAGGTTAAGATTAACAGGGCCAATTAAGTTCAACTTCCTACAAGTTGGACCTAAATTTAATATCCATTTGTAATGCACGATAGCAATTTACAATGCTGACAAAATAGGCAGATAAAGACAGCACCAGTTTCTTCCAGTTGATTCTGTCACCTCAAAACCCAGGGTGATTAACAAACACCTACTGATATATTGGCAGAATTTTACTGAGTTACATATAAATGATGCCTTTAAATAATTTCTGCAGATTTCTGCAAATCTGTTTTAAGTACTTTGAAAGATGTGTATGTTTCCAAGTAACCATATATTATAATTATCTATAGCTGTGATGGCAAACCTGTGGCACATGTGCCGGAAGTGGCATGCAGAGCCACTTCTACCGGCATGCGAGAGGTTGCTCAAAAGAGCCCCACTGTGCATGCGCTGCCCACCCACCAGCTGATTGTTGGGTATCTGGCGCGCATGCGTGGGAGACGTGCGCGCATGCACAGAGACACGTGGGGCGCACAGGGAGGGTTCTCATCCGCATGTGCAGAGATGTGCGGTGCACGCTAGGATCACACATGAATGCGCAGAGATGCATGGCACGCGGGAGGGATTACATGTGCATGTGCAGAAGGATCATGCGTCCCTGTGCAGAGACGCGTGGCATGGAGGGGTTCACACGCGCATGCGCAGGGGACATCCCCCCCCCCCACACGCATTGCCTTCTGGGTGCTGACACAGGAGCCCAAAATTTTCAGCACAGGAGCCCAAAAAGGTTAGCCACCACTGATCTATAGGAATATAGATAATTACTATGGTTTACAATTCAGATTTTATTATATTTTTTGTCCATTGTCTCCAAAGATATTTTTACAATTTGCTTCAACAAATAATCTCTAACTTACCCATAATTACAACCAAGGGTTACTTCTTCACCAAGTCGGAGGTCATCTGAAGTAACTATTTTGCCATTTTCTATATTTGGAACAGGACATCGCTTTCCTAAAAGATTGGAACTGATGTTATCATGTGCCCCTGTGAGTCTTACAACAAAATAAACACCAGTCTAGAAAATGGTATTATTCTAGCTTCACATTTCTCCATATTATATTATAGTTGTATCCCTCAAAAGAGTTATTTTGCAATGTAGTGCTACTTGGTAAACTATCCACAGCTTCTGTACATATCTTTTCAGTTCAGTGGCTGTTCATGCACTTACATATGAAAATAGACAAAAGTAGTTTATGAAACAGCTGCATGAATTGGAAAAAAGCTTGATGCTACTGAGTCAAAGTCTTTCAAACGTTCTCTGTGTATATTAAAATCTCTTGAAATTCTAATCATATAGTAACAATAAAAATAATTACTAACATAATTATAATTACATATGCATAGTACAGAACTATAGTAAAATAAATTACATGCTTAAAAAGAAAACAAACTAAAAACTTTAAAACAGACAATAAAACACTGGAACTGTGCAAACTTCTAAATTCCAAATATTATTTTTCAATTATTAAACCATAAACTGAATCTACACAACACAGAATAGAATTCTACAAACTTACCTGTTTTGACACAAAGCCAATTCAAAAGTCAAGTGTTGAAAAATGTCATTAAGCCAATTGTTTTCTAATATATAAACATCTTTCCATGTGTACATAATTTACCTTTTTTGCAAAAGATCAAGCAGAACATGCAAACTAATTTTTGTAGATGAACAAATTCCTAATTTGGAGGATATATTTTAACAGATCATTAAAGAGTTTTCATTCTTAACTTCCCTCCGAGTCACTCTTCATCACAGAAATATTTAAACAATGAGAAATTATTGGAGGGTATACATCTTATATAACAGAAAGATTGTTTTTCAAAATTATTACATCTTCATAAAATGAATGGTATCGATATTTGTACAATATTTGTTCATCAGCACAATAGCCCACCTCTTAATTATTTTACTTACTCAGGTTTTTAAATCATATGAAACATATTCAGTGGTAACATTCTTTAAACCCGAAGACAGGATTATACAGTAGAGGAGTGTCTAATTCTCTATTTCAAATTTCTTGAACATTTCTGTCATGCCCCTGGTGGAGACTGACTCTGAGGAAGAGGAGGAACAGCCAACAGGGAGTGGGAGTGTGGATCCAGAGGTGGTGGAGGCGGCTGGGGAAGGGCAGAGGCCGGCTGAGCAGTCAGAGGAGGATCCAGGCCCATCCCCTCCATCCTAGGTCACACAGGGAGGAGAGGATCAGGGAAAAGCAAGGTCTACTCAGGAGGAGATTACCATGATCCTCCTCGTGGCTTGCAGTTGGAAGCTATGTATATAAGTTTGTAACTGCGTAGTCAGAATTGCTGGAGTCAAAGTTTAGTGTTTACTTTGAAAGAAGTTTATTTTTGCTGGCGTTCTTCCCATGGACTCTCCTCGGTTATCTTCCTGGAATGTATGATTAATTATCTTGGCTTGCTTCGGAACTCTTGTCAATGCGGTTTGTTTTGGTTTTCTTTTTGCCTCATTATTTACTTTTGTGACATTAAACTGTGCGTAATAAAACAGTGAAGTTAAGTTGAAGGCATTACGGACTTTAATGTATGTTTTGGATTATTTTGAGAGACTGACTATGGGTCATCACAATTTATTTTATATTCTTTTTAAAAATCTTGGTGCAATATTGATGTTCCTCAGAAACAGAGATATCTTAATATCCTCACCCATCTGGGAAATTTAAATCGCAAAGCTCCTATCTACTAGACAGGATATTTTCCCAAGAATAATAATCCCCAGGTATTTCATAGATTCTGGAGTACCTGTATAAATGAAGCTTAATTTTTATGTCTATCTCTGAGGACCTTTTTATCAATAATAAATATAAAATTAAACTTATTTCAATTTATTGAAGACCCATATTGTACAATTTCTACACTTTAAGGATCTCGGTCCCCTCCTTCCCCTTAATGTATCATCTTGAAACAGGATAGTAAACAATTATCTCTTTGTCACACATAAGGTAATGGGGGAATAAAAAATAATTTTCTGCATTATTGTCCAAAGATTGGACAACCATTTATTCAGGATGGTACAAGGATTTCTAGCTTGGCTCTTGGACTAGAAGACCCCCAAGGTTGCTTCCAGCCCTATGATTTTATTATTGTAATATTGATATATTTTTGGGTTAAAGTTTAGTTAAACTTTCCTTCAGAGTAGTTTGCCAACATGTGGATTGGCTGACCTTGGTCATCTTTGCCCGCTTGCTTGCCTGGGAGTCTGGGACAACTCACAACAAGACAATTCGCCGCAGGACAAGAGTTACAGTAATATTAAAGAAATGGTGAAACAGAATCATTAAAAAAAGGATGCAAAAGGAGGAACAAAATAAAATGCAACAGGCAAACATTAAAATAATTTTTAATTATTTTAAATAAATTGAATTGAATTGTCCTGCAGCAAGTTCTCCTATGGAGAGTTGGCTGCAGCAAGTTGTCTGATTCTGTGGCCTGCATTCTCTCCCCAGGGCTTATCATCCCAGCCACATGTAAGGGGAGGCACCATGGAAAGGTTCTAAAGCCTGGCAGGGCTGTCTGTGCCATGCTGTACCCCAATACTGACAGGGTCCTTCTTTCACACACACTTAGTTTTCTTTTGCACACTGGCCAGGACTTCCTTATGCAAAAAATGGCTGGAGCTTGCTTCTTGAAAAATAATTATTCAACTGTATATGTTTCTTGGAACTTTTTCTGGCTTTATCTTCTTGATTGCCATTTTAACTTTATCCTCTATTACAAATTTAGTAACATAATTTTAAATTCTTCTGTATTGTACGTTCATTTTGCTAAACAATTTTTAATTTCTAAAAAAATCACATTTTTTGCTTCGCATTATTAAAACTTTGCATTATTCTTTTTGCTTGGTATAAATATTCTTTGCTAAATTCTCATAATCCAATAGTCAGAAGAATTTTAAATTACTGTTTTATTCCAAGTTATAGGATAAAAATTAAATGTACAACTTTAAATCTGACAATTTTGAAGAGTTGAACGTATTTCATTCAACATTGCATAGCACCCACTGTTGTTGACAAAAGATACTCACCTTGACAAAGTGTAGGAAGATCTGACCACTTACTAGTGTCAAGACATGTCATTCTAGGAGTTATTCCAGGTATATATTCATAACCTGTAATGCACTGTAATATCAGAATAGCTGCCGCTGGATAGGTATCTTCTAGGCTTCCTCCTCCTCTTAGTGAAGAATGGGGAGGTAGAACTGGTCTTGGGCAGTCACCTGTAGATAAGTAAAAATGAGGAAGTTCTGAAGTAGAGAACAGAAATAAATGCCTATTTATTTATTTATTTTATTTTATTTATGTTGCTGCCTATTCGCCCATGGCGACTCTAAGCATCTTACATAATGTAAAACCATATTTAAAATAAAAAAACAATAAAAACTAACAAAAAGAATCAAATAAATTAATAAAGTACAATAGAATAAAATCTGGAAAAAAATAAAAACTCACCCCCAACTCCCAACCTTGCCCCGACTACAGCAGATCGCACTAGCCATTTGATGAGCTCCATCCCGCTGGCAGAACCCGGTCTTCAGTGCCTTCCGAAAGAGTATTAGTGAGGGGGGTCATTCTAATCTCTGGGGGAATGATGTTCCAGAGAGAGGGAGCTACCACGGAGAAGGCCCTTCTTCTGGATCCCACCAGGTATATCTCCCTCAGGGATGGGACCCGCAACCTTCTCTGCCTCCCTGCTCTAATGGGTCGGGTAGATGTAACCGGCAAGAGACGTTCCCTCAGATAACCTGATCTCAAGCCATGAAGGGCTTTAAAGATGACAACCAGCACATGGAAGCAAATTGGCAACCAATGCAGCTCCCACAGGATGTGCACACCGGGGTCTGCACAAAACCATGCAGGCTGCTGCATTTTGCACCAACTGGAGCTTCCGGATGTTCTTCAAGGGCAGCCCCATGTAGAGCACGTTGCAATAATCAAGACAGGAAGTGACTAAGACATGAGTGACTGTAAGTAGGGACCACTGGTACAGGAAAGGGAGTAACTGGTACACAACGCGCAGTTGCGCAAAGACCCTCCTGGTCACGACTGGGCTGTAAAGCATAAGTCTAAGTGCTATTGCTATTAGAAGAAGCACTCATTAAAACACATGAAATCATTGTTCCCCTCTCCTTGGCATCAGCAAAAGCACACCTGAAGTACTGTCTGATTCTGAATCCTATATTATCAGGAGATTGACAGTTAGAACTGCTTCAGAGAGCAGTAACAAAGATGATTATGAGATGAAACAATTTTCCATAGCCACAGAGATTAGCATGAGAAATAACAAGTTGCAGCCATTTAAATAGGTAAAAAAGCGTCCAGATGATAAGACCTGTATAGCAGTTTAGCTGTGGAGGTTGTAGATTTTCCATTTTTTGATGTTCTTAAGTCAAATCCCTCATGGATTCTAAAAATAAGTTTCCTATATTTTGCAATAAGTCAGACTAGACAAACTTTATGGTTTCTTCCAAACCTACAATTTTCTCATTTTCCTCTTCAACTATACAAAGGAATACTCTTTCCCTCTTTTAGAGGAACTTAAAGCTATCTATCCTATCTTAGCTTATTTTTTTAAGGCAGGCAGATTGAAAATCATTCATTCGTTTAGATGTGGAAGAAACCTCAAATGCAATTTCCTGCATGGATAGTCCCTGCTACTATGTGGGACAGACGGAGAAGAAGCTAACCATCAGAAAGAACACAAGCGAGCAGTTAGGCAAGGAGCCTCAAACTCATTGATAGCTTCACATTACAATGAACAAAGACATGTTTTCAACTTCATAGCTATGATTGTTGGCCCAGAGAAACAAAAATAGTTGGAGAAATGATTGAAGCCAGCAAAACTGGCCCCGTCAGTCAACAGGAATCCTGATTTACCACCAGCTAATTAGGAGCTGAGGATTGCTTTTGTGGTATGGAGACAACTTGTCCTTAACACCAATAAGACCAAGGAGCTTATAGTAGACTATAGAAGGAATAGATCAGACATATACTTCCCTTATCAATGGAGACTGAGTGGAGTAAGTGGTCAGTTTTAAGTTTCTGGGTGTTACCATAAAAGAGAACCTGACCTCACATTACAGCACTGGTCAAAAGGGCCCAGCAGAGATTATACTACCTGAGACTTCTCAGGAAACAATAACTGAATGAAAAACTGCTGGTTACCTTCTACCCCTGCATCATAGAAAGTATTTTAACTTACTGCACCTGTGTATAGTTTGCCAATTGCACAGTGGCAGATAGGACAGTGCTCCAGAGGATTAACGTCATTGCCCAGAAGATCATTGGTTTCCCTTTCCCCTCTTTGGAAGAGCTTTATAGCTCCCGCTGCCTTAAGAAAGTTCAAAACATTCTCAAAGATCCATCTCATCCTGGGCACCCTATTTTTGAACTATTACCATCTGGCAATAATAAAAACAAGGACAAATCGGCTGAAAAACAGCTTCTATCCCAGAGCAGTAGCTCTATTGAATTCTACTGTATAGTGCAATATTAATGCAATATTAGGGTTTTTCAATTCAATTTTATAGAATGCAAAGGATGTGTGTGTTTTATTTTTATAGTTATAATGTACACTGAAGATGGCATTTAATTTCGTTGTACAAGGTGCAATGACAAACTAAAACTAAAAAAAAAAATCTTGGAAGAGTAAATCTTTGATCCCCCGACTGATTCAGATTGGATCCTGCAACATTCTCAAGGGACACATATATTTACCTTCATTCATGAAAATTATTTTATTTGTTTTTTAACATAATTATGTCTTTGGGCTTTACTTCTGCAGTTATAACAGACTGTGTAAACATAGCCCTACCAGTGACTTAAATAATCCTTAAATACATATTCTTCTGAACCTTGGCTTCAGAGTCCAGCTTTTATGTTCTGAAACAGAAGTGCACTTCTTGGTTTTCAGTCCCAGTCTCAATTGTTGTTTGGCTTTTGTAACTCAAGAAACCAATCCACAGAGAAAAGGTCAAGTGAACAGGTCAAGACTGGAAAAACCAATTTCTTCCCCTTGTAGTTAGTTACATTTCTGTTTGAGAAAGGACAACAAACATCACCCACAAAACAACTATGATGATGTTATGCAAAGGAACACCTGCCCTTGAATAAAGCCTTGGCTCCCATCAGGAGCAGTAAGTAGGAGGTGTTTAAAGAGCCTCCGGTGTTCAACTACCTCTGCCTTCCCAAAGACAGATCTGGCATTAACACTGGGCTGTTTCTGAATCCCACAGTCAACCAAAGGGTCCCCGGGTGGGGAAATGAAGGATGGAGAATCCACAGCCACCAAAGAGCCCCTAGGTTTGATCCGTGGTGGCGCAGAGATTAGAATGCAGTACTGCAGGCTACTTTTGCTGATTGCCAGCTTCAAGCAGTTCGAGTCTCAACTGCTTAAGGTTGACTCCGCTTTCCATCCTTCCAAGGTGGGTAAAATTGTTGGAGGCAATATACTGACTCTGTAGAGAGGGCTGTAAAGTCTAAGTGCTATTGCTGGTGCCAAACTTGGCAACTTGCAAGACTTGTGGACTTCAACTCCCAGAATTCTCCAGCCAGCTGTGCAGGTGTATGCTGACTGGAGAATTCTGGGAGTTCAAGTCCACAAGTCTTACAAGTTGCCAAGTTTGGAGACCTCTGCAACAGGGGGCAAAACATCGGCAAAACGGGCGTGGCCTTCGCAGCCCCCGCCTCTCCCTGCCCGCAGAGGGCTGGCGTCCTATAATTTCTTCTCCCTCGACTCAAAGGAGCTGAGCTGCCTTTGCGGCGAAGCAACTGGAGCAGCCGCTCTGCCTGGCGAGGCGGCCTGCTCGCAAAGGCACCGGAGACCGCGGCTCTCCCGAGCAGGGAGAAAGCGACTTCAGCGCCTTGTCGAGGGAACCTCCACTTCCCTAAAGCAATAACTAAGGCGCCTCTCCCCTCCCCCACATACCCCCGCCCATTTTAGAGCCCGAACTTTAGCAGGCTCGTAGAGGGAGAGGCAGGTGCCTCTTACTCACACAAAGCCGTGGACGAGAAGAGCAGCAGGAGCAAGGCCGCCGAAAGAACCCCGGCGGAACAAGAAGCGAAAAGACCCATCGTTAAATAGCAAACAGGAGCTTCAGAGGCAGAAAAGGGAGCAGCGCCGCCGCCAAATGCTACTGGGTGACGACAAACCGCAACCCTACCACTTTTCTGGTAAATGGGCGTGCGCCGCTTAGCTCTTTTATAAGCACGTCATCACAAACAGGAAGGGAGTTTCTAAGGCGACGGCGCCCTGCTCCACCGATCAAGGGTAGCGCTGCAGGAAAGCGCAAGAGCACGTGGTTTCGAACGGGAAGTGTGTCGCCCCGGGAGGAGGAAGGGCGGTGGTTTGAGCTCTGACTGTAAAAGGAGTTTGGAAGAAAGTTGCGGTGGTTAAGTCGGAAAGGAAAAGAAAAACAAAACAAAAAACCCCGCGGAGGTTGTAAATCAGAGGTCTCCAAACTTGGCAGCTTTAAGACTTGCGGACTTCAAGAATTCTGGGAATTGAAGTCCACAAGTCTTAAAGTTGTCAAGTTTGGGGACCCCGGTTGGAAATGATGAATTCAGGTTACAAAGCTGGTATTTTGGATCGTCCCCAGTTTACCGGTAGCTATGTGTTAGGTTTCAGTTCTCTCAAATGGGGATAATATGACTACCATCCACCTCTTAAAGCTCTAAAAGGTTTTGCAACTTGAAGACCCAACAATGCTGGAGGGTATCCAACTGGGAAAATATTGGTTGGTGGTGTATGCTTGCAGTTGTTGTATTCTGATTAAACTGGTTTTTTTAAGTCACGTTTTATAGAATGGAATAGGAATAGAGCTGGAAGGCACCTTTATTTTTTTGTTTATTTGATTTGTCAATCCTTACAAGATAATAGGTATAAGAATGAACATGAGTATGAATACAGGAAATAGGTACGAATAAATGGGGACAATAGGGCAGAGACGGGAGGCACGATTGTGCCCTTACAGATCTCTTAGAAATGGGGTGAGGTCAATAGTACATAGTTTAAGATTAAAGGAGTGTGGGTTTGAGGATGTAACAGTGCCCATGGTTTCTGAAAGCAAGCTATTCTGCTGCTTGATTGTCCTCACTATTAGGAAATTTCTCCTTAATTCCATGTTATTGACCAGCTTGGTGTAGTGTTTAAGATACCAAGTCAGAAACCAGGACAACATGGATTCTAGTCCTGCCTTAGACTCAAAGCCAGCTGAGTGTCTTGGGCCAATATCTGTCTCTCTCTCCCTCTGCCCTAGGAAGGAGAAACAGCAAACCACTTCTGAAATATTGCCAAGAAGACTGCAGGGACTAGTCCAAGCATTCTTGATTCCTAGCAACTATCTGGAGAAGACCCTCCAAATATTGGCAAGATTTCAGAAGTGGTTTGCCATTGCCAATCATTCATGCTAGAGCATCAACAGAAGTGGAAATACGAATTACTTCTGCACTTAAAGATTAAGCAATTGCATCTTGTATATTTAAGTTACTTCTAAATGATTTCATTTGCTTCCAAGCAACTTAGCTTTTCAACAAAGGAAACCAGTTTTGAATAAACACCTAAAGGATTGTGCAAAAAAGTAAACATAGTAGAAAATAAAAGTGCACTGCAAAACTTTTTACCTTTACTTTTTTATCATGCATCTTATTTTTGTCAGTTGACAAAAGATTCTGCAAACATTTACATTGATAATTAGAAATATTTGAAGAAAATAGTTTCTTAAGATCCTCATTACATATGAGGCACCATGCTGAGTCAGACTTAAAAAGTCCATTCTGTTTTTCAAAATGACCAACCAGCTTTGTTTATTTACCTTATGTTTTATGTGGTAGCAAATGCTATTCTTTAGTTTTATTCTGGGAGATGGAAAATACTGAAATAAACTTTTTTTAAAAAAAAGTAGCAGATTTGCTCTTAAAATTGATAAATGTTTCTGTTTTTTATTGAGAGAAATAAAGTTAAAACGGTATTTTTCTAGGAACTGCTATGGCACTTAGAAAAGTTGTTGCAAGGTAGTTAATCTTGTTTTTTCACAAAAATGAATGGCTGAGGCTGAGAATAAATTCAAAGCTTTATGAAACAAGGTAAATACAGCTGAGAAGTTGATCCCTGGCTTGGAAGTTATATAATTTATTTTGGAGAGGATTGCATTCCCCTAGTAAGAATAGAACTTCGTCAAGTTTATTGTAGATTTACTCATGTTACTGGATTCCTGCAGAAGTCACTGGGTAGAACAACCTATTAACAATTTTGGCTTGTACAATAACTCCAGCCTTTGCTGGCAAACAGTTTTGGGTTAATCCCTTAAAGCTGAAATTAGGGGATTTTCCTTGAGCAAATAGCTACAAATAGCTCAGAATTCTATATAACTCCATTTCTGAAGGATCTATGCTAATTTATTTAGCCGTTTAGTCATTTTAATAAACCACTGTTGATTTCTCTGGTCTTAAACAACTTTGAACTAGGATCTGAATAACTTTTAACAGAGTCCTTACATCCTGATAAATGCACTGTAGACTATTGATATTAATTGTAATGCAGAAGTGGGGATGCTCAATTATGGTACTAACCATATAAAATCAACTACCCACCTCCGTTCAGTAGAGACCCCCCATCCACCCAATTGTGGAATATTTGTACTATATTAAAAACTTATCTGGTTGCCCAAACATTTTGGTTTTCTCTCTATCTTTTGTTAGCTGTTCTACAGTGTCTTAATAGTGTTAATTTATACTTATTGTATTTGTTATTTAATGCTTTAGTCTATTTTTTATATGTTTAAAAAGTAAAATGATTTTAAATGAAGGTCAGCTATGATTTGAACAAATTTCAAAGCTTCCCTCCTACAATAGAAAGAAAGATGAAAAAATTCTTAAATATCTATTAGTTTTTCATTGAGTTCAATTAATAATTTTTATATCTATGTGCTGGGCAAAAACTGAGAAAGGCTGACTAAAATTTGGGAATTCCAATTTATTCATAGTAAATATCTTGAAAACCAAAGGTGATGAATATATAAATCCTCTGGCATCCAGCATAATCTGGAGACTACTACATTAACATTTCATAATGGGAAGACAGATTAGTTAACCAAGGGAAGGACATGTGCACTCAATTTTTCCATTGAGTCATCTATGTTTGACTAAAGCAATGCATGATGATGTTTCAAATAAATTTAGCTTATGAACAATCATTGACACTTGGACTTTCAGGAAACCTGATAGCAAGTACGTGATTCTCCTTAGAGCTGTTCGGAGCATCCAGAGAGTGGGTGGTGTTTCAGTCTCTGCAGTTGTAGGCTGAGCTTAATTTTGAGGAACGCTCCTCCCTCCATCACATGGCTCCAGCGTAGCGTTCCCCAGTTTTGCTCAGCCTCGTGCGAGACTTGGCAGTGACTTGTGTTTCTCCTTGGCCGTTCCAAGAATTCCTTTGCTGATCCATTTACTTAGTTGTTCTCAGGTTGTATTAATTTTTCTTTTAATTTCCTTAGCCCTGCGCAGTGGTCCGGACTACTAAATTCCCCTGGGAAGCGTGGTTTGCTCGCCCCAGTGGGTGGCAAGGGGAGGGCTAGCAGTGTCCTCACGCTACCCCCCACTCCCTCTTGAGTTGCCTAAGCCCTGCCGTCTTCCTCTTTCCGAGTTCTCCTTGCGATTTTCTTTAATTCGTTTCGTTTCGCTCCGTTCTCCCCCCCCACCGAACGCCATTTTTCTTCTTCTTTTTTCTTACCAGAGGAGTGGTTTTCCTCTCCTTTCCTGTCCTCTTCTATTGCGGACCTTGTACTGTCCCTGGGGAGGTCTTTTTCTTTTGCTGCTGAGAGGCCCCGTTGTCCTCGTTGCAGGCAGCTGCCATTTTAAGCGCCACCTCGTGGTCGGGCGCCATTTTGTTTTTGAGTTTTCCCTCGATCGAACGCTGCGGTGTTATTCCAGCCCAGCAGCAGGACCCGTAGGCCTGCTCAGAGCCCAAATTTGCTTCTGCCTCCAGCCTCTTCGAGTGGAAGCTAATTCCCTACTCGATTTGTTGATCTCCCACAGCCTGTCTCAGCCAGCGTAGCAATAAAAAGCAACACCACTTCCGCCCAGTTTTCGCCTGGGAAGGCAGTCGGTCTAGGCCTGCTCTCTCTCCAAGGCCTCTGGCGTTCATTAGGCGATTGGACAATTTTTTTCCCTATATCTTTTATTTTCAAATAAATAAATAAATATTTTTAAAAAAAAGCAAAGAGAAAGAGGAAATAATTAAAAAAAAACAGAAGTAAAAGGGGGGGGGAAGAATTTTGCTAGGGCTCCCGGCCTTTGTCATAGGTCGACCCCTAGGCGTGCCTACCGCCTCTTATCGATTCCTATCTTTTTCAATTATCCTTGAAATGGCAGAGGGCAATCCTTCTAAGGGTCCTTCCTTGAAGGCCAAGTCCAAAACCCACCATCTGCGCAGGCAGGCTAAGGATACCTCCAAAGCCTCCCAGAGGGACGCCTTAAGACAGGGGTCCTCAACCACCGGTCCGTGGACCGGTACCGGTCCGCGGGTCATTTGGGACCGGGCCGCCTACTTTGCCCGGCGCCATCTTGTTCCGGCGTGCTGGAATCTCAATCGAGTGCTGGTTTTGACGCCGTCCCTCAGCCTCGCTCGACCAAAAATGTCAGCTCCACGCCGTGCGTGGCTAGAGAAAAGGAACGTGTGGTAGCCATGGAGAAGCTGCTCTCCCTAAGAAGGAGGCTCCTGATTCGCCAGGCTTACGCCAGGAGTTTTGCGAGGCTCTGGTAAAGGGAGGCTATGCTGCTATCTCGATCCCAGCCTGCACGAACTCCCTCGCCCTCTTTGGAAGCGGCCAGCAACCTGGTCAAGGCTCACGAGAAGCTTTTCAATCGCCTCACTGCACTGACACGTGGCTACAGGCTACTCAGGTGAGCAGCAGGAAATGGGAGCTGGGCAGCCACAGACCAGCTGTCTCTCCGTCTGACGGCCTCGTCTCGGCAGAATCTCCCAGCGCGCTTAGTCCTCCGCCCGCAGGCTTCCCCGGCCCCTTGCCAAGCACGTTTTCCACCCTAGCCCAGCAGGGCCCTCGCTGCCTTCCCCTCGCCTGGCTGGCCGGGCTCCTTGGGCAAACCCGGCTGCCTCGTGCCGAGAAGCGCGCTGCCAGGCAGGGCCACGTGGCACAGGGCAACACGCCACCGCCCGGCCCTGGTGAGGGAAAGCAGCGGGCGCTCCCCGGACGGCGGCCTCGGCCTCGGCCCCGCCACCAGGGAAGCGGCTGCCCAGCTCCGGAGCTGATCCACACCTGACCAGCAGGAAAGGAAGGGTGTGTAGCGTTGGTTTTGTGTGCGCAATTTCTTGGCGCGCAGCGCGGGGTCTCTTTTGGCGGGTCCCAATTTTTTTTTCAGAGGGGAATATCATGCCTGCATTAACCATGATTATTAAATCCAATCCAACTTTGATTATAATTACATTAAGTCATAACTAGCTTTTCAATGAGTGGAATATTGTCTCCATATCATGATCAAATGAACCAAGAAGAATGGCGGTCTATCAGCATCCATTTTGTGGCATCCAGATCCCACTAGAATGGGTGAAGACAAAATATTTGGGCTGTAGATATTTTGGAAGAAGGGGAATGTGTGGGAATGAGTGGGAAAGTGTAGCTATCTGTTTAACATTTTTAAAGTGAAGAGCAGTGTTTCTCAATTTTAAGAAGGCCGTGTCTGGGTAATTTTGGGAGTTGAAGTCCACATAATCTTACAATTGCTGGAGTTGAAAACACTGGATAGGCAAAGGGTTTCTTTGCATTTACATATGTTTAGTGCAATCCCTACTATATATATATGACAAATCTTTAAAATGTGTGGACTTGGACTCTCTGAATTCCCCACACACCTTACAATTGTTGAGATTGTGAAAAGCTGAAGACCATATGGGAGATCAAACCCATCCTAAATGTAAAACCTGAATTGCAGATTACTACCTTACAAAACGCTTTTGGAGAAAACATATATGTTGCCAAACATATATTTTTGTTTGATCATGATCAACTGAATCATGATGACTTTATTGGAGTCTAGTCTTGCATTTATACACATTTTTAGTAATCCTCCAACATTGATTAACTTTGGTTTCTGCTTAACTTTCATTACTGTTTAGCATAGTAATTAATACAATTAATTATCTCTAGTTAGGGTTAGGGTTAGGGTTAAGTCTATGTTATTGCCGCTGGAAGATTCATTTTCCCCATTGGTTTGCCATAGGATAAGAACATTCCTGCAATTACAACTCTACACCTCTCGCTCTCATCTGGCTAATCTCATCTAGCAAGCTAGCCCTCGCAAAATGAGCCAGAAACAGAGTTCACTGGAGAGTTTTTTTGGAAAGGGTAAACGAGACAACGATGAGACAGCAGAAGGGTCACAGACTGCCTGCAAAAAGAAAGCGGCATTTAAAAGAAAATACCAAGATTCCTACCTGAGTTACGGGTTCATCGCAACAGGTGATTCACAAGCCCCCACCCACTCTGTGTAATATGTGGTGAAAGACTTGCTAATGAAGGCATGAAACCATCAAAACTGCACCGCCACCTGGAGACAAAGTACCCAGCATTGAAAGAAAAGCCGTTAGAATATTTTGAAAGAAAAAAAATAGGAAAATGAAGGACAGAAACAATTATTCAAGGCCACTACTTCAACAAATGTGTCTGCGCTAAAAGCATCATTCCTGGTCGCGGACCGCATTGCTAAAGCTAAGAAGCCCTTTACTATTGGGGAAGAATTGATTTTGCCTGCTACAAAGGTCATTTGCGGTGAACTTTTCGGAGAGGCTGCAGTGAAAAAGGTTGAAAGCATCCCCCTTGGCGAGCACCGTAACAAGAAGAATTAATGAAATAGCAGAGGACATCAAGGCACAGTTACTTGAGAGGATTAATGAGTCACCATGGTACGCGATTCAGGTGGATGAATCTACAGATGTTGACAACAAAGCAGTATTGCTCGTTTTTGTGAGATACATTTTTCAGGAGGATGTACATGAGGATTTGCTATGTGCACTATTTCTGCCAACTAACACCACAGCTGCAGAGTTATTCATGTCCTTGAACGAGTACATATCTGGGAGGCTTAATTGGTCGCACTTAATTGTCGCACTGTGTCGGTGTGCACGGACGGAGCGGCTGCGATGACTGGGCGGCTTTCAGGTCTGACAACGCGGATCAAGGAGGTTGCCTCTGAATGTGAGTCTACACACTGTGTCATCCATAGGGAAATGCTGGCAAGCCGAAAAATGCCACCTGAGCTTAACAGCGTTTTGCAAGCTGTGGTAAAAATTATTAACCACATAAAAGTACATGCCCTGAATTCACGTCTGTTCGAACAGCTCTGTGGAGAGATGGATGCAGAACATAGACACCTTCTCTTGTACAAAGAAGTGAGATGGCTTTCAAGAGGTAAATCGCTGGCAAGAGTTTTTGAATTAAGAGAGTCACTGCAGAGATTTTTCTTGGAAAAACAGTCACCACTGGCAGCATACTTCAGTGACTCTGATTGGATCTTGAAACTTGCTTACCTGTGTGACATTTTTGACCTGCTCAATGAACTCAATCTCTCACTTCAGGGGAAAATGACAACCGTTTTCAAGTTGGCAGATAAGGTTGCAGCATTCAAAGGCAAACTGGAGATATGGAGACGTAGAGTGAACGAGGGGTATTTGACATGTTTCACATAGTAGTAGGGATTATGGAAGAGACTGAGTTTGGACCTTCATTCACCCAGTTAGTGCATGATCACCTGTTGCAGCTTTCAAAAGAGTTTGAGCATTACTTCCCCATCGCAAAAGACCCCAGGCTGGGGATGGAATAGATCCGGAACCCATTTGTGAACAAGCCAGGGGAATCAACTTTAACCCTACAAGAAGAGGAACAGCTAGTTGAAGTTGCAAATGATGGTGGCCTTAAATCCATGTTTCAAACAACCTCAAATCTATTTGCATTCTGGAGTAAAGTCAAAGCAGAACATCCTGACATTGCCACAAAAGCACTGAAAGTCCTGCTTCCATTTTCAACCTCTTATCTTTGTGAGGCGGGGTTTTCTGCATTGACAGCAACAAAAACAAGACTACGGAGTAGACTGGATATAAGGAGTACAATTGAGTGTCACTGTCTCCCATCACCCCAGATGGGACCGTCTAGTTGCAGGAAAACAAGCCCAGAGCTCCCACTGATTTTACATTTTGGTGAGTTGATATTATAGTGTAATAGTAAATAAAAAATAAAAATAAATAATCAATTAATTAAAAAATAAATAAATAAATAAATAAAAAACCCTAACCGGTCCTTGGAAAAGTGTTTCTGCGTGAAACCGGTCCCTGGCACAAAAAAGGTTGGGGACCACTGCCTTAAGATGCCACAAGGCGTTAGAAAAAGAATTTGATAGACGCACCAGGCAGGCAGGCTCAGTGCCTCCGGTACTGCCACCTTCCACTCCCTCTACCTCCACTCAACCCCCGCCTCCTTTAGTCTATTCCTCCCTATCCAGGCGCAGCTCAACCTCTCAAGGTCACCAGGCTCCTGGAACACCGGCCGGACGAACACCAGAGGCTACCTTCACACCCACAGCCACTAGTCTACGCCAAGAGGAACCGTTCATACAAGAGGTTCCGGAGCAACTGAGATCCTGGATGGAGTTGGCTATCCGCCAGAGCATTGCAGAAGGACTCCGACAGATAGTTAGGCCAGGCCTCCATCCGCTGGCCCCCGAATCTGAATCTCACTCCGTAAGATCCCTCCCTCTCAGATCGGAACCGCTCCAGGATCAGGTACCCCCTCAGGGGGAGGTTTCCCCTTCAGTCAGGGAGGAGGAGAAGGAGGCGGAAGGGGGTTTGGATCCATTCAGGGAGGAGGAGGAGGTTCGATTTGGGGTCTGTACAGTATAACGAGCCCCTCTCCGATGTGGATCCATCAGAGGCGGAGATGTCCGAGGATGAGGGTCTCACTCCCGACCAACCAGCCTTTGTAGGGCTATTCAAGCCCCAATTATTCAAATTCCTCCTGTACAAGGCCAGAAATATTTCTGGGCTAAAGTCCCAGACCCCCCCTGATCCCTCTCCCCTTGACCCGGAAGGCCCAGAGGACTCCATTTTCAAACAGCCAGTAGTGGAAGCCGAGGTCATCCCTACCCCTCCCATCTTCCTTGACCTGGTGTCCAAGCAGTTGGCTTCGTCTGCGCCCCCCGGCCCCATCAGCCTACGATAAAGTTTTTCAATCTGGATCCAGAACTTTCCAACTTATTAGGCACCCCGGAGGTTGATGAGCCCATCGTGGGTCTGGCCTCTTCCTCAAACCCTCAGTGACCCCTTAGAGGCCTTGAAGCTGATGAGAAGCGGGCCGAACTGGCATTACGCCGAGCTCACCAATCAGATGCCTGGGCAATTAGATCGGCCACGGCCGCCTCCTTCTTTACCAGATCCTCCATTCGCTGGCTCCGCCAGCTCAAGCAGCATGTCCCAATCTCCAATGTCCGAGCTCATCAGGACATAGCCAAGATTACGGCCGCAGCTGAGTTCTCGGCCAACGCTATTTTCCACTCTGTTAAATTTTCAACCAGAGCTATCTCCTCCCATGTCTCTGCCCACCGTCTGCTTTGGTTAAAGCATTGGCAGGCAGACCTTAAAAATAAAGTAAAATTGGCTTCCGCTCCTCTCGTGGGAAATAAACTGTTTGGACCCTCCTTGGATCCCCTGTTAGTGAAAGGGCGGAACAAGAAAAAATTTCTTCCTTCGCTCACCCGGCAGTCAGAGCCCAGGTCCCTCCAGCCCTTTCGGAGAGCTCCCTTTTGTCGCTATTTCTAGGCCTCTTTCTCACCAAGGCACCAAAGCCCCCCCACTTTGGGTCGGGCCAGCCTCAAGACAGGACCGACCCCTCTGACAGAAGCAGAAGGGGCGGTAGCTTCAAAAGGCCCTTTCGAGGCTCCGGTAGCCGGCCCTTCAGGCGTTCCAGATAGACCACAAGATTTAATCCCCATTGGCGGACGCCTTCAGGTGTTCGCCAACCAATGGGACGCCTCCACTTCTGACGCCTGGGTTAGGGACACCATCAGATTTGGCCTTGCTCTCGAATTTCAATCTCCCCCCCCCCCAACTTTTTCATGCCTTGCCCCCTCTCTAAGAACCGCACTAGGCGCAGCCTCATGGACTCAGCCATTCAACACCTCCTTGACATAAGAGCCATGCAGCCTGTCCCTCAGTCTCAACGTGGGCAGGGATTCTATTCCCACTTATTCGTGGTCCCTAAACACTCGGGGAGATGGAGAGCGATTTTGGACTTAAAGCGGTTTAACCGCTACCTGGTGTATCGCAAGTTCAAGATGCACTCTCTGCAATCCATCTTGCTGGGTGTTAGACAAGGGGACTGGTTGTCTTCTATTGACCTCTCAGAGGCATACCTCCACATACCAATCCGACCTTCCCATTACAGGTTTTTGCGTTTTTGTTATAATAACCTCCACTTCCAATACGTGGCCCTCCCATTTGGGTTAGCCTCTGCTCCCAGAACCTTTACCAAGGTCCTGGCCGCACTAGCTGCCCACCTCAGAATCCTCCCTGTGCGTCTCCACTGTTACCTGGACGACATCCTCATCCTATCCCCTTCCCAGGATCAAGCAATGAGAGATACTCATATTACCCTAGCCACTCTACAGGAACATGGGTTCCTTATCAATTGGAAGAAAAGCCAATTATCCCCTTCCACCAGGATAAACCACCTGGGGACGGTAATCGACACTCTGAAAGGGAAGGTATTCCTATCTTTGGAGAGAATCCTCAGCATCCAGAAATCTGTTAAAATCATCAGGCGCCTCAAGAGGGTTTCCTTCTAGAACTATCCCAATTACTGGGTAAAATGATATCATGTCTTTCTATTATCCCCTGGGCCTGTCTACACTCCAGATCCCTCCAGTGGTTCCTGCTTCCGTACCAAAGGACCGGAGCAAGCAACTCAAGACTCAAGGTCAGGGTCCCACCAAGGGTGCTCACGTCCCTTCTTTGGTGGAGCAAATCATCCATCAACAAGGGCTTCCTCCTCAAGGAGCCCCCAAGACTCACCGTCGCCACAGACGCCAGTCTGTCCAGATGGGCGCCCACCTTCAGTCCCTTACAGCACAGGGCAGATGGTCAGCGACAGAAAGACTGTGCAACATAAACTGGCTGGAGCTTCACGCCGTCCACCTGGCCCTCCGCAGCTTCCTTCCCCAGGTACGAGGCCACCACATCCTCATCCTCACAGACAACATCACGCCCAAAGCACACATCAACAAACGGGGGCACTCAGTCATTACGTTTAATGAGGGAGGCTGAGCGTCTCTGTCGGTGGGCGGAGTCCACCTCAGGTCCCTCAGGGCGGATCACATTTCGGGTGTATCAAACACCCAAGCAGACTGGTTGAGCAGGGCCACCATAGACCAGTCGGAGTGGCACCTCCACCCATCACTGTTCAGGGAGGCGGCATCCATCTTCAGCCTGCCAGTAGTGGACCTATTTGCCTCCCCCTCAATACCCAACTTCCAAGGTTTTCTCAAGATTCCCATCCCCAGGGCGGAGAACCACAACGCCCTACGGTGCCCGTGGCCCATGGGACTTCTTTACGCCTTCCCCCGCCACTGGTGCCCATAGTCCTTCAAAAGGTACTTCACGAGAAGGCGGAACTGCTTCTGGTAGCACCTTATTGGCCCCGATGCCCTTGGTTTGCGGACCTACGCAGCCTATCAGTGGCCCCTCCCTGGAGGATCCCAGCAGACAGAATCTCCCTCTCTCAGGGCCCTCTTCTCCACCCAGACCCCCAATGGCTCCAACTAGCCGTCTGGAGGTTGAGCGGGAACGTTTGAAGAGGGAGAACCTCTCCCACAAGGTGATTGACACCATCCTTGCAGCCAGGCGGCCCTCAACCATAAGAATCTACGATGCCACCTGGTCCAATTTCCGTAGATGGTGTGTCAGGCTTCATATCGACCCAGCTGCCCCTTCTATTGCCCAAGTCCTTGACTTTCTGCAGGAGGGCCTCAGCAAGGGACTGTCACCCAATACATTAAGACGACAGGTGGCAGCCTTGTCTACAGTTATCTCCTGTAAAGAAGCCGGATCTCTCTCTCAACATCCCCGTATTCGGGCCTTTCTGAAGGGGGCCACCAACTTACACCCTCCGACCCTCCACCGGTACCCAACCTGGGACCTCAACAAGGTCCTTACCTCACTCACAAAACCACCCTTTGAACCCTTAAGGGAGGTTTCCCTTCAGTACCTATCTTACAAGGTAGTCTTCCTCGTGGCGATCACATCAGCCCGTAGGATATCAGAGATCGCGGCACTGTCCACTAGGAAAGACCTTTGTGTATTCCATCCTGATCGAGTGGTCCTCCGGCTTGACCCTTCCTTCTTACCCCAAATCAATTCGGTTTTCCACAGGGCGCAAGAACTTATCCTACCTAATTTTTGCCCCAGGCCAACTCAGGAAAGGGAGAGGCAATGGCACACTCTGGATGTCAGACGTGCCTTGCGAGTTTACATTAAATGCACTGAGGCCTTTCGTAAGTCTGAGGCCTTGTTCATATCCTTTCAACCTAAATCACAGGGGCTCAAGGTTCCACCAACAACCATAGGCCGTTGAATAAGGGCCAGGCCCTTCAGGTGCCCAGGGGTATCACGGCCCACTCCACTAGGAGTGCTGCTACCTCGGCTGCCTGGTCTACCCAGGCCCCAATAATCGACATCTGCCGAGCAGCAACGTGGGCCTCCCCGTCTCCCTTCATTAGGCATTACAAGATTGACAGGTACGCCTCAGCCGAGGCTTCATTTGGTAGACGGGTTCTACAGAAGGTTCTTAGAGAACCCGAAGGGACTACAGACCAGACGGCGCCCCTCCCGTAGGACAGGCCCAGCTTTGGTATGTCCCACTCTCTGGATGCTCCGAACAGCTCTAAGGAGAATGGGCGTTGGTCCTTACCTGACACGCCATTTCTCTTCAAGCTGTGAGGAGCATCCAGCCCCTCCCTTATCTTTCACCATCTGGTGGGGTCTTGTTTCGGCCAATGAGCCGTTAGCTTGTTAGGATGAGAGCACGGCTTTTGTTTCCTCTCGTCTACGCAAAACTGGGGAACGTTACGCTGGAGCCACGTGATGGAGGGAGGAGCGTTCCTCAAAATTAAGCTCAGCCTACAACTGCAGAGACTGAGCACCACCCACTCTCTGGATGCTCCTCACAGCTCGAAGAGAAATGGCGTGTCAGGTAAGGACCAACGCCCATTTCCTCTAGTGTTGTATAAAACAAGCACTAATTATGTTCAATAGGTCACATATTTTTTAAAAAAACATTTTGTTCTTTCTGAATTTAAAACAAAAAAAGCTTACTTCCACACCCTGCTGTATCCTTAGCTTTGTAAGATTATTTGAGAATGCAACAAGCATTTGCTGCTAGAATGAGGTGATGGTCATGACAAATCAATAGATAAGCAGAATGTTCTATTGGAATGGCAAACAAAAAAATTGTGGAGGATAATGATATAAATAAACAATTTCAAGAATGATAAATGCAGTCCCCACTGGATAGCATTAGACTAATACACTATCCCAGTATCATTTCATATATGCTTCCAGCATATAAAATAAAAAATTGTGACACAGGTTAATGGACACATACCTTAGTATATAGCAGGGATGCCAAGCTTGAGTCCTAACTCTACAATTAGGTCACATAAGTCGCCCCTAATAGGCTCGTTCATCCCCGTAACATTTCTCAAAATGTTGAACCCACCAAACAAACAAGCCTTCGGAAAAAAATGAAATGTTGGGAAAAATAGAATTATATGCAGTATCCATTTCTATACTGTCCTTTATTGATCTAAATTGACACTGCTGTTTTAAGAACATACAATGGACTAGTATAATTTGCTTTGCTCATATATAATGTTCACATTATGTTTATTAATTGATTTTATATTAAATGTTTCCAAAAGTTTTAACTAGTGTTCTAGAGGTTCTGAAAAGTGAGCAACAAAGAAGTTTACAAGTAAAGCATCCAGATTTTGATCACATGACCATAGGGATTCTGCAACAGTCATAAGTGTGAAAAATAAGTCACTATTTTCAGTGTTATGGTAACTTCAGTCATTAAAGGATGATTGTAAGTCTTTCCTGCACGTTGGGCATAAGCAACTGTATAAAAGGAGGAGCAGGTAAAATATTAACCTCTATTCTGAAGTCTACCCAGAAACTTCCATACCAGATTGCTCCACCACCCCACAGATGGCAATGTTTTTCATCACAGCTTAGCAAATATTATTGGAATGGGGCAATTTGCCAGAGCCAAATCGCTGCTGGACAACTCGCTACGGTCAACTCACTACAGGACAATTTAACAATTCTATTGAATTATTTAAAGTAAATAAAAAATTATTTTAATTTTTGCCATTCACATTTCATTCTGTCCCTTCTTTTGCATCCTTTAATTATTCTATTCCACATATCTTTGATATTAGTGTAACTCTTGTCCCACAATGAATTCTCCAGTGGCAAGATGGCCGTGGTGAGTTGTCCCTCAGTGAGTTGGCCATGGCGAGTTGGCTGTGGCGAATTGTCAAAGACCCAATGTTATTGTTAGAAATCTACCACTTCTGAAACAGGTGGGAGGTATATAAGAAACACAGCAGGATCTAAAGCTATGCCTCTGATTCCCCATACATAACTTTGGAGACTCCTAAAAGAGACATGCAACTCTCCATGGACACTCAAAGATTTAAAATTTGGATTTGGATTTATTTTCCCAGTTGATGACCTCATATCCTTTGAAAACATTTCCTTACAACAGAAGCTTTTAGTGCCAGATAGTATTCAATAAAGGTAGAGTTAATACTACCGGTAGGCTGATGAAAAAATATTTCTTATGTTATTACGTATGGCAAGTCAAGTTTTAAAAATTATCCAGTGTCTAGAATAGCATAATATTTTTATAAAAGTATTTAAAATATTTTAATTTTCTACTTACACTTAAAGTTAAATACATATGTTTGTTACATATAGTTGTATTAAACAAAATATATAATGTTTATTGTTAAATACAGAAGTGTCATTTGGAATATGAGAATATTTGGAAGGAAGGAAGAATTTTTCTTACTTGGTATAAAATGCTTAATGGAGAAAAAAGAACAAAATTCCAAAGTATGTTTCTTTGCAGAAGCTGCCCATGTTATCTGTGAAACAGCATTACTGCCATACTCAATCTATTCCTTCCTTCCTTCCTTCCTTCCTTCCTTCCTTCCTTCCTTCCTTCCTTCCTTCCTTCCTTCCTTCCTTCCTTCCTTCCTTCCTTTCCTTCCTCCCTTCCTTCTCTCCTTTCTTTCTTTCTTTTTAAACTTGGGAAAGTATCTCAGCATAAAATATTAAATATTATAGAAAACATCAAATTTAATAATTCATATTTTACATCTTTTTCTAAAAATAATAAAAATCACTGAATTAAAAAGTAAAACATCATTCAACTTAGTAAAAAAAATTGAGGTTATATTTTACCTTTGCATTCAGGAACAGACCCTCTCCAGATCCCAGTTTTATTATCTTCAGTTATACAATGCAGAAGATCACCTCCAGAAAGTGAAAACCCAGGATCACAGATATAGGTCACATTTGAGTTAAGGGGAAAAGTTCCATTCTTTCCTCCAGTATAAGTTCCATTCTTTATTTCTGGAGGAGGAGGACAAGTGGGCCCTGAAACCCAGACAAAAGTTTGTGATTGGTAAAAAAATCTGCCAAAACACAAATGGGTAATTATTTTTTCTAGAAGAGGAAACTAGATTGTCTGTGTCATCTATCTATCTATCCATCCATCCATTCATCCATCCCCCATCCATCCATCTGTCATCAATATCTTCACCTAAACAGTCACTACGAAGAATATGCTAGCACCAAGTCAGTTGGATATGGGTCTTTCAAAAGCTACTGAGGGTCAGGTCTGGCTTGATTATGAGGAGGGGAAAAATTGGTCTTGTCAGATCTGAGGAATTAGATAGGATCCTTTAAGCTGTTAGCTTGGCCATCTCTGTATTAGATCAATGCCTCTCCTGGCTGGCCAAAGGACCTTTGAATGGGTTCTGATAATGGTGAATTCCTCTTTGAGAAAGGGGGGTGTTCCTGCCATCTCTTGGTTCACCCCTTACAGAGAGCCATTAGTAGATTTCACTGTCCTTAAAAATTTCCATCCAGTTTCCAACCTTCCATTTTTAGGAAGGATTGTAGAGAGGGCAGCTGTGCTAAATATTTAGAGGCCCAGAAAAAGCAAATTGTCTGAAGCCTTTCCAATGAGGATTCAGACCTGATTTGGGATGAGACAGCATTGATTACACTCTTGGATGAAGTCTGGTGGGAGCAAGATGGGGGTGATGCATGCATCCTTGTTCTTCATCTCTCAGCAGCTTTAATACCATCAATCACGGTTTCCTTCTGGGGTGTCTGTAGGACTTAGGTGTGGGTGGCATAGTGTTATGTTGATTCTCCTTCCTATAGGGATAGTTACAGTTGGTGTTGATATGGGGGGGTTGTAATATGAGAGTCTAGCCTGCGGCCCCTCTTTTGTCATCCAAGAGTTTGGGATGGGCTATCTAAGTATCTCCACCCTAGCTACCTTAGTGTTACTGTGGAGGTTCTCTCAATGAGTAGAGGCTATGGGGGCCTGAATGGGGCACAACAGGCTTCTCAGCCCGAGCAAAAAGAAATGGTTCTGGGTTTGGGGGTTTCTTTGTTCAAGGGACTTCCAACTTTGTTTGTAGATGGGTGGCACCTCCCTAGACACACCTTGTATGCAATCTGGAGGTCCTCCTGTACTTGCTTCTTTTGCTCAAGTCTTTGCACAGCTTTGGGCTGTGCATCAGTTGTGACCCTACCTGAACCAGGGAACCCTGCTCACAATCACTCATGTCCTTGTGACCTCCACATTAGACTGCTGCAATGCTTTTGAATAACATATGGAGGCTTCAGATGCTGGAGAATGCAGGGGAGTGTCAAGTTAATATCATTGGTTTTAAGGCACATAGGATGCCACTGTTCCACATGCTGCACTGACTTCCAGCATGCTTTCGGGGACAATTCAAGCCTTCATATCTTGGGATTAGGGTTTTCCCAATTATTTCCACCTGTTCCAGATCTGGCATTGGCTAAGGAGTGTTGGCTGATGGGAAGATGGCATTTTCTGCTGTGGCACCTGCCCTATGGAACATCATTCCACCCAAAGGTGCTATTCAGCAGGTTCTGACCAGTTCTGGAGAACCGGTAGCGGCAATTTTGAGTAGTTTGGAGAACTGGCAAATACCACCTCTGACTGGAGATTTTACAGTATCCTTCCCCTGCCACGCCCACCAAGCCATGCCCACAGAACCGGTAGTAAAATAATTTGAATCCCACCACTGATTCCACCTATGATTAGGTTAACTCCAACCTTGCTGTCCTTGGGGATGTTATTTTTACCATCTCTGAATTAGATTTATGCCCCTCTTGGTTAAGCCTTCAAGGAGGTATTCAATATCAAATGATGGTTAATTTATTATTGAGTGAAGAATTGTGCCTGCTTCTTCAAAAAAATGTATCACTGGACCTAACCCTAAAATGATATTGATTGCACTTGAAAATGATCCTTCACAGGATCAGGATTAAGGATAATACAACTTTCCTGATCTTGCTTGATCTTTCCATGGCATTTGCTACCATTAACTATGGCATACTTGTGGACTAACTTAAAATGTTGAGAGGGGAACACTACTGCAATTGTTCTTCCTTTGGAATTTGATCCAGTTAATACCATTAGTATGTAGGAAAAATCCAGTCCAAGGGCCCTGTTGTGCAAGGCTCACCTTTCTTCCCATTTCTGTTCAACATCTACATAAATGAATGAGTTCACTTGTCAGCATGGGAATATAGCACATGATACCCAATTCTTTTATCTTAGTTCCTGGCCAGACAAGCAATGCCATGGAATCCTATCCTGGTTCCTGGAAGGCACTCAGAATTCTAAAGATGGAAAATGAATGGATGGATGGATGGATGAATTCAATTCAGAAGAGAGATTAAAATAGAACAAACACAAAAGAGAAAAAAATCCATGAATGCCCACATGACAGCTAAGTCCCTGTATTAGCTTTAATCCAATTTCTCAGCGTCTGAAACTAGCATGAGGAGCTAAACTTAGAGATGCTCCATTGGAATTCCAGACTGTTCTAAGCATTTCATACCCTTCAGTCCCCCCGCTGCAATCCACAGGCAAATCCTGGACTCAGGCTGTTTGAAAGAATTAAAAGAATCTTACTGAAACATATTGGAGGCTTTGGTTTCCATACAACTGTATTATTAGAAAATGAACGTGATAAGCACTGGCTTGTAGGTGATCCAATTAATTGGTACCTCAAGAAAAGAAAAAGAACATAATACATTTTAACCTCTTTCTCTTTTAAAAGTTTGAAGAATACCATGGATAGCCAAGAAAAAACATATATTATTGAAGATTTATTGTATTATTTAAAACATAAATTATCACAGTCAAATTACAACTTTTTGGGCCTATTAGGTGAAGAAACAGGTCTCTTGAGAAGTCCACATTTCTGGGAAAGGAAAGAAGAGGATGACTTAATTATAGCAGTGATGAGTACACTATTGGGAGACATGAAGATTATGTAAGCAGACCGAGTTACCAGTTAGACCAGGGATGCCAAACTCATACCATCACGGCAGCATCACGTGATATATCAGGACCTTTTCCCCCTTTTGCTAAACTGGGCATGGGCATGGCCAGCGTGTGATGCATCCAGCCCTTGGTCTGAGAGTTTTGACAGTCCTGATATAGACTCTCTTCCTTCCTTCCTTCCTTCCTTCCTTCCTTCCTTCCTTCCTTCCTTCCTTCCTTCCTTCCTTCCTTCCTTCTTTCTTTCCTTCCCTCCCTCCCTCCCTCCCTCCTTTTTCATATTTGCTTACATTGTTAAGAAGAAATCTAGTCCTAAGTGGCAAAAAAAGTCCAACTCTGCTATAAAAATTCTCATCCACAGTCTAGTAAACATTGGAAAACAAATCATGAAAAAGTGGAACATTCTTTTTATTCATCCTTATTGATTTACTATGTACTGTGTTCATGCCATGCTGACCACTTGCAATCTCCACATGCCCTCCGTGAGCCTTGCTACATCTCTCTCGCCATTCCTACACCCTTTCTCTGAGTCTTGCTGCTTTACAACTGCATCAATTAGCTACAAAAATTCCAGTTTCAATTGTTGTCTAAAATAAAGGACTACTTGTATCATAATTAAACTTTGCTATGGAAGCCAACTCAACACGCACCCTTCATTACAGGTGAAATTTACGTTTGCTTTTAGCAGGAAATCCGTTAGAATAATACGGTTACCATTTTCTGGTTTCCCTGGATCACCACATGATTGTCCTAATAGGAAAAAAAATTGAGAATTAATATTCTATGCCTCTCTCTCTATATGGCAATAATAGATAATTTCAATCAGTCATAAAGAAAGCTTGTACATTTTCTTGGGAGAAGAGTCATAGTGGAAAAACAAGTTAATTTATATATTGTAATTTAACGTAATCAACAAAAAATAATGCCCTAAAAATGCTCAGCATTAGATGGAAGATAACTTTATTACAGTCCCTGACCAGCAACACAGGTATCAATGAATAAAATTATGAGTTGCAGTTTCAAAATGTATCAACTATCAGCACTAGTCAATGATATTTGTGATATTTTTAAATATTCAGTTGACTAAGTTACATGTTTAATGAATAAAAGTTGATGATAATAATAATAATAATAATAATAATAATAATAATAATAATAATAATAATAATAATAATAATAATAATAATAATAATAATAATAAATATAATATGCCAATTATATTTGTGATACATTTTTAAATGTACAGTTGACTGAGTTTAATGTTTAATAATGAATAAAAGATGGTGAAGATGATGATCATAATAATAATAATTGACTGAGTTTCATGTTTAATGAATAAAAATATATAATAATAATGTCTTTTGGTCATTTTTGTCTTTCTCTTTTATATAGTGTTGCCTTTTTCTTTTCAAGAAAATAATTTATCACTATTTATCATTTTACTGTGCTCTCTGTTGCTTCCAGTATTTGTACTCTACATTAAGTTTAATAATGATACTCAGGTTTTAAATTATATAATATACCAGGTATCTTCAATCACTTACTGAATTATTGAAAAAAATTATTAGATTTGTAATCCCTCATTTTATTATATTACCAGTATATTGCATTGTTTCTGTTGTGTTGTTTAATTGTTTCATATTGTTTTGTTTGTTATATTACTTGAAGTAATATATATGAGCAGCTATATTAATTACTTTATTATTATAGAATAATAAAGTAAATAAATAAAATCAGCGATCTCCATTCTGGCACTTAAATTACATATCAAGAGGAAGATACTAATAGGCAGTAGGCCTAATTTGAACTATAACTGCTGACATAAAATAATGATAATAAAAATTATAAATTAATGAGTATCAAACTGAAGTGCTTACATTTTGTGTCACTAGCACCCTATAAATTCAGAAAAGATTGTCTGAATTACTTGTGCTTCAAGATGAATATAATCAGCCACCCTAGATCACACCTAGATTCCCCTTTCTCACTATGGAAGACATTATTCAAACCTGAATCATAGCCATCAACCCTCACATCTCCTAGCACTCAGGTTTCTGGCAGAAATAAAATAATAAATCTGAATAAATATTTCATAAAAGAAGGATAAAAAATTAGTCAATATCCACCAGTATTCCATAAGATGAAAAACATATGCTATAATTACAGTTTACAACCAATCAATAAGCAATTCCTCAAAAAGCAAATAATTTAGGATAATAAAAAAATAAAGATGCCAATAAAGCTGCATATGATATCAACCAAACTAAAAACATAGTGTATCTATTAGTCTTTTAAGAGCTTCAGAAGTGTAATTCAACACTGCTATAAATATTATTAATTAATAGCACACATCAAGTTGGCCTTTGTAGGATCATACTTTATGAAATCATTACCAAATGAATCAGCAATTTATTCAATGCAGTTTTGAAGGTAGTTTCAATGGAAGATCCTGACCTTTACAAAAAACTGGGACTGATGTCCAGGTATAATTTGAAAGGCAAGTAATAGCAGGCCTCTTTGGATGACCAAGAATGTGTTCAGCGCTTCGATGGCAAATATGGTGCACAACTGATCCCACAGGATAGAAATAAAGAAAATCCTCATCACTCACTACGCTAAATCTGGTGTCTTGTGGACTCTCACAGCCACCTGTGAACAAAAGCAAATGAAGGTTTATAAAAGAAAGGCTTTTTAAAAACTTTCTTTTACTTGTTAAAATATGTATATTTATTAAGGGTTGATAACTGATAGAGGAAAGGGCATACAAATCACTAGCTGCTATATTTAACCTTTTCCTGAAAGCAACCTCACGCCCAAGAAATGAGTCTACATTTTTTGCTTCATTCTGATTTTGATTGCCCCACCCAGGTGACTCCATAGAATGACACTAGTCCAAGGGAATGTGGTTGAAAGAATGATGAAAACCAAATCACAATGCAGACATTGAAAGGAGGTAATAAAAATAATAATACAGAAAGTTATCTGAAACAGGAAGAAGCATTCAAGATAATGATCATTAATGTTTTATCAGGTTCATACCATCTGTGTTTGGAAACTATCAAATAGTATTTAGAACAGAATTCATAAATGTAGAAGGTGAAAAATATACATTAGTAATTTCCATCCTTACAAACTAGTCCAAAATTTATAAGCTTGTACATCTATTTGCAACCCAATTGACCCAGATGTGTGTGTGTGTGTGTGTGTGTGTGTGTGTGTGTAGTTCAAGATTGTCCAAGCCCAAAATTTCAAGCCTGGTGATATAGGGTATTCTGTTGCGAGCAGATGAGTGTAGTACTCTTCTCGTGAAATACTTCTGGACTCGCTCAATTGTATTAATGTCTGTGATATGCATATGTGTGTGTGTGTGTGTGAAAGGAAAAATAGTTAACATGTTCAACAACAGCAAAGTTTAAGTTCAAATTACTCTGTTAAAAATCTGTTATTGTAATTATCTCTTAGAAAGTCTACAACGGTTTATTTACCACAAATTACCACAATCATTATCTCTGAATCCAGGGTAAAATATCCTTGTTTGGTTCTTAATAGTGAAACCTTTTATTAGTTTTTAATTGGAAACTTTCCCAACAATTGCATCTCATTTCCAAAGTTCATAAGTCTCTGATGTAAATATCTCTCTGCAACATCCAGTGTTGAATTATTCTCCTTGACAACATTACATTCCTCTTGCCAAGAAAGTCCAGTCTATCCTTCATTATATCCATTAGCTCAGAATTTCCTACATTTATTTTCCTTTCAATCTTTTCTGCCAGGTGTATATTTTTCAAACCAAACACTTTCCCTTTGCATCAGAGAGCAAAGATCAGTTTCTATTTCCTCAAATTGCAAGATTATTTCCTGCTTTTGGATGTCATCTTGAGTTTGCAAAACCATTATTGATCCATTGAATTTGTTGTCTATATTTTCAAATAAAACCTGTAAGTTGGAAGCAATCTTTTTTCAGATGCCTCCCAAAAAATCTTATCTCCTTTTAGAGGCATGAGAAACACTTGTTCTCTCTTTAAGCACAAGAAAAACAGATAAATTGTAACAGCTTCTACAAGGAAAGGCTCCACCACGCAGGGTTTAAAAGGGGGGAAATTTCCCATAAAAAATTAAGAGATAAATATTAGGGTTCTTTTTTTAAAAGAAAAAGAAAAAAAAGCTAGAACAAGTAAAATTTATAGTATCATCCTGTGTAAATATAAGTTCCACTGCAAACTTCTTTACAGCTAAAACATAGCTTAGAACTTAATAGTAAATAGCAAAAGATCAGAAAAAAAGGTGTAAATGTCCAGCAAGGGGTTATAAAATAGATCAGAAGTCGACTAGTCATAAATGAAGAGATTTTAAAACTTCAAAAAGTGCAATTAAATCCCAGGCATACTTAAGAAAAATGAGCAACTGAAGGGAAAACGTGACAAGAGATTAGACCTTCTGATCACTCCTTATCGAGAATTGTGAGCATCTAGACCTCTTCTTCTCTGTTGGTGCATGACTGTCTGAATTTCGTCTTGGGTCCTTTCTAGTCTCTCCTTGAAAAAATGGGGAGCAAGGCTGTTAGGGATAACATTGTTTTACCCTAACTGTTTTGGGTAAAGATAATAAAATGATGAATCATGGTTTGTCAGATAAAGTGTATGTGACTTTAAGCTAAAGGAATGTAATTAAGGGTGCAGCTGTAAAAGTACTATATAAGCAGCAAGGCACTCTCTGGCTCTTACTGGCTGGCTTATTGAAGACTGCGTTCTTGCTGGATCGGGAGGAGAAGAAGTGTTGGATTACTTTGAAGATATTTCTCAACGGAGAGAAGATAAGTTTTGGACAGATTTATTATATGTGTACTGACACCTGGCTATTAGCGACACGGACTTTGCAATTAGAGTATCCTCGACAAGACTTGACTGAATTTGGTATATGACTAATGGACTGTTTATAATGACTATGCTATAATTCTTAAATGGAATAAATTATATTTTTGATAGCACAAGCGTATCTGTATTTTTACTGCGTGTTAACTAAAAAACTTATCTCACACATTTACCTGTCTTCCTATCTGACTTCGCTGTACATTCTGTTTAGTTTGTTTTCCTTAACACCCGTTGGGGAATCCAGGCATAACAAAGGCCATCAAATAACCAGCTTTGGTGGCAAAAATCAGCTGTTCATTAGTGGGAGGGGAAA
This sequence comes from Notechis scutatus, assembly GCF_049901735.1. Classification (NCBI taxonomy): domain Eukaryota; kingdom Metazoa; phylum Chordata; class Lepidosauria; order Squamata; family Elapidae; genus Notechis; species Notechis scutatus. Next base: position 44,124,827 of record NC_142011.1, read on the forward strand.
AAAATCCGCCTCTGTTCAGCCGGCCATCATGGGGGAGGAGTCAGTAGCAACCAGAATCTTAACTTGCATTCAGGAATACACGACAGTCAATACATATCCTGTAGCAGCAGTGTAAAATGCCAGTACTGAGATTGATCAGTGAACATGTAAACCACTGCATTCTAGACCAGCTGAAATGTCTTCTTGATCTTCAAAGGTAGCCCCATGTACAGTAAATTTAAGTAATCCAGTTTGGAGATGACAAGAGAATGAATGACCCATCTTCAAAGAAACCTGTTCCACATAAGGCTTCCATTACGGTAATAGTGTCAAGCCTGAAATTGACATATGTGTAGCCATTTTAGTTAGCCTTAGTATATATTCTTTTTCTTACTTTATCTTTGGCAATCATGGGGGAAGGGTTTTGGGCTTGCCACATTCCTAAGGGTGGAGGAGTGGAGATAGAGTTGTTTAGGCTAGATGATTCTTCTTCCTGTGGGAAAATGAACTCTGCGTGCTCAGGCCCCTTGAGGTGGAGATTTATGACATCACGCAACGTTGAATTACTTCTATTGGAGAATGTGACTTTGGGGGTATTCTAATATTGTGGGGTAATTCTGTGTTGTGTCAGATCTGGAATTACCACGGACTTTGCCAATTTGATGCTTTCCTAAATAAAAGAAATTGTCTTGGAAGATGGACTTTGTTCTTTTCTTTTTAAATGGATTTCATCACTTGGAAACCTGACAAATAGCTGAAGCTGAACATAACCCTTTGTGGTTATAGCATCCGTCTGCTCTTAAGACAGGAACTATGAATCCAAAAGAACCCCTAGGCTATGAAACTGCTGCTTCTTGGGGCACATAACCCCATCAAGAATCATTCCTGGAATAAAAATACTTTTGAATTAACAGTCAATCATCTTGCTTGGATTGCATCTGAAACTGTTTTCCTCATTAAGAATATGAAAGTCTCTAGCCATTGGGGTAGGACTTCTACCACATCTTCCACTGGGCCAGGGTAGAGAAGTAGTGGTGGGTACCCAAGTAGTGGTGGGTACCCTCAAGATATTGTGGGTGATGTAACAGATCATGTATCTGTTCCAGTACTTTGGCTTATATGTTAAGTAGGGGAGGGGACCAAGCCTGGGGCATTCCATAAAATAATCTCTCCACTCAAAACATCTGCTCATGTAAAAATAGAACCATTATAACATGATGCCTCCAGCTTCCAATCTCACAGCTCAATCTTCAAAAACTTCTAAAGCCCAGCAAAAATGTGAGCTACCAAACTAAGATTAGAATCTTCCCCTCAGAAAGAACAATTTGAAAAACAAACCAACCATGTGTGCATGCAGGGAAGAAACATCTTTAATTTGTGTTTTCTGTAAGATAGCAAAGGAGCTTCACATAGGGAGGCATCTCTTGTAGTATTGAAGCTTATGAATGATCTGTAACTTCTGCAGTCTTGTGATTATTGCAGAATCTTGTGGTTATTTTATGCAAAATCTTATATAGGCACTCCTATCTCACTGAGTGCTTATGCTTGCTTTGGCAAATTATCGCTTTACACCTTTGTTCTGCACAGAGAAAAGTTTTTCAGACTCTACTCTTGGTGTGTGAATTGGCTAACTAGACTGTTTCAGGGACAACAAAGGTAGCTAGCCTGATTTTCACAAGGAACTGTTCCACAGCATCAGTGCTATGACAGAAAAACATTCCCCCTCAAGCCCCCTGAAAATGTGTGTTTTCTAGATGTTTCTTTCTGTTTATCTAATCAGTCAGACTGTTATTAATTGGAAAGAGAGTCTTGTGGGCATCCAGGTGCCAAGCTATAAAAGGCTTTAGAGGTCAAACTCAACTTCTTAAATTGGATCTGGAACCCAACTGCTGGTCAATGCAGGGTCCAAAAAAGTATTGTTATGTGCTCCCAACTTTCAGAGCCACTGCAATTGCAGTTTCTGAATACTCTTTAAAGGCCGCCCCAATTAGACTGCATTACAGCAGTTTTACACTGACAATTATTCTTGACAATTATGCAATGTCATTACCAGACATTGCAATATGTTTATCATTACTCTGGTTATAGCTTTACCTGGAATAAGTTTAATTTTCTGCTGCAGGAATCAACTAAATTTATAGATTATTCTAAAAGGGCAGGATTTCATTTTGTACAAAAATAAAGTATTTCAGTTTATACCTTTCTGAAAAAAACATTACAGTGTATTCAATTAAATATGTACAAACAGCTAGCTATAATTTCAATAGGTACAGTATATCTCAATAATTCACTTTAGCTTTTGGAGCAAGATTAATGTTGTCAAAATAAATATTATATAGGTTTATGGAGAGACAGATAAACCTTTATCTTTAGACACAGATAAACCTCCAGGTGACCTTAATGACCCACTAAAAGAATGCAAATGACCAGCTGCCTGCAAGTAGTATAAATCCTTCCATTCCCCACTATCCAGTCAGAGCTGAAGAAGCTTCTTGGATGAGAAGCGAAATGTCTTCAAAGAAAAACCAGAAAGTCCAGTTACCTCTTGAAAGAAGCACCTTTGGGACTGCAGTCTGCTCATAAAAAACAGCTGCCTGAAGTATGTGGGCAACCCATTCCACAGGGGAAGCCAGTTGCCCATTTAGTAGATGGGCAGGCATCAAACATGAGGGTGAAAGTTCCCATAATTTTTCATGGGGAATTATAGCCAAATTCAACAGCTGGATGTGAGATCCATACTGCAGAAATACTCTTTAAAAGAAAGTGAGATCTATAGGTTGCCCACATAAAAGAAAATATAAGGAAGATTAAAAAAAACTTACGCTCACAAAACTCTTCCAATATGTTCCATCCTTTGTCTGGAAAACAAGTTGCTATGAATGGTTTGCTATGGTCTTCTTTATGGCCAGGAAGACATTTGTAGACTACTGATTCAAAAGGTTTGTAAATAGATTTAATAGGATCATATGGCTTAGCATATTTCAATACTGGTGGAGGTCCACAGTCACCTAAATTAAAGAGAAAACATTAATTTTAGTCAATGTGCAGCTGGTTTTCTCTGCAATATTTTTGGTTATATAATAGAACAGTGGTTCTCAACCTTTTCTTCATCATGGATCTCTTTTAATTACCTTTTGTGGCCATGGACCCCCAAGACCTACAATTTAAATCATAACAGTTCTTCAAGCCTTCCTGGACCCCTTGTGATGACATGGTGACCCCACCAGACCCCAGACCACAGCTTGAGAACTACTGTAACTGTAATAATATCATAATACATTTATACTAAGTGTATACAATAGAGAATGGATTTTGTTTATTTATTAATTGGAATTTATTTATTACTATACTATACTACCAGCTTCAATCTATGTTTTCAGCCATAAAATCAGCACAATAAAACAGTAAATTTGTTATTGTTCAGTCACTAAGTTGGGTCCAATTCTTCATGATCTCATGGATAGCACATCAGGCCCACCTGCCCACATTCAAGTCCATTGCATCAATGACACTATCTAATCATCTTATCCTCTACCATCCCCTTCTTTTGTCTTCAGTCTTTTCCAACATCAGGATCTTTTCCATTGAGTCCTCTCTTCTCCTTAGGTAGCCAAAGTATTTGAGCTTCAGTTTCAGTATCTGTCTTCCAAAGAACAGTGAGGATTGGTTTCCTTTAGGATTGACTGATTTCATCTTCTTGCAGTCCAAAGGATGCTCAAAAGTCTTCTCCAACACTACAGTTCAAAAGCATCAATTCTTCAGTGCTCAGCCTTCCTTACGGTCCAACTCTCAAAGCCATACATTACTACTGGGAAAACCATATTATAAACTATACTAATACAGTACATAAGATAATAAAGTATATAATATCAGTGGTGCTAGATCATAAAACTCCAATACACAAAATGCCTTGCAAAGAAAGCTTTCTTTGCAGATTGTTTCTAAAGGATGCCTACATAGGCCCAAATTGAACTTTGATGGGAAACTGTTCCCTAATGTGGAGTCATTACAGAAACACATTGTCTTTGGGTCTTCTCACATCTGGCATTGAATAGTCAACATTGAAGTACTCCAAAATTCTCTGCCTGGATTGAATATTTAAGTCAGGTTGGTTCACCTGCAGAAGATGATCCTGAAGGCTCAAGCTATGGAAAGCAGAGGTAGTATTCAGCAGGTTCTGACCAGTCCTGGAGAACCGGTAGCGGAAATTTTGAGTAGTTTGGAGAACCAACAAATACCACCTCTGACTGGCCCTACTGCCATCTATTCTCTGCCTCCCAAGTCCCCAGCTGGATCTTCTTTTGTTGCCCTGCACAGGAGAACAGAGCTAGAAAGCAGGTTAGTAGGGTGGGGAGGGAATAAGATTTTGCAGTAATCTTCCCCCAGGAGTGGGGAGGGAATGGAGATTTTACAGTATCCTTCCCTTGCCACGCCCACCAAGCCACACCACATCCACCAAGCCATGCCCACAGAACCAGTAATAAAAAAAAATTGAATCCCACCACTGATGGAAAGATTTAAAACCAGTATTTTGAATTCCACTCAAAAGCCTGTTGGCAGCCAGCAATATAATTGCAACACAATGTGATGTGGCTGAATAGTTTTCAGCTGGGAAAAGAGGCGTTGGTCCTACCTGAATGCCTCTTCTTGGGGAGCCGAAGGAAGAATCCAGGATGGGTAGTCTCTAGTCTCCTAGCTCTGTAGACCGAGTTGAAAACTGAGGACACACCCCTGGTAATGGTCCCCAGTTCTGAATGACATTGAAGCGAATTCAGCTGCTCCTCGTCCTCAAACTGATAGCTCAGTTGATACTGCGAAAAAAAGGGACATTTTCTCCCTACCCCAACCTGACAGAATACAGGGTGGGACTGGATTCTCCCTTCGGCTCCCCAAGAAGAAGTGTTCAGGTAGGACCAATGCCCCTTCTCCAGTGAGTCAAAAGGAGAATCCAGGATGGGACATACCAAAACTGGCTGATGGCTGTCCTACAGGGGGGATCTATATTGGTTGGAAGTCCCCACCTCTACATGAACACCATGTAGGACTCGTCTTCCAAAGGATGCCTCTGCTGAGGTAAAGGAGTCAATTTTGTAATGTCTTATGAATGGTGTCATTGATGACCAGGTCGCAGCTCTACAAATGTCCAGAATTGATGCCTGCATTACCCAGGCTGTGGTGGTTGCTGCACTTCTGGTTGAGTGCGCAGTGATTCTCCTGGGTACAGGAAGGCTCTGTAACTCATAGGCCTTTGCAATGCAGTCTCTGAGCCAGCGACCTACTGTGGAAGGTGTCACCTTGTGACCCAAAGGCTGACTTTATGCAAGGGTTCAAGTGGGGGAGAAGTCAGTGCTTGCAGGACTGTAGGCAAATCCCAGGTGGGGTAGTAGTGGACCACCGGTGGCTTCAAATTCGTGGCTCCCCTAAGGAAGGCTTTCACCCTAGGGTGTTGGGCCAGAGTAGTAGAGCCCTTGACCGAAATCACCGAGGCCAAGGCAGCCACTTGTCTCTTCAAGATATTGGGGGTGAGACCTCTATCCAACCCATCCTGCAGGAACTCTAATACATTTGCAACAGAAACAACAGTGGCTTCCAATTGGTGACTAGCGCACCAACTGTAGAAAATCTTCCACGTTGCATTATATATCCTGGTCATGAAGGTCTTCTGGCCACCTGGATGGTCTGAACGACCTTTGTGGAAAACTTCTCCCATTTCAGGATCCCCTGCTCAAGCACCAGATGGTCAACCGAAACCAGGCTGGATCTGGGTGCTCGATCGGGCCCTGGCTGAGGGAGATCTTGTGCAGGGGAATTCTCCAGGGTCTGGCGACTGACAGGCCCACCAGGTTGGCGAACCAAGGACACCTTAGCCAGTAAGGGGCTACCAACAGAACTTCTGCCCTCTCTATCAGTACTTTCCTGATTGGGCCCGGAATCAGGGGAAGGGGGGGAAGGCATACAATAGTCCCTGGGGCCACCTGCAGCGGAGAGCATTGACCCCTTCTGCTCCCCATGCAGGGAATCAAGCAAAGAACCTCGGGAGCTGTGTGTGACTTCCCTGATACTGTCTCGACGCTCCTGTGAGAGAAAAACCTGCCTGGCCAAGGTGTCTATGATAGCCCCCAAATGCAAGAGCTGAGTCGATGGTACTAGGTGACATTTGTCCAGGTTTATCGAGAACCCATGCTCTCGAAGAATCCTGATTGTCGACATCAGATGCTCCTCCGCCTGGGGTCGGGAAGAGGATGTTATCAGGATGTCATCCAAATAGCATTGGATCCTTGTGGGTAAGGCTCTAAGGTGTGCCGCTACTGCTGCCAGGAGCTTGGTAAAAGTCCGTGGGGCTGATGACAAGCCGAACAGGAGAGCCCTGTATTGAAAATGGTGGCCACCATAGCAAAACCTCAGGAACTGACAGTGGTTGGGGTGTACGGGCACATGGAGGTAGGCCTTCATCAAGTCTACCAAGGCCAAAAAATCTCCCTCCCGCAGTCCCTCTAGAATGGAGTGGAGGGAGTGCATCTTGAACCTTTGGTAGATTAGACGTCTGTTGAGCCCTTTCAGGTTGAGGATTGCTCATCACCCCGACCCCCCCGAGGCCTTTGGAATCACAAACAACATTGAATAGAAACCCTGTCTCTCCTGGTCTACCAGAACCGGCTGAATGGCCCAAATGTCCAGCAGATGGTGGATCGCCGATTCCATGAGATCCCTCTTTGAAGGGTCCCTAGAGACAGGGCAGCACACAAAGGCTCTTGGGGGGAGGAGAGAAACTCCAGGGAGAGACCCAACCATAAGGTTGACAGGATCCAAGTGTCTGTCATAGTCTGTCCCCACCTCTGCCAGAAAAGTCCCAGATGGCCCCCTATGGGAGATGAGGCTCGGGCATTACTTGTTGCATCTGAAGGGTCTGTTGGAACCCCTAAAGGACCTTCTGCCCTCTTGCCTCTGACGCCCTCTGGTGGCAAAGGCCTGTCTATCGGCCTGAGACAAGGATCTTTGGGAGAAGGGCCTACTTTGATGGGGAAAGCCTGCCCCAGCTTCCCCCTGTTTAAATGAGGGCTTCCTGTAGTAGGGAGGAGACCTGTAATCAAAGCGCCTCCCCTGGGAGGGCAGGATCTTTTGCTTGTTCCTGGTTTCTGTCAAAAAGTGATCCAGGGCCTCCCCAAAAAGCCTCTCTCCCTTAAAGGGAGCTGACGCCAGCTTCCATTTAGTTCTGATTTCCATCTGCCAATTTCTTAGCCAGAGAAGCCTACATGCTGTTATGGAAGAGGCCATGGCTCTGGAAGAAAATTTGGATGACACAAGGGTGGCATCAGCAGTCAATTGAGCTTCAGCTATAATCTTATTCAGGTCCTGATGCACCCTGAGATCCTCAGGTGCGATTCTGCCCTGTAGCTGCCTCAGCCACCACAAAGAGGCCCGAGTAAAAAAAGATGCAGTCGTCGATGCTCTGATGGCCCAGGAGTCAGCTTGATGAGCTCTCTAGAGCACCATCTCCTCCTTCCGGTCCTGTGCCTTTAAAACGTCCTCCGCATCAGGTGGGATGACAGATGAGGAAGTTAGGGCTACCACTGGGCCATCTACCTTTGGCACTTCCATAATGTCCAAAAGGTCCTTGTCCACATTAAATAAGGTGGACTCAGACCCACTGGGGCAAATGTACATCCCAGGGGACTCCCACTGCTTTTTGATCAGGTTCAGAAACATCTGGGGCATAGGTACAGCGTCCACCACGTATACTTTTTCAGTGAACAGGAAATCCTGCTGATCCTCTCCCTCAGTGGGAAGGTCCTGAGTGACCATGTCCTTTTTAAGATGAGCTGTGCTCTTGGCCTTAACCAGCAGAGTCTTGACGAGAGCTGGCTGGAAAAGGCCCTTAAAGGAGGGGGGACCTGCTACCTCTGACTCCTCATCCTAAAAATCCCTTTCTGGAAGGAGGTCCCTCTCGGAGCCATAAAATTGGCTGCTTTCTGAAGGGGAGGCCAAGCACCCTCTGAAGTGGATCAGCTGTTCTGCAGAAGTCTGCCCCTGCCCCTGAAGGACGCCTCTGTTAGTGTCCAAATAAGACAGCTGGCGTAGCTGGCTCACTTCTGCCTGAAATTCCTGTCTTATTGTTTGGGAGATCCAGGCTCTCATGAAGGATGGCATTTCTTGCATCTGGGTCTCCTCAGGCCGTAAGCCAGCTGCTGTAGGTGTAAAGGTGGCTGCAGGCACAGGTCTGGCTCTGCTGGAGACTTGGCCTGCAGGTGCCACCATCAAGATCCCCTGAGGCGGCGCAGAAAAATTGTGAGAGGTCTCTGCCCTGATTTGGAGGTTTCCCTGCAAATCCTTAGTACTTGAGCCACCAGGAGACCAGGCAGTCATAAACTGCCTAACTGCCAGTTGGTCTGGCTGCCTGTCATCTTGTGGGGGCTAAGTTTGAGAGGTGGCTCTGTTTTCAGCCACCCTGGATTCTCTCACTGCCCTGTCAAACTGTTTGTCTATGGCTTTTTGTCTACGCCTGGCCTGCCTATCCTCAGCCCTAGAGGGTTTTTTAGGGGCTAAAGCCCTGGCTCTAATCCTAGCTGCTGCCTCCAAACCAGCAGACCTGGGCTTAGGTGATCCCTTTACAGCCTTCTCTATTGAGGAACTACCCTGTTGAGGAACTGACAATTCTTGATCGGCTCCCCGGCGGCCATCTGGAGCCTGCCAAAAATAACTGTCACTTGACAGGGGGAGAGAAAGGGAAACAAAAGTAAAGAAAAAAAATTATTTAGCCTACGCTGTCTGCTACAGCCACAGTAGCTGTCCACCACTTCAGGAGGCTAGTGCGACCCAAAGTGGTGAGCTCAGCCCAGTTCCGCAATTCAAAAGCCAAGTCAGAGAAAAAAGTTGAAAAAACAGGTGACTCTTTGAATTGCAGCAAGCCCTGACAGGTCAGAGGCTTGCGAGCCTAGTGCTGGCTGCACCGCAATTATCAGGCAGACTTAAGTGTCTTGCAGCTGCCATGGTGCTCTGGGGACTGGATAGGGGATCAGGATTCAATCCTGATGGCCAGAACCCCCCGAAGGGACAATATGGGAGATGAACTGCAAGATTGCCCCAAAAACGCAAGAAATGCCTGCCGCCGCCAAAAAAGGGGGCGTTTAGCAGCAGATGTGCTACCTTCAATGATCATAAATTCAGGGATTGGTCTCAAGGTTATTTTTTATCATTGTCATAATTGAGACTGATATAAAAAGTGACTTCAGTTAGACAGTTCTCTTAGGTTTGTGTGAAAAATTGCGATGGAACAAGGATTCCAGAACCCATTGTGTTCTAGGTGCAGGAGCATAATCTTAAATCTAATAGAGAAATTACTTTGGCTGTTAGAAAAGTGGAAAGAGGAGTGATAAAAATTGCAAAATGGGTCAGGAAAGAATACTCGTGTAATGTATAAAATAAAAGAACAGAATGATGTACAGAAATAAAGAAAATGTACTTGACCCATTGTGAATAGGATATTAGAAATACTGACAAAGATTAAGAATTACAATAGGACTGTGATAGACTTTGGAGTAGGATATAGTTAAGATAAAGTTTTATTTTTGTGAAGAATAAAACACTTGACATTCCGTAATAAAGATATCCTAAATCTTGCAATAGTGGTGAATATCTGTAGCTTGAATGTAAGATGAGGGTGAAGATGCATTTTTTGAGCTTGTGGGTTAGTTTCCAAATGTTTCATTACCAAGATAGGTAACATCTCAGCAGAGTTTAGGGAATGTCAGTGTCAGTGTTCATGAAAGCCAGAATCCTCCAACCCTTAGGAATAGCAATAGCCCACAAACCCACAGCCATACTCCGCTAGGAATTATCCAGGACCAAAGACAAAATAAAGAAGGATAAAAGAAACAATGTAATCTACAAAATCAACTGTAACCATTGCAACCAATTCTATGTGGGACAAACATCACATCAATTAAAAATCAGGATCCATGAACCCTGACTGGCAATTAAATGCCATGGTCCCAAATCTTTAATCTCTACCCACACTGACACAAAACAGCACTAGTTTGATTGGAGCAACACAAAAATAATTGGCCATGCTATCACCCACCATGCTTATGAGTTCAGTGAAGCCTGGCATTCCACAAGCAATTCCATCAACAGACACATTGACCTACAACCAGACTATGAATCCCTCAGAATCCAAATCCAGTGCACAGCCAACCAGAGACAGCACTGATCATCAACTAACCCACACAACTCCTTTCCACCCAGGAATGGGCTGCTACTGGTTCGCCCTTGTTTGGGCAAACTGGTACCGAACTGGTAGCTAACTTTATGGATGGTTCAGCGAACTGGCAAATCCCACCTGTCCCAGGAGTTTCCACGTGGCCCATTTTGGATCCCAGATAAGTGCAGGGCCTGTGCGGAGGCTAGGGGAAGGCAAAAAATGGGCTTCCCCAAGGCTTCGAAAGGCCAGAAATGGGCACGTTTCCAGCCTTCAGAGGGCCTCTGGAGCCTGGGTAGGCTGTTTTCGTCCTCCTGGAGGCTCGAGGAGAGCTTCCGGAGCTTGGGGAGGACAAAAAACAGGCCTGCCGGAAGTTTAAGATGGCTGGAAATGGGCCCGTTTCCAGCCTCCAGAGGGCCTCTGGAGCCCATGGAGGCTGTTTTCACCCACCTGGAGGCTTGAAGAAAGTCTCCATAGCATGGGGAGGGTGAAAACGCCCCCCACCATGATACTGACTAGGCCATGCCCACCATGTCCACACCCACCCAGCAACAGGACAGAGAATCGGTTGCTAAAATTTTTGAAGCCCACTCCTGCCCCCACCAGCAGTTTACTTCTCAATGACCCTGACCTGATGTAACCTCCCTATTATAAGACTCTTACTGATGACTCACTCCTGACCCATCACAAGACCCTCACTTGACATGCCCACACCCAAAGCGTTTATAAACAGAAGAATACTGATACTGACATCCCCTAAATTCCGCTGAAGATGTTACCTAGCCTGGTAACGAAACATTTGGAAACCAACCCACAAGCTCGGAGAATCAACCTTCATCCCCAAAAACATAAACCTGTCCACCTCCTTGCATGTGTTTATACCATCCTTACATGCGTTTAAGTTCCTTACTACTTAAACTATTTATTACACTTGGAACAGGATGGTCACTGGAGCTAGAAAAACATCAGTTCTCTCACTTTCTTGCAACTAATGTTGAGGTTTTGCCAAGAACCAAAGCAATGATTAGGAAATCAACCATCTCCTGCTCATTTCCCTTCTTGGATAAACTGCTCAACCTCTTCCCCACCCCCATATACACATATAAACATATACAAACATCGGATTTCCTCATTCTCCTGATCAATGGTGACACTCATTTCTTGATGCAAACAGTCGAGAGGACTGGGATTATGTATTGTTTATAGAAACAACAGAAAAAAATGAAACAAAAAAGAGAGAGCAATATCCAGACACCTCAATCACTGATGAGTCAAGCTATGAAAAAATCATCAGCAATTACAATATTCATTGTAAAATATTGTAAAAATATTTATGGTAAAAAGGAAATTAAAAGGGAAGAAGAAAAATAAACTGAACTTGTATTTTCTGTGTATCATGTTGTGCATACCTCTAGACTTTGGAAAAAAGAATTAAAATTTATAATGAATTATCTGCTCTTAGAGACAGTCCTGCCAACCAAGCAGTTCAAAAGCATGTAAATGCAAGTGGATAAATAGGTACCACTTTGATGGGAAGATAATAGCACTCCAAGTTTCACTGCACACCTAGCAGGATGTCATGCTGGCACATGACTGTGCAAATGTCTTTGGATACTGGCTTAATGGCATAGTACCACCTCATACAGTCAGCTATGATTAGTGAAGTAAAATTCACATGGACTCCTTTACCTACCTGTACCTTAAAGATGGTGCTATGCAAACTGATGCAAACTCTGAATTATTATTTAAACATTTCTGAGGTTTACCATACATTCTTCTAGCTTGTGCAAGAAGGAGAAACAGGGAAATCTTGCACCAGCTTTGGTTCACATGCCTAAATATGTATCCAGCTTATTGTATAGAGGCCTCATTGTTGAAGATCCATGTTCAAATTTGAACCAAGTTTGCTAGGTCAGCCATCCTTTTAGCTCTGAGAATCAGCTCCCCAAATCCAAAGGCAACACAACTGAGAATTGCTGAAACTTCTCTACTGCTGAAAATTTTGTGAGTTTAAGTGTATAGTATATGGAGGAACCCCTGCCTGGGGAACACTACACTAAGTCATTCTAGGCAAATAACTATTTGCCTAATGAAATATAAATTACTCTGGAAATAGATATGTGGCTTGAACTAATTTTCAGATAGATATGTGAAATAGTAGGAAAAACTATTAGGGAAGACAGTATTTTTTTTTAAATCAGTATAGTACCAGAATCCGTATCCTAGATATTTGTGTCTAAAATATTCACTTAAAGATATTTTATTTCCATCAATTTCCATTATTTGTGTCATGCCATAAGTATGCAAACGATGTAAACTTATATGAATGATGTAAGTTTGAATTTAACAAACATTCAGAAATAACAGACACACCCTCCCATCAAACTTATTACTGAAATGAAGGTTGTACTTTTAAATACTAGTCTACTACTAGTGGAATTTTTGATAAAAGAATTTCCACTGTCTCCTTGAGAAGCAGACCTTATGGGAAGAATGAGAACCTCCAGCCATAGATTCCACCTGGCCAACCATGCCCCACAGATGGACATTTGGTTATTGTTCTGTACGGTCATTAACATACTTGTAAACGCCGCACGGTGATTGGTCAAGACGCACGGCGAGCTGATTGGCCGAGCGAGCCGCACTGATTGGCCCGCCGCAAATCCCCCATGATTGGTGGAAACTAATCGCGGGAGATTCAAGGCGGTGCCATTGGCCGCGGCCGGCCAAGGAATAAAAGCCGCCGCTTTTCCTTTGAAACCGAGCCGATCTCGGGAACTAATAAAAGAGCTGAAACCAAGTCACTGGCTCCGAGTCTCTCTCCTGCGACGGACATAACACTGGCGACGAAGGTGGGATGCCAAGATTAACTCCCATCAAGCACGTGTCCTGAGGAAACGAGACCGACGAGATGGCCAGCATCGCACCGCCCGCGCCTTTCAACCCAGCTACTGAGGATTGGGAATCGTACACAGACCGGTTCCTGATGTTCCTCGAAAGTAGCAATCTAAAGGACGCAAACGGGCAGAAGAAAAGAGCCGTCTTTCTAACACACTGCGGGACCGCAGTGCTTAAGATGGCAAAAGCCCTCACGAAACCCGAGAACGTAAAGACAATGGACTGGGCCAATCTCGAGCCGTTGCTCTGAAACCACTATGCCCCCACCGTGCCCACCCTCATCAGGCGGCACGACTTCTACCAGACCAGAGAGCGGGCGAGAGCATCAGCGATTTCGTGGCTGACCTACGGAATCTCGGGGGCATGTGTGGGTTTACGGACATGGACGAGGCGCTCCAAGACCGCGTTGTCCTGGGGCTCAGAGACCCAGTCCTGCAAAGCCGACTGATGGCAAAAGGCGACATCGCCCTCGCCGACGTCCTTGCAGAAGCCACCGCAGCCGAAGCGACCCGGAAATCGGCGGCTCGAATGTGGAGACCAGACGCTGGAGATCGCACCGCAACCACCAAGGCAGGCACGGCAACCGAGACACGCCCCGAAGCAAGCCGCCGAGAGACCACCACCACACACCATGGCGACTTCAACTCCGCCTCCGACACCACGGACGAGGAAGAGGACATCCATCGACTCCAGACGGAACGAGACCGGCGCGATCGGCGGAGTCGTAAGTCAGGACCCCAATGCGCCGGGTGCGGAGGTGACCACCCTCGATCGGAGTGCCGATTTTTCGATGCGATCTGCCGGCACTGCGATAAAAGAGGCCACATCGCCCGAGTCTGCCGGCTTAAGAAAACCTACAGCCCCGGCGACGAGACAGCAGCAACCGGAGATGAGACGGCACCCCCCCCCCAGGCCCAGAGACTGCCAAGCCAAAAATCGTTGGAGCCGAGACAGACAGGGCCGACGGAATGGCGAGAACCGGCAGAGAGAGGAAACCCACCAGACGGTCGTCATCGGCCACTCGTCCAGCACAGACGCCCGGACGGTATACGTGGAAGTGGGCATCGAGGGTGAGCCATGCAAGATGGAGGTGGACTCTGGGTCCTACCTCTCCATGGTTGCATGGCGGGAAATCAAGCGCCTGGTGCCCAAAATCCAAAGAAGGGGACTGGAAAGCCAGAAACTAATCCTCAAAGACTACCAGGGAAATCGCATCCCGGTAGTCGGAACAGGACAGTTCGAGATAACCTTCAAGGGGTGCACAGCAAGGTTTCCCCTGACGATCGTGGACCGAGACCGCCCCAGCCTTTTGGGACTGCAGTGGTTCGCGCCACTCGGAATGGAAGTGACGGGCGTCGATCACATCGGGGAGGCCGATTGGGAAGAGCAACTCGCAAGTGACTTCCAGGAAGTGTTCGATGGCACCCTAGGCAAGTACCGAGGGCCCCCTATTTCCTTCAGCCTAGACCCCAGCGTTCCCCCAATACGCCTAAAACCACGGCGGGTACCCTTCGCACTCCGGCCCAAGATCGATGAGCAAATAGACAAGCTCATCAGACAAGGGGTCCTCGAACCAATTGACCACGCCCGGTGGGAGACCCCCATAGTCACCCCAGTCAAGCCCGATGGGTCGGTGAGAATCTGCGGGGACTATAAGGCCACCCTAAACTGCGCCTTACAACAGAGCGCCTACTCCGTTCCAGTAGTGCAGCACCTCCTACGCTCACTGGGGGGAGGCAAGGTTTTTGCGAAACTCGACCTGGCGCAAGCCTATCAACAACTGCCGGTCGACGCAGAAACTGCCGAGGCGCAGACCATAGTAACCCACCGGGGGGCTTTCCGCTGTAAGTTTGGAGTCAGCGTGGCTCCAGGAATTTTCCAGAGCCTCATGGAGAGACTCCTGCAGGGAATCAAAGGGGTGGTGCCCTACTTCGACGACGTACTGGTGTCGGCAGCCAACCAAAAAGAACTGGAGGGTCGCCTGAGGGAGGTCCTAACGAAATTCAAAAATGCGGGGCTAAAGGTTAAAAAAGAAAAATGCCAATTGCATACCAAGAGGGTCGAATTCCTGGGGTACCTCTTAGATTGGCATGGAATTCACCCAACCGAGAAAAAAATCAGAGCAATTAAGGAAGCCCCCAGGCCGAAGAATAAAACGGAACTACAGGCATTTCTAGGACTGCTTAATTTCTATAATGTTTTCCTGCCCCAGAAGGCGACCGCGGCGGAGCCTTTGCATAGACTTTTGGACAAGGCGGCCCCGTGGACTTGGGGGAAACACGAGGAAGCCGCTTTCAACAAAACCAAGGACCTGCTCACCTCGGATGCCGTCCTCATCCAATACAACGAGACCCTACCGCTAGCAGTCACATGCGACGCATCACCTTTCGGCGTCGGCGCCGTCCTCAGCCACACTCTCCCCGACGGAAAAGAAGCACCCATCGCCTTCTTTTCAAGGACCCTCACCAAACCGGAAAGAAACTACAGTCAGCTGGACAAAGAGGCCCTGGCTATCGTTGCCGCCGTAAAAAGGTTCCACGAGTACATCTACGGCCGGACGTTCACCATCGTCACCGACCACAAGCCGCTGCTGGGAATCCTGGCAGGGAACAGGGCCACCCCGAACATTCTATCTCCAAGAATGACAAGGTGGTCCGAATTCCTTGCTGCCTACAGCTACCGGCTCACACACCGACCCGGTAAGACAATCACCCATGCAGACGCCCTGAGCCGCACACCGTTACCTGACCTGGACACCGACCCAGCACCCACGACGGCCACCCTTAGCATAGCGACTCTGCCCGATCTACCCGTAACCGCGTCAGACATTGCCCGCGAAACTAATAAAGACAAACGTCTGGCACGGGTGTTACATTGGGTAGAGAAGGGGTGGCCCGAAAAGGACAACGACGAAACATTCAGGACATTCCGGAACCGGCAAACAGAACTGTCATTACAAAAAGGTTGTTTACTATGGGGGGATAGGGTTGTTATTCCGGAAAAATTACAGGGAAAGGTATTGGAATTGTTACATGAGGGGCACCCAGGCATCGTTAGGACAAAAGCCTTGGCCAGAAGTTACGCCTGGTGGCCAGGGATGGACAAACGAATCGAGGCTTGGGTGGCAGCATGCAACCGATGCCCGGAAACCAGGCCAAGCCCCCCTGCCGCCCCAATCCTGGAATGGGAAACCCCCAGGGGACCATGGTCCAGGATTCACATAGATTTTGCCAGGCCCACGAAAGGACACACCTTCCTCATTACGGTAGATGCTTACTCCAACTGGTTGGAGGTAAGCAACATGAGAACTACCACCACGGAGGCCGTTACCAAGGAACTCAGCAAGCTGTTCGCAACCCACGGCCTCCCAGACGTCATCGTATCCGATAACGGGCCCCAATTTACCTCGCTGGAATTCGAAAAATTCCTAGCGGAGCGGGGGATACGGCACGCGTTGACAGCGCTGGCATATCCGGTGGCGAATGGGAGGGCGGAACGAATGGTTCAATTTACAAAAAAAACAATCCAAAAGATAGAAAACGGGGAAATACAAGAGAAAATAAATAAAATGCTTTTTATATAACACATAACCCCAAACACAACAACCAACGAAAGCCCGGCAGAGCTGTTAATGGGGAGGAAATTAAGGTCCCCATTCGACAGACTGCACCCCACGTACAACCCAGAAAAACCCCCAAACTCCTCAAGCAAAGACCGAACATTTACACCAGGCGACGCAGTATACGCGAAGAACCTTACCGGGGACCCACTTTGGGTACCAGCAACCATAACCCAAGTGACAGGTCCCCGCTCATACCGGCTACAAACAACCGACGGACGAGCATGGAAATGACACATCGACCAATTAAGGTCAAGAACAACCACGGGAAACACAACCGACACGCAAACAGACACAGACACACACCCAGAAAAAGAAGGGAACCCCCCCAACACAAACCAAGAGGGGAGGGAAGACCCCAAGAACCAACCCCTACCAGAAAGAAACCGAGAATACTCACCGACAAGCAGCCAGCTCGAAGCCTCACCAGGGAGAAGCAGCCAGGCCAGCTCAACCAGCCCAGAAAGACCAGGCGGGAGCGGCAACAACCACAGCTCAACCAGCCTGGGTAGACCGGGAGGGAGCTGCGACGAAAGGCCCGGCTCACCCTTCCAGGCGGTTCCATCGACGGGGCAGAGAGCAACACAGAACCC
This sequence comes from Notechis scutatus, assembly GCF_049901735.1. NCBI lineage: Eukaryota > Metazoa > Chordata > Lepidosauria > Squamata > Elapidae > Notechis > Notechis scutatus. Next base: position 44,142,111 of record NC_142011.1, read on the forward strand.
GACCGAACCGGCCGGGAGCCAAGCACCAACTAACCTGCGCAGGTCAAGTAGACAAGCACGAAGCCCCGCCTACTTACGGGACTACATTACGTAGGACCATACCAAGAGGGGAGGGGTGTTCTGTACGGTCATTAACATACTTGTAAATGCCGCACGGTGATTGGTCAAGACGTACGGCGAGCTGATTGGCCGAGCGAACCGCACTGATTGGCCCGCCGCGAATCCCCCGCGATTGGTGGAAACTAATCGCGGGAGATTCAAGCGGTGCCATTTTGCGCGGCGCGCCAAGGAATAAAAGCCGCCACTTTTCCTTTGAAACCGAGCCGTTCTCCGGGAACTAATAAAAGAGCTGAAACCAAGTCACTGGCTCCAAGTCTCTCTCCTGCGACGGACATAACAGTTATCAAATAATACCCCCTTTTAAGGGTTGTTTTTTTTAGCCAAAAACATTACAAAGGCACTCCAAAGCATTCCAAGATTGGGGTTTATCAGACTTCTCTGCATCCTTGCTTTCTCATTCAGATCAGATGTCAGCCCTGTAAAGTTGGCTGTCAAACCCATTGAAGCAGTCAAATTCAGGAAACAAGAACCACTTCGATTTCTGTGGTATTGTAGCAGAAACCTGAAAGCTTGCCAAAGCCACTCTCCATCTCAACTTGCATTTATCAGTCTCTTTCTCATGCTTCCCCTCTCTCCTGGACTAGGAAATCTTTTCTACAGTGGCTGAATCAATCCCTAGAGTATCTTGAAGTTATGTCTCTTTAAGATAATTGGAATACCATGAAGTTTTGTTTCATCTGAGCTAGCTGTATTTACCCCACATAATTCTAAACCAGGAAAGTAAATTTAGAGCACAGACAGTAAAACTACCATGCTAGGACCAACACTTTCAGCATCTATCTAAATGGAGAACACTTCAGAGGGGATGGGTTCTTGTTTTCACTCTCCAGACCTATTAATATTGCTAAATATTCTGAAATACAAAGAGTTTGACAGAAGATAACCTCTGGCTAGTTTCATTTTTAAAAATTATCTCTGCAAATTGATGAGGCACTTTTTTCCAACTTACTCCTGATCTTGCTACAGGACATATGATAATGTTTAATCAGAACATTACAACAGCCCTCCTGAATCAGCACAAGGTTCATCTTAGTTTAAATGCTTCTGTGGTGCTTATAACTAAGAGATGCTGACCATAGACCTACCCTCCAGGAATTCATCTTGTCCCTTTTTAAAGTTATTCAAATTAACAGACTCACATTTTGTGGCAATGAATTTTACAGCTTAATTATATACTGTGTAAAAAGGTATTTTTTGTTTATTCTAAATGTCTTTCTAATCAGCTTCATTGGTAATCTCTATACAAGGCAAAAGAAAAATTATCCTTGTCCACTCTCCAACAAGTGTGATTTTTAGACACATTGATCATGGATCCGATCAGTCACTCTCTTTCAGAGCGAAAGAATCTCAACATTTATTTTGAATACCCTTTTCAGCTCTATCACTTTTTTTCCAAATGTAGCAATGAGAACTATGCACAGTATTCCAAAAATGGACATGCATTAGGGTAACATGAAGGTGTTAAAGCACTGAAAATTTCACTATCAGTTTCCTCATATGATAAGTTTGAAATTTTAATGACTCCTTTGTGCCTGTGCAGAATCCAGAACTGCAGCAGATGCAATTTTAACTGAATTATGTTTAGGGTATTTAAACAGTGATTCACAGATCCAAAATAACTCCAAGTTATACACCATTTTGTTATTTTTTTCTTGAAAATATTTGTGTTCCAGGCAGAAGCATTTTACAACAAGTAGGAGCAAATGTAAACAAAGATGGGATGAGATCAAAAGTAACATTTGATAGCAACAAGGTTGGTAAATGTACATTTGGTGTCCTGAGAGTTCACACCATTGCCTGGTCAGAACTATTATTAATAACTGGCTTCACAGAACATAAAGTGCATTTTCTTTTCTTTTCCACTCTTATCTATCTTTATATGAAGTAGTAATCGTGATCACTGACTCTCTCCTATGATTATATTTTGAAGATTATTTTTGAACGGAAGAGAAACGGGGACGTCCTTTTTCGGAACAACCGTTATTTGGAGGATGGGAAGGCAGCAGAGACCGGCTGGCTAACAGTCGAGTAAGTGGCCGTCTAAGCGACGCAGTTCCCTCATCCCCTCCAATCCTTCCAGTTACTTACCCAGCACTCCGGAAAACAGAGAGAAGAAGAGCACTAAGATTCTGGGATCCAGATGGGAAAAGAAGTTCCGAAACATCACAGGGGGAACTTCTACCCATTTTATTCTTCCTTTCAAAGAATGAATCTCCAAGGCGCCAGGAATAAGGGTGCGGAACTGCATGGGTGGCGGGCGATAAAGGCTAATATCAGGAATCCCTCGGTTGACAGTAGGCTTAAGTAAGGGCTTCCCTGCGACTAGTTGCCGTGGAAACAGGGCGGTGGGTAAGTCAAACTATTGCGAAAGTTCGAATTACGCTGCCCCGCGTTTTTTATAATTCACTCCAATTCTTGCTCTCGTCCCTTCAAAAAAGTCTGACAGTACTGTATTTGTGGTTCATTGCTAGGCGCATGTTGTGTCAAACACACATTCTGTTTTTCCCGTTTTCAGAAATCCGGAAACGACTGTTTTACCACACCTAACTGGCAGAGCCAGGCTCCCAAACTGTCCATCTATGATACGCATTTAAAAGAACGCTTTCCGTTCTTTTAAAAGACTCAACTCTGCATGTTCTACCACAAAATTGTGCTTTTTCCAAAATATATCGACTGCTTTACTTCCCTTACACAAGAATACTAATTCCAGGTTGTATCATTCTTAGATATAATGTCTCAATACTATAATCTGAGTTTTTAAAAATACTATTATCAATTTTATATGAATTTATAATAATGGTAGCTATTTGTCTATGAAGATTCTCAGTGATCCAGATTGTGGTTATCCCAAAGGTGCTTTTTCAAGAGACAACTGGACTTTTTGGTTTTTCTTTGAAGATGTTTCCTTTCCTTTGAAGACCTTTCACTTCTCATCCAACAGAGCTGAAGAAGTTTCTTGGATGAGAAGCAAAGCATCTTCAAAGGAAAACCAGAAAGTCCAGTTGCCTCTTGGAAAAGCACCTTTGGGACAATAGTGGCTATTGATTTTATAGTTGTCTAGTGGCTCACATCTCCATGCCATTGTGTTCTAAAGATGTATGTGATAAGGAGTTAAGAAACATGAAATATACTTCTTCCAAATGTGAAGTATGTTTGCAAATTTATGATTTAAAAATAAAATTATTTCATCAGAAAATATTACTTTACATTTATTGGCTATCCCCACTCAACACTAAGGGAAGTGCATTAGTTTTTGTATATTTTTTGTTGTAAGAAATTTGAATATTCTTCCACTATGGTCTGGTCTAGTCCAGCTAGTGCCTTGTTTTGGTTTTATATTACTACAAATGTTAATAAAAGAAATATTATAATTAGGGAACATAATGTGGTATTGAACTTCAATTTGAAGCTATGGAATTTATTATCTCAAGAAGAAGTTTGGAATAGAGCATAGAGGATATTTTTGGTATAAGTGTAAAAAATGTATTGTTTTGATTTTAAGGAGCGAGTCCAGGGCATGAGTTTATTATTTAGTTCTAAATAGTCTGTGTTTTAAAATGAAAAGATGATGAGTATGTTTTGATAGGTTTAGATCTTATAAACTTCAGGATTGAATTAATTTATTCTGTTATCTGTAGTAATACGGATCTCCCCCCCCCCCCTAATTAGTGATTTCTGGACACAGAGATTGTTTAACCATTATATTTTTGGGATGTTTTTTATTTTCACTACTTTTAAAAATGCAAATACCATGTTAATGTGAATTGTCTGAAAACTATATTTGAGTAGAGCCATAGCTAGCCCTAAGCTGATAAAAAGTACTGTTCATGCCATAGAAAGTATCTAACATCTAATGTAGTTGACTGATCCAAGTGAAAGCTACAAATGTGATCCTTTTAGGGACATGCACCCTTTAGAACAAATTGAACATCACTAACTTAGATCAAGAAACTATATATTAAAGGCATTTCTGTCTTGACTGCATTGATCTTCACTTTTTGAAGATCTTGTCCAGTACTGCTGCCTGATATTTATTTAGTAATTCCTGTACCTCACTAGATATGAATAAAAGGAGAAACAGAGCTGGGTTTACCAATATTCTGAAGATACTGATGACACTTTTTAATAAATCACTAAATTGTTTACTCAGTGATTTCATATAGGTATTGAACAACATGGAGGATAAAATGTATTTGTTTCACAATGGCTTCATTTAATGAGGTTGGAACCAATCTTTCTACAGGGGAGAAATGTATAGCTTCAGTGACTGAGGTAAGCTACTACTAAATATAATAAACCATGAGGAACAAAGGGCAGCATAACATAAGGTTAACCAAGTTTTTGCAAATACTTTATTGACATCAATGGGCCTTAAAAACAAGGCGATCCCAAGAAAGTGAGGTGGTCCTGGATACTCTTACTCATTCAATTGCAGAATCTAAGTATAATTAATTTGATCAAATACTTTGCTTTCAAAGTATTTACCCAATATGTCTCAGTGAGCTGCTAAAGTTTTGATTTCTCACTGGGTTTGATTCCCCAAATCCCTGAACACTCTGAGAAAATTCCAGTAGTGATACTGAAAGCATGCAATAGTAAAGGAAAAAATATTTTCACCTTCATCACTATCACAAAGTTGGCTCAATGAGTTCTTACTAATATTGGTTCAGAGCTGAGTTTTCCTTTACCTTCCTTCCAGTTACTTCTAACTTGCTCTTTTGCTCTCAGCTGAGATATGTTGGAAGAAATTGAATGGGTTTGACATTGGAGATAACACACTCAAAAATTATTCCTCAACTGGCTTGTTCTTATCTTTATCTGAACAGACACAATTTTTAAGTAAGTTTGCAGCATAAAACCTGCCAGAACTTTATACAACATCTTTCCATGCTGCCTTGGTCTAATGGTTAACTGATCATAGCTGGTATAAAATCTTCCACTTTCAGACCACCATCTTTTTTCCCAATAGAAAATAAAAACAGATCCACAGTGCCATGCGTATTGAGCTAATAACAAGTTCAAGAACCACAATTTTCTGAATAAAATATAAGCATTGCCAACTAAGCCAGTCCCAGCATGAATGTTGATAGTTCTCAGAACTTATGATACTGTTGACTATAGTATTCTTCTGGAGCACTTATGAAGATTGGGAACTGATAGCATCATTTTATGGTGATTCTTTTCCCATCAGTTGTCATTAGGTGTGGGAGAGAGAGTTTGGGGCCTTAGCTATTACATTATGAGATGACATTAAGCTCTGGCATCTCTCATCCTGTTTGTCAGGTCAAAGGGGACTCTACTGTGCCATGTTCTTAAAATCCTGTAGTGTGTGAATTTGTGAAATACCCAGGCATGTTAGTTTCTAAAGATATTTAAGTTTATTTCTTATGCAGAAAGTAGTTCAACTCAAATGCTATATGGCTGTCACAAATAATAATGTGAATATATTTTTAAAGCAGGCTATCACAAATATATTCAATAATCCCAATAGTGAACTTCCCAATAGTGAAGAAACTTTGAGTTTCTTCACTAACAGACCGAAACCGCGATCATGCGTGGTTTCGATCTGTGCTCGCCGCCGGAGCACCCTGAGCCAGCTGGCTTCGGGGCTAAGCCACCCCATAGAGGTGGTGAAGAGGGGGGAGACTGCCAGCAGGGTTGAGGAGAGCCGCACCTCTCCTCCTCAGCTGGCCATTACTCCCTTTCCCAAAGGCGGTTGCAGTGGTGGTCAGAAATGGCCACCTCAAAGAAGAACTCGACTGGAAAAGAATGTGCAGGAGGAAGATAAGAAGAGAAAGTTTTGGTTGACCGGGTTAAACTGCAAAAGCAACAACACAAGGTACCCTGGAATTTAAACTATAAAAAAAAATAACATTGTTCCCAAAGAAGATTTTGAAGCAGTGAAAGAGAGAGGGAAGGGAAAGGATTTGTGTTGTTTTTTCTCTTCCCTTCCATATACTGACAGCTAAGAGACTTAAGCAAGTAATTGAAAAAAAAACCACTTTGACATCAACAGGCATTTAAGCTGAAAATAAAATGTCAAAGGGATAATAAAGACTTCTAGATACTTAAAAGCTTTTAAAACCAGGAAAGGAGAGAAAAAGAATAAAAGGGCAGGATCTGGAAAAATGGAGGAGACTGCCTGGAACTAAAACCTTAACAAGATTCCTAAAAGATACATTTTAACTGAAACTTGGCAACAAAATAGTAGAACCCCAGGAAGAGAAAGTTGAAAAAAGAAGCAAGAAGAAACAGCTTGGGATTATTTGGATTATTTGGTGATCTCTGGATTTTTGGTTATTGCATTTAAATGACTAAAATCAATTGGGTGGTTGTTTAAAAGTGTTTAAAATGGCACTACTTTTAGAAGAACTGAAAATGGAACTTAAAAAGTACGAAGAGGATGCACAAGAAGGAAGTGGTTCTTTTGGGTTCGTATTTCAACTCTTAGAAATGGAGATCTGGAACTATGAGAAACAACAAGAAATGCTTGCAGAACAAGAAGATTGGGACAAAGAAGAAGCCATCTTTAATGATCAAGTAATTTTATGTGGGGGGAAAAAAGGAAAGGGGGGAAAGAGAATGAAAAGTTTAAGATTTGAAAAAACAACCAAAAAAAATAATAGTTTGAAAAATAAGTATAATATTAGAAAGCAACAGAAGAGATTACAGAAGAGAGAATTAGAAGTAGAGAGACAAGGGGGTAAAAAGGGGAGGGAGAAGAAGAGAGGGAAGAAGGAAAGGAAAAGAAGTTATAAAGGACAGAAACAAGATATAGAGAAACAGGGCAAAGGTATAAGAATTGAAAGTATAAGCCTGTTTAGAGATAATGGGTAAAAACTTAATTGTAAAAGGGATTCTGCAAAGGTACATAAGATAGTATTGTTATATTACTGTTAGGAATATGAGTCACCTAACAGCTATTTTGGATGGAAATATATAAACCAAGATAGACATTTTAATACTGTATCTTTAAGAGCATGCAAAAAGTGTAATTGGGTGTGGTTTCTCAAACGGCCATAAGATGGAGCCAGAAACCTGGATTGTTTAGTCTCAGGAAGTCTCAGAAGAAAGTGTGAGTGAATTTCTGTTTCCTTCTATTGGAGAAAGTTGACTGTTACTGATCATTGATGTAAGTCTGATACTGAACTGTTTTTGACACTGGACTTTGTTATTGGATTATCCCTGGACTAAAAACTGACTAATCTTACCTGTGAATGACTTTGGACTGCTTGTTTGGACTGTGCTTAAACGTTTATTGAAAGTAAAAACCTATATTAACTGTACAGTGTATCTGTGTGTTGTGTGTGTATTATTCACACACTTCTCTCACTATGTCTCCCTGTATGCGCTCATTCTCCTAACGGGGAATTACCTCAAAAATTATAAATAGAAATAATCTTTGAAAATATGCTTAAGATGATGGATAAAATATTTATTGTAATCTAGTGGAATGTTTGTTAAACACATGAAATAAAGTGAATGAGAGAATTAAATTAGGAAAGGATGGGAACATTTTAATTATTATTAATGATTTATAAAATATAAGTGAAGAGAAATATGGAAAAAAATTAATTATGGAAAGTTTATAAGTGTTCCCAAGGAAGTAGGATATTTAATTGAAAAGAAATGTTAAAGATGTTTTTTAAGAATATAGAATTGAATTGGAATGGAATGAGTGATATATATATATATATATATATATATATATATATATATATATATATATATATATATATATATATATGGTGTTGACTTGGTTAAGGTATTTTCCCCGTCATTGTAGTTCTTTTAAAGTTGTAGCAACGTTTCAGCAGAATCTCATCTGCCATCATCAGGCTTCTGTATTGTGTCCGCCAGACGACACAATACAGAAGCCTGATGATGGCAGATGAGATTCTGCTGAATGCTAAGCTACAACTTAAAAGAACTACAATGACGGGAAATAACCAACCAATTTCAACACCATACATGTAAGTACCGCTGAAAACTTAAGAAAACATATATATATATATATATATATATATATATATATATATATATATATATATATATATATATATATATATAATCTTTTTAAGAATATAGTGAGCATTTTTAGAATGTACCAAGCAGAATTCGATTGGAAGTTATGTATTATATTGAATGTTATAATCTTAAAGGTATACATTGAAGCTTAAATAAGAGTTGAATGGATAAAATTAAAAGATATAAAGGTGTCATACTCCAATTAGTAACTACAGGAGAAAATTTGTTTAATGAGAAAAGATAATATGAAATTGAAACAGGACAGACAAAAGTATAAATATAATGATTTGAATTGAGTTGAGATAATCAAAATAAAGTTGAGAAAATTAAGAGGGGAAAAAACTATGTAGAAAATGTAAAACAGTAATAAGATATGGAATAGAACACAAAAATGAGCATGAAATTGAGTTTGTGTCTGTATGAAGAAGTGTAACCTCGGACCATGCTATTTTCAAAAAAAGATGTTTTATTTATATTATGTTTTTTTTTTTGTGAAAACCCAAATAAAATTTTCAAAAAATAATAATAATCCCAATAGTGTTCTGGCAAACAGTTTTCAGAGTGTTGCTATATGCTTAGTCAGGTCTAAAAGCCATCAACAGAACCACCTTAATAAGCTTATCCCTTGGCTGTGCCATGCAGAGTAGCAGAATTAGCTTCTGTTACAGCTCATAAACAGAAACTGATTAGTGTGTGTTTGTGGATATCCCACCTTCCTACAGCGTTTCCCTTCCTTTTGATTGTAAGTTTCCCTCCAGCAATCAGAATTCCATTTCAGATGTCAACTACTCAGTCCTCACCAGCATGCGGTTCTTGCAATACCTTTAATTTTGGGGTTAGAAGTTAAGAATACTTAAACCTTGATCAAAGAAGCCATTCCTTGGAGAATTGATACCTTTGCGTATAAGAGATGAAATTTTGCTAATAGGATAATCAGATGTTTCCTTGTGGCAACAAATCAGGAGTCTAGAAACTAATTTCTGTGAAGAGTGGTTGAAGACTTTTAATTAGGGAATGAGCAATTCCTTTTATGCGGTCTTTTCCTTTCCTTTCCTTTCCTTTCCTTTCCTTTCCTTTCCTTTCCTTTCCTTTCCTTTCCTTTCCTTTCCTTTCCTTTCCTTTCCTTTCTTTCCTTCCTTTCCTTTCCTTTCCTTTCCTTTCTTTTCTTTTCCTTTCCTTTCCTTTCCTTTCTTTTCCTTTCCTTTCTTTTCCTTTCCTTTAATTTCCTTTCCTTTCCTTTCCTTTCCTTTCCTTTCCTTTCCTTTCCTTTCCTTTCCTTTCCTTTCCTTTCCTTTCCTTTCTTTTCCTTTCCTTTCCTTTCCTTTCCTTTCCTTTCCTTTCCTTTCCTTTCTTTTTGTATTGCATCTGGAGAATGCAGATGGAGAATGCCTTAACTTCAAATGCATGTATAACATTTGAAATTGTAAGTACATTATAGGTATAGATATGATGTGTTTATATTCTTTTGGCAAGGAGAAAAGAAGACTGAAGTGTGAATATTGTTGTCTATTTAACCTCTTTTATTGAAGCATTAAAACATCAGTTTAGAAGTTGTGTTTCTAACAAGGAGTTCCTGTAATCATATTCCTGTGGGTCTAATCTGGTAAGAGACAGGATGTGCAAAGAGCAATTGTGCTATACTTTGTGACTTGTATTTTGCTAATGAGAAAATAGGAGCAGCTCTAAATAAAGAAGAGAAGGGAATGTAGATAGCAGGGTGGGGGAGGAAGCAGCAATGTTTCATCCTGTGACTTAGGTCACAATAAGCAAAAAAAAAAAAAAAACTTCAACAATTCTTTGAATGTTTCATCTACCCCATGATTACAGAGCACTGTGAAATAAGATAAGTGAAATAAGATATCTGATAGGACTGCAGCAAGTATACAGAACTCACATTCTTTGATCCAAGATTAAGTTTGCCTATGAGAGAGAATGTACTCTTTCAGTTTTGGTTGAAAAGGTTTGGTATGAATATGTTTTTGGAATTTGTTTTTTTTTTTTGTCAGCAGTACTTTGTTCAAATACCTGTGTTCAGGATCACAGCATTTATTTATTTATTTATTTATTTATTTATTTATTTATTTATTTATTTATTTGATTTGCCAATTGTTTACAAGATAATAAGTATAAGTGTATACATAGTTGTGAATACATGAAATGGGTAAAAGAATAAGACTCAAACCCACAACAAGGGAGAAATTTCCTGACAGTTAGAACAATTAATCAGTGGAACAACTTGCCCCCAGAAGTTGTAAATGCTCCAACACTGGAAGTTTTTAAGAAGAGATTGGATAACCATTTGTCTGAAATGGTGCAGGGTTTCCTGCCTAAGCAGGGGGTTGAAGACCTCCAAGGTCCCTTCCAACTCTGTTATTCTATTCTATTCTAAAATTATTCTGATAATGTTTATTTCAAAAAGATTTAAGAAGTCTACTCATCTGCGTAAGCTGAATCCTGTGTAAGAAAAAAAGGGCAAGTCACTGGCTGTTTGCAGTTTTTTGGGAGCTTCACTTTGGTCAGCTGGAGGGAGCAGAAGCTGGTAATATGGAAGATTGTAATTGCTTTCCTTTGCTGTTCTACTCACTGTTAATTCACTTTAATTTTTAATCTTCTTATATGTTATTAATGGATGCCTATTGTCAAACTGACTCAGATGTAATTTCAATGCCTATTCATTTTTCCAAATCCATTCTTTTCTTTACTAACTTTTATAGTTGTTTCATCTCTACACATTATATTACTTCACTAATATAAGCCTTTAATTTTCATTTTCCTCATTCCATTCATTAATTTTTTTCTTTTGGCATACAAAGTCATTTAAAACATAATATGTATTTATAAAATGTTTTTCCTAATGTTTCATTTTAATGTTAACTTTAATGTCTTGGTGTTCCATGTGAATCTTATCCAATTTTTATCTCAATAGCATTTCAATTCTCTCAAACTTACCTTCTAAGAATTGTAACAATTTTTAAATTAAAAAATTCCATCTCAAAAGAGTTTTCATTTTTTCACCATATTGAATAGCATCCTCTAATGGCCAAATGAAGTAATTACAGTTTATGTTTTTTAACAGAAAGTAAAGAGGAGGGACTTGGTGGCTAAGACGCTGAACTTGTCAATCAGAAAGGTTGACAATTTGGCAGTTCAAATCCCTAGCACCGCATAACGGAGTGAACTCCTGTTACTTGTCCTAGCTTCTGCCAACCTAACAGTTCGAAAGCATGTAAAAATGCAAGTAGAAAAATAGGGATCACTCTGGTGGGAAGGTAACAGCGTTCTGTGCACCTTCGGCGTTTAGCCATGACCACATGACCACGGAGATGTCTTTGGACAGCGCTGGCTCTTCAGCTTTGTAACAGAGATGAGCATCGCCCAAAGACATCGTACAGAGACAAGTAAGACAGAGAAGTTGCTTTCAGTTGGATAGGAGGAAAAAAAGGGGTCTCAAAAGGCTCAAATTTATTATTATTTTTATTTTGATTTGTCAATCACTTACAAGATAATAGATATAAGTATATACATAGTTATGAATACATGAAATGGGTACATATAAGAAAAATAAAAGAAACAATAGGACAGGGACGGTAGGCACGTTGGTGCGCTACAGACCTCTTAGGAAAGGGGTGAGGTCAATAGTAGACAGTCTAAGGTTAAAGTTTTTGGGGTTTGGGGAAGAAACTACAGAGTCAGGTAGAGTATTCCAGACATTGACCACTCTGTTATTGAAGTCATATTTCCTGCAATCAAGTTTGGTGCAGTTAACCTTGAGTTTGTATCTATTATTTGCTCTTGTATTGTTATGGTTGAAGCTGAAGTATTCATTGACAGGTAGGACATTGCAATGTATTATTTTATATACCATACTTAGATCAGACCGAAGACGGCGTAATTCAAGGTTTTCTAGGTCTAGAATTTCAAGTCTGGTGGCATAAGGTATTCTACAATGAGTAGAGGAGTGGAGAACTCTTCTTGTGAAATATTTCTGGACTTTCTCAACTGTGTTAATATCAGATACGTAATGTGGGTTCCAGACTGATGAGCTGTATTCGAGTATTGGTCTAGCAAATGTTTTGTATGCTCTAGTTAGTAGTGTGATATTACCAGAGAAAAAGCTACGTAGGATTAGGTTAACAACTCTTAATGCCTTTTTGGCTATGTAGTTACAGTGGGCTCTAGCACTTAGATCATTAGAGATGAGTATTCCAAGGTCCTTTACAGAGCTTGGGTCATCAACAAGATCTTGACTATTCAGCTTGTATTTTATTTTCTGATTTTTTTTGCCAATATGTAAGACAGAGCATTTATTTGTTGAGATTTGAAGTTGCCATTTGTTTGACCATTCTACTACATAGTCAAGATCTTTTTGAAGGGTAGAAATATTGTTTGTGGTATTGAACAGCTTTACATCATCAGCGAAAAGAATGCAGTTGCTCTTAATATGATCACAGAGGTCATTTATGTAGAGTATGAAGAAAGTTGGTCCTAGAACACTGCCTTGGGGGACACCACTATTGACAGGTACAGAATTTGATAGGACACTCCCAATTTTGACCATTTGTTGTCTGTTTGACAGGAATGCTTCTATCCAGTTATTCAGTTGTCCAGAGATACCATAAGATTTTAGTTTTAGGAGTAGTTTGTCTTGTACCACTGAATCATTTACAGAAGTCTATGTAGATTGCGTCTATTGTTTTGCCCTGATCGAATTGTGTAGTCCATATGCTTTTTCAGTGTAAGAGTTGCAGATTACAGGATAGTTTTTTCCTGAAACCAAATTGTTTATTGGAGAGTAGGTTGTTTGTCTCTAAGTTGAGAATAATGGATTGGTTAATAATTGATTCCATGACTTTACAGGTGACGCAGCATAAGGAGATTGGTCTGTAATTTTCAACTAGGCTGGGGTCTCCCTTTTTGAAGATGGGGATGACCGTGGCTTGTTACCATAGGTTAGGGAAGGAGCTGGTCCTGAAAGATTATGCTTAGAGGTTCGGCTATGGCAGTGGGTATCTTTTTTAAGAAGTAGGCACATATTCCATCCGGTCCAATATATAGAGATGGTTTTAGATTGCGTAGTGCTTTTTCAACATTGTCTTCTGTAAAATCGATATGTATTAGATCATTGTAGTTGTCTGTGGTTCGGTTAGGAAATACTGGGCATGATCCATTGCTGTTTACAAATACTGAGCCGAAGAATCTGTTAAAGATGTTGGCTTTAATGGTGTCGTAGTTGCAGTCTTTACCATTAGGTCCTATCAGGGGTGGGATGGACCTTGAGTCTTTTAGTTTGTTGTTTACAAAATTGTAAAAAGTGTGGGTGGAATTGGTGCATAGAAGGTTTTCCTCTTGTTTAATGTGATAATTGGTGCATTCAGTCTTTATCTGGTGGCATAAATTTTTGTATCGGCTTTTGAAATTGGCAATGTGACCAGATTTGTTTTTCCGCCAGAGTGATCTCTTTTTGGATTGAAGTTTCCTTATTGTTATGGGTAATCTGTTTTTTTTGGAGTTGTTGTTGGTACATATAGTTTGATGACTCTTTTGACTTCAAGTAAAAATATGTTGTAATGGTCTTCAACAGTATTGCATCCAGTGAATAGAGATTGCCAATCCAGGGATGAGAGATCGTTGTCTATAAGATCATAGTTGCCTTTTTTGAAGTTATAATTGGGGATTACATCATTGTGATGATTTTTGTGTGGGCGTATGTTGAGACAAAAGTCAATCATGGACTTCCGGTTTGCAAGCTTTCGGCGGTGGCAGGGATTCGCGATACCGCGCGATTCCTGCTGCGTTCGCCACCAAGGTTCCCCCGATCCGTTTGGATCAGGGGATATAGCTGCTCCATAGAGGCAGCTGAAGACAGGGGGGATCCGGAAAGGGGTTTGGGGGTGTCGCAGACCCCCTCCCCAGCCGGCTAAACCCCCTTTTCCCGAGGCAGAGGAACGGCGGTCAGCAATGGCTGCCACGAAGAAATCTGCAGCCGGACAAGCAGGTGCAGGAGGGAGAAAGTCAGAAGAATAGTGAAAGTTGCTTCTAACCGGGACAAGACAAGAGAAAGTGACCTGGAAACTTGAAGGCTGCTAAGTATGTATTGTCTCTAGTGAGAGTTACAAGTTGCGAATATTTTAAAAGGGAAAGTTCTTTCTTTGTTCCACTCTCCTTCTTAAAGTGACAGCGGAGGGAAAAAATCCTTTTGGCTGTGAGTGGGAAGGGAGAGGGGAAAAAATTGGAGCAAAATTTGAAAATAAGGAGAAGATTGCCTAGAATTTTAAAGAGTTACTAAACATCAATAAGACTTCCAAAAAATATATTTGAAAGGGAACTTTGTGATTAAACTTTAACTCCAGAAAGAGAAAGTGAAGAAGAAGAAGGTATTTAAAAGAAACAGCCTGTTTGGATTGTTTGGTGATTTTGGAACTTTTGAGAATTATTTCTGATAAAAACATCTGGGTGGTTGTCTGGAAAAACTTTTTCTCTACACAATGGCATTACTTGTGGATGGATTGAAACTTGTATATCAAAAATATGAAAAAGAAAAACAAGAAGGGAAAGATGGTCTTGGCACTATTTTTCAATTTTTAGAAATGGCGGTTTATACTTATGTGAAGCAGAATGAACAACAGGATGAAGGGGACAAAGAAGAAGCCATCTTTGATGAACAAATGACTTTGGTTGGAGAAGGGAAAAAGAAAGAGAAAAAGGGAAAGAGGACTCTAAGATCTGGAAAAACAACCCAAAAAGAGAAGAATAAGGTGAAAAGGGACATTATGTTAGGAAACAACAGAAAGGGGGAAAACAGAATAAAAGGGAGGTGGAGAGACAAGGGGTTAAAGAGGACAAGGAGAAGAAGAAGCAAGGGAGAAAGGAAGGAATGAGAAGCCCTAATGGTGGGGAGCAAGATGTTAAGAAGCAAAAGTTTTTTAGAGATAATGGATAAACTTTATTGATAAAGGGATTCTAGAAATGTACATAAGACTGTATTTTTATATTTGTATTTAGAAATAACCATAGAAAATTGGAAATAATATGTAATTTAAAATGTGATAAAATATTTAACATAAACTAGTGAAATTTTTGTTAAGAAAAAAGGAGTACTGCAATGAAATATGATTTAAGATTGTGATCTGGGGGGGGGGGGGGTAATAATTTTTGGAAAGCATAATTGTTCCCACAAAGGCATGATATTTAATTGAAATGGATAAAATGTTTAAGATATAAATTATTGTTAATATTAATGATCAGAATATGATATATTAGCGAATTTTTTTGTGAAATGAGAGATTTGAAGTAGAAGAAGGAGGAACATTGTAATGAAATAATGAGCTATAATATGTGATGTGGGGGGGGGAGAATAATTATGGAAAATAGGGCTCCCATAAAAGTATGTGATTTAATTGAAAAGTAATGTGTTAAACGTTCAAGATATAAATGTATATCAATACTAATGAATAGATTTGTATCATTTTTGATAACATAGTATAATTTTAGAATGTACCAGACAGAATCCCAATGTAAGTTATGTGTTTTATATTAAGTATTATAAATATAGGGGAGAGAGATAAAGGCATCATACTCCATATAGTGTACAGGAGAAGTTTTTTCTTCTTTTTTAAAGAAGAAAAATAAATGGATGGCTGGAAATAGAACAGACAAAGAATAATAAATATTATGATCTGAATTGAGAGGAGATAAATAAAATAAAATTGAGAAAATTTAAAAGAGAGGAGAAGTTATATTGAAAATTGAAAATGTTAATAAGATATGAAATGGCATATAAAAGGAATATGAATTTGAATTTGTGTCTGTACCAAGAGTTATAACCCGGGACTAAGCAACTTTCAGAAAAGAGATTTTTTATGCTTTTATGTTTTGTGTTTTTGTATATGTATGTATTGTATGTTTTGAAGAATTAATAAAACTTGTTTAAAAAAAAAAGTCAATCATATTGTGGTCACTGCAGGAAAAGGGTTCTTTAGTTTGTATTCCATAAATTAAATTCAAACTATTGCAGAAGATGAGATCGAGGCAGTTGTTTAGTCTAGTGTTGTTGGTTACTAGTTGTTCCAGTCCCAGATTTGTAACAGCATTGTAGAAGGTTGCATGTATGGGTTCAGTTGTACATTCATTTAGGGTCCAGTCAATATGAGGTAGATTGAAGTCACCAAGAAAGATAAAAGTGTGTAGGCAGGATGCTGCCCATGTTAGTCGTGTATTTAGCTTGTTTACATGTTCGATGTCATAATCAGGTGCTCTGTAACATAGTAAGAATCGAAATGTGATATTTAAGGATAGTTCACACATGATGGTCTCAGGAAGAGCAAGCTCCTGGGTAACTTGGATGTTTTTTAGATGTTTTTTTGTGGTAATGGAGTTAGGGAGAGATGCGTTGAGCCATGTTTCACAGACAAATATGATGTCGAATTTAGCCATATTTAGTAAGAGGAAAAATTCAGGTATTTTATTTGCAAGGCTTCTTTCATTGAGTAGCTTGCATTTAAGGCCAGCAGTAGTTGGAATTGAGGTAATTAGGGGTATGCATGCCTAGTCTTGGGTGATGGTGGATTGGTTGAGGTAGGGTTGTGGTTGAAGGTTAAAGCTGAGTTGCGGATTGTGTGACTTACTTTTGATACGGTCAGCATGGTAGTCAATGTACAGGTCCTTCTCTCCATTGTCTAGACGTTTTTTGAGTTCAGTGCGGAGTACATGAGAGTAGGCACGTTGCTGTATGGTTAGGTCAGGGAGACAACGGTGGTTCTTATGGTTGGTGTTGGTTTTGGCGAGTGAATTTATAGTGTAAATGAATTTACGTTTGTTTGATTCATTTTTGCAAATGACCCTGCAGAAGCATGGGGCCACAGAGCCATCTAAATCCACATTGGCTGAGAGCTCAAAAACAGAGACGGCTCTGTGGCCCCATGCTTCTGCAGGGTCATTTGCAAAAATGAATCAAGCAAACGTAAAGTATTTCATCAGGGGAGATGGTTGATGCTTGATAATCACTGATGATGTTTCGGACAGTTGTGATGTCATCATTATCATTGATGTCCTCTGGACCAAATAAGATGGCGTTTGGACGTTTCTGTTCACGCTCAACAGCTTCTCTGATAAGGATTGGGATATCATTATTTGTCTGGCTTATGTTTTTTGTGGATTGGGTTGTGGATTGGGTTGTGGTTGTTGGGTCGAGATGTGGTTTGTAGCTATTGGATGTTCAGGTTTTTGCGTTGTGTCTTTTTTTTCAAGGTTGGATAATCTTTCTTTTAAGGTGTCCAGGGATGCTACTATGGTGTCAAGGGATGTTATTCGTGTTTCTATGGTATCAACTCTTTCAAACAGATCCAGTTTGGGTCTGCATGATTTGCAGAGATATGGAAACTCATTGGATGATTCTAGGTATTGAATCATTTGCTTGGGTAATCCCAAGCAGTCATGATGAGCGTATTTGTTACATAGAGAACATTTGATGGAGTTTTCATTATCCTTTAAGAGTTTTGTAGTATTTAAGGCATGTGCAGGAGTCTTGTGGTTCATTGGTGGGGATTACTTTCTCTTTAGGTTGTGGTTTGGCATTGGATTTTTTTCTTGGCATGGTAGGTTTGTTAAGATGGTACGTTGATTAAATTAATTAATGGAACAATTTTGGGTAATCAATATAGCCAATATCACACCAATCACTTGGTGGCCTTTTATTCAAAACTTTGTCCAAACTATAGATAATTCTGTTGGTGAATCTCATTAGACAATTTACATCCTCTAATATTTCTGATATGTTGTTAAATAAATTTTAATTGTTCGCTGAAGATAGTTCTCAACTTACAACCAGATAGGACTAGACTTTTCATTGTTAAGTGAGGGTGAAATGAGTCATGCCTGATTTTTATGAAATTTTTTGCCATGAATCAGTGCAGTTGTTAAGTGAAACAGGCAGTCATAAAGTGAATCCAACTTGTTAAAAGCCAGCTGAGAAGATGGCAAATGATGATATGATCATGACCCTGGGACACTCCAACTGTTGTAAATACATATTGACTACCAAGCACCTTCGGGGAACTGTGGGGATGCTGCAACGATGATAAGTGAGAAGAACAGTTGCAGAGCAACTTATTTCAATGCCATTGTAACTTCGAATGGTCACTAGATTGGTAGTCCTCAACTTGCGACAATTGAGCTGAAAATTTACATTGCTAAATGAGAAATGTGTTTAGTGAGTTTTGCCCTATTTTATGACCTTTCTTGCCACATTTGTTAAGTGAACTTGAATTGAACTTATCTTTGAAAGAAATGCCCAGTCTGTTTACTTGTTAACATAGCAATTATATCCTTGGGCTTTGCTCTTGCTGTACAACAAACAGTCTGTGTGCATACAGCCCTACCCAGGGACTTAAATAATCCTTACTGTAAATAAACAGTGTGGCAATCTGGAGACAACTTGGACTTGCTGTTCTTACTTCAGGCCTCTGCATAACTTAGGGTTATTTGTCAGTTATGCCCCCTTTTTGGACCACTGAACTCTGCTGACCATCACTGGTGCCCTTTTGATTGACAGATTGGTTTTATTATTTATTATTTCATTTTATTTTACTAGATGTATACCAAATAAGGACTGTATTTCATCAGATTAAATGGCAACTATATCTTGTTCAAAGATCTACTTATTTCTTTCTTTTCTTGCAATTTTTATTTTATTGAAAAGATTGACATACAAAGCCCAAAAGAAGAAAATTAAACAGAGGCAAAATTAGACAAATACATTAAAAAGTGGATTAAAAGAACAAAAACACATATTATTGCTCTAGTCTAGTTGAACACTGACAAATCTATTACAACAGCTTCCTCCCTTGCAAAACAGAGGCAAAATTTGAGCTTCTACAACTATTTGCAACTCAATTGACCTATTCTACACTACATATATGAAAGCAAAAAATAGTAATGAAATATTGTTTTACATTTTTATTTGGGAACTTTCCCAACAATTGCATTTCATTTCCAAAGTTCATAAGTCTCTATTGTAAATATCTCTGCAACATCCATTGTTGAATAATTCTCCTTGGCAGCGCAGCATTCCTCTTGCCAAGAAAATTTGGTCCATCCTTCATCTATTCAATTATCTCAGAATTTCTTATATTCATATACTTTTCCATCTTTTCTGGTAGATCTACATTTTTCACACAAAATACTTTCTTCTTTATGTCAGATTAATTTTGTAAGATTGGGTATAATATTAATTTTGATTATTGATAATTATGTAGATCCAAGGAATGAATTTTTTGGTGAAATGTATTTTTTATGAGATAAATGTATATACAAATGTAAGATGCATGTCTTTGAGGTGGGATTTTTGTTATAATGGATCAATAAAATGGAGGAAATACGGGACTTTTTTCTTTTGTTATGGTTATATTAGTAAGGAAATATATTTGATTAAATATTTGTATCTGTATGGTTGGAAGCCTTTCCTCACTTTTCCCCTTCCTTTTTCTTTTTTCACTTTTTAACCTTTCTACCTTTTTGAATCCCTCACTTTTTTGTAGTTTAATGAAATTTAATAAAGTATTTTTAAAAATGTGGAACTTGTGAGTTAACCCTTGCTAAGTCATTCTCAGTATAACTTTCTTAACAAGGCTGCTGTTTGAGGAATAAAATAGGGGTGACCCCATATATTCCTGCTTTCAGAAAAAAATATGGAATATAAATGCAATAAACAAACCAACAGATAAATGGTTTTAAGGAGTTTGTATTTTATGTTTAGCAATGAAATAAAATAAATAAATCAAGCAGATACTCAACATAATAAAATAAAATCTTGATAGATTTCCCATATGTTTGATTTCATGACTTCACCAGCAATTATACAGAAGAGCCAGGAGGAAGATTAGTTTTCCTAGGAAAAAAGTGGTAATAAATAATTCAAAACTTTTTGCCTGAAGCAAGAATGAAGCAGGAGTTTCATACAACATTCAATACCATTTTTTACCTCACAGGATAAGTGATTCCTAAAGTATTGCCCAATTTTGAGGAATTAGAAAGATGATTTTTCATATTTGAGTTTCCCTTAAAAAATAAAATAACCCCAAATTGGGCTAGAGACAGAGGTGGTATTCAGCAGGTTCTGACCAGTTCTGGAGAACTGGTAGCGGAAATTTTGAGTAGTTCGGAGAACTGGCAAATACCACCTCTGATTGGAGATTTTGTAGTATCCTTCCCCTGCCATGCCCACTAAGCCATGCCCTCAGGAACAGGTAGTAAAAAAAATTTGAATCCCACCACTGGCTGGAGAGACTTATGGACAAGTACTTGTATTGCCCCTTTACACATTTATCCTCCTATCACCACTACTGCATAGGGTCAAAAACTTTAGCTTGCCACTTCCAGTGATAACATTGTCAGAAGAATAGAAGAGAGGGGAATGGAAAATGGACAGAACGGAAGGAAAAGGAGGGGAGGGGAGGGGAGAACATGTATGAATGTGTATGTTTTATAAACATAACAGAATAGATCTAATAGGGATAGTCTGGGAAAAATGCCACGTATATGCTTGCTGTTTTTCCTTCCATAAGGTATTTCAGATTTTCCAATAAGAATAACAGAGTAAGACTACTAAGAAGAAAGGACTGGAAGAAGAATTCTGTGAGTTTCTTTAATCATTTTGCTATCATTCATATTTACTTTTATTTATTTATTATTAAACTTCTATGCCGTCCATCTCACCAAGGAGATACTAGGTAGCTTAGGCCTCTTTTCCAAACAGGTATAAAAGGATAGGACTGCCAAAAGCAATATCTCTGCTTGCTTTATACCATTGTGGATTTATAAGGAAAATTTCAAGATTTGTGTATGTTGATGAACATAAACCAAACATGGGTTTTATTTAGAGTATCTGATCTAAACATCCTGGGACAGAGAAAACATTTTCAATCTAACTGAGATGTTGACTACATACTCTTCATAAGATTTCATTTTTAGATCCTCCAACCCTACTCCAGGTTTCCCTAAACTTCATAAATTGTGATGCTCAAGACTTATTGCAGTAATCCAAATGCAATCTGATTAGCACATATGTACTATTACTTCCTATGAATCTGGACATAAAGGTGAATGCAGCCCAAGAATTTGTTGACCCCAGCAGTTGTTGCATCATATGGCTTGTTCATATTGAATGCTTTACCAGAATCTCTAGATCCTTCTCACAAGGCTATGACAATTCACCATGGCCAATGGCCAACTCACCACAGGACAACTCACTGTGGAACAAGAGTTATACTAATATCAATGAAATGGTGGAATAGAATCATTAAAGAAAGGATGCAAAAGGAGAGACAGAATGAAATGTGAATGGCAAACATTAAAATATTTTTTATTTATTTGAAATAATTAAATAGAATTGTTAAATTTGTCCCACAGCAAGTTGGCCATGGTAAGTTGGCTGCGGCGAGTTGGCCATAGTACGTTGGCTGCAGCAAGTTGGCTGTAGCAAATTGTCCCATTCCTCTTCTCACACTCAGTACTTCCCTGCCAGGTCTCCCCTGTCCTATACAGTATCCATATCTATGATTTTTCCTACCTAAATGCAGAACATTAATTTGTAACTCCTAAACATCAGGGGTTCCAGTTATTTTGAATTGTGATTTTGTTCCATCCTTTAGACTATTTATAAAAGGTTAATTAGCACATAGCCAAAGATAGATATCCTATTCCAGTGACTCCCAACCTTTTGGGCACCAGGAACTGGTTCTGTGGAGAAAGTTTTTTCCAAGGACTGGAGGGGCATGGTTTTGTATGCTGCCTGCATCCCATGGATGGGACTTTACTTGTTTGCTCATCCTGGTTTCTGGCATGCTGCTGCTTGGTGCTAGTCCATGAACTACAGACCCCTGCCCTATTCAGTCTTTGCCTTCAGAAAATTGAAACTTAGTCCAATTTAGTGGGGCAGAGGTTTGGTCTCTACATGCCCCCTTACTCCTCTATTGAAAGTAGCTCAAGAACAAAGGCTCCTTCAGAAAAGCAGGTAGGATGTTTGGCAGAAATCATAGAAACTCCTCTTCTGAATGAGCAGAATTTTTTCCACATTAATGTTCTTGTGGTAACATAACTTTTTATATTTGATTTCATGATCAATATCTTTATTTCTCAGGTACAGCCTGAATAAGTGCAGGATTTTGTCTATTTCATTTCTCTTACATAATCTGCAGTAAGATTGGGTTCTTGGGAGTTTTGACTTCGTTGTGAGCTAGGATTCTGATAATGAGTTTTGGCACATCTAAATATGTCAATCAATTTTCACTACCAGGATTCCATTCACATGAAGGCCTTTATATGTATTTGGACTGCCTTTGTTGACATGTAAGCATTAGTTCACATGCTGATAAAGATTCAGGAAATTGTTAATAAGAGAACTGTAAAGCTTTCCATCAATTGCAAAGCAGTTCGGTTCCTCACCACTTCATAGAACAGCCAATAAGAAAAAAATTTTTTTGTCCAAGGTGATTTAGCGGTAAAGTATGAAAAATATTTAAGTTGCTGAAATTCCTGTATTTTTAAAAGGTGTAAATGAAGTTTCTGTGAGAAGTTAGAAAAATAAACTCTCAATTAAGACAGCTGCTAAAGTCTAAATTCAGTGACAACTCCAACTATATCAACACTAGAGAAAGAAAAGTTTACCACACTCAACATGTTGAGTTTTACATAATACTGAACCTTAAATGTTCCAATTCCACTGTAATATAGCGTTTAAGGTATTACACTGAAATTGGAAAAACTAAAGTTCAAGACCTCACTTGTCTATAGAATTCACTATTTGGGCAGTCAGAATACATCATGTCAAGCTACCATGTATGAATTATGAACAGATTGTAACAATAAGTAAATAAATATTTGTCATTCATGAAACCAGAAGAGCACTGGCTACATTTTGAAATATCTCACCATGTAATTACTTACCAAGTGCTGTAGTTTTTTTGTATCCTAAAAGAGAAAAAAGGGAAATGGAAATGAGCTAAACTTTTGAGCCTCATTGGAATCAACACATGCTTTCTCTTTCTAGTTTATTTAAAATATCATTATCATTTGTTACTAAATAGTAGCCAGTGTAGTGTGGTGAGTAAAGTGCTAGATTATGAATTTCAATACGTGAACTAAAATGGGTACAGTGCACAAAAAGAGGAACCTGAAATAAAGCTGGAAAAATACTAGGAGCAACATCACATTGCAACCAGTACTGTTGAAAACTTTGATCTGAAGGGGTAATTTTTTTTTTTTTGGCTAAATTGATCTCCATTTGGGAAGGCCTAACTTTGGAAGAGCCACTTTGCACAACAGATAGAAATACAGTGCTGAATATGAACTGTTTCTATACAAGCATTGCTGAATTGAAGAAAATGCCATTTTTGCTTGTTTCTTTTCTTTCTTTTCTGTCTTTTATTACAAACTGCCACAGTTTTCACTATTTAAAAAGAAACCATCTTGCTGGTACAAGTGCAGTAGCTCACCTCAGACTAGTTTAGTCTTCTTACCTGCTTTTGAAGTAGTATTTGGCTTTTCTGTAAATCCTGTTTGAAAGAAAATGTTGATAAAATAAAATTCAAAACATACAGTCCGAAGCAGTAAGAAGGATTTTTTAGCAATATATAAAGAAATTTTCTTTCTTGCACCTTTTTTCTTTTTTTAGTTTATATTATTTTTTATTGTTCTATTTAAAACTTTTAATAAAATTATTATGAAAAATATTTTAACTCTGAGCAAATGAGAGCCAAATAAATTCTTTCTAACAAAAACAAAAGCCCTACCTTTTAATGCAAATATCTGATATAGCAAATAAATAAATAAATACTATGATGAATTCTTCTATTGAGCTTGAAGAAAAAAATATTTCCACCTAGTGAACATCCATATTAGGTTACAAATATAAGCTGTTTCTTTTCTTTCTTTTCTGTCTTTTATTACAAACTGCCACAGTTTTCACTATTTAAAAAGAAACCATCTTGCTGGTACAAGTGCAGTAGCTCACCTCAGACTAGTTTAGTCTTACCTGCTTTTGAAGTAGTATTTGGCTTTTCTGTAAATCCTGTTTGAAAGAAAATGTTGATAAAATAAAATTCAAAACATACAGTCCGAAGCAGTAAGAAGGATTTTTTAGCAATATATAAAGAAATTTTCTTTCTTGCACCTTTTTTCTTTTTTTAGTTCTTTTTTCTTTTTTATTGTTCTATTTAAAACTTTTAATAAAATTATTATGAAAAATATTTTAACTCTGAGCAAATGAGAGCCAAATAAATTCTTTCTAACAAAAACAAAAGCCCTACCTTTTAATGTAAATATCTGATATAGCAAATAAATAAATAAATACTATGATGAATTCTTCTATTGAGCTTGAAGAAAAAAATATTTCCACCTAGTGAACATCCATATTAGGTTACAAATATAAGCTGTTAAAATTGCTTTTATATTAAAAAACAAAGATAAAATAAAATCTAAAAACATATTACAGATAACAGGCTCACGATGCATAAAAAGGCAATTTTCACTGCAAAAGTTGTGTACAAGAGTGAAACTATATTATTAATAAAGGAGGGATAAAAATCTAATTAATAAATATTGATATTCAATATACAGTAGGATCAGGGCCTTATGAAAGACTGACAAGGTGGGGGCCAGTCTTGCAGGGACAATGTTCCAAAGGGTGGAAGCCATGAAAGCGAAGGCCATTCTCCTGAGTCCTGACAGATGTACATCCTTGAGGACAGGACCTGCAACATTCCCTCTCTGTTCTAGTGGGTCAGGTGAAAATAAATAGCAAGAGATGGGCCCTGAGATTGATAAGCACCTGAAATGTTCTGTGTACAGCACTTGTAAATTTAAGCAACCTGGAAATAAGGAGGAATTTCCTGACAGTAAAAACAATTAATCACTGGAAGAGCTTGCCTCCCGCAATTGTGGGTTCTCCATTGCGAGAGATCTTCAAGAATAGATTGATTAACCATTTGTCTGGAATGGTATAAGGACTCCTTGGACTGGGGATTAGGCTCCTTGGGCAGATAGAAAACCTCCAAGCTGCCTTCTAGCCCTATAATTCTAGATTCTGTGATCCAGGCTGCTTCAATATTTATCTATATTGATATAGATACTGATATGCATAGCTAATTTTAAAATTTAAAATTTAAATTAAATTTTAATACAAAGATATAGTTTCAAATATAGCATATATTACCAATAAGCAGAATTACTAAACAGAATTAAGAAATTAATACAATTAATGATCAGTATAACATTAACAGAAGATTGATAATATCAGACAAAGTACATTGTGCATTTTTATGATATGAAAAGGTATATAAATCTTTGAACTTCATGCCAAAATCTATAGAACTGTTATTTGAAATGCTGAAAAAAGAAACTTTAAGAAGGAAAAAATCCTACTAAAATAGAACATATACCATAAACTCTTAATTTAACATTTCAATCAAACAATATTTTCCAATTTTATGTTTTATTTTTGTGGGCACGGACAATTCTATGGCTCTGACATGATGCTTAGTCCCTACCTATCTTTTATTTTTTTGTAAACAGAATGTTTGCCATAGGCTTTTCCTATGCACCCTGCTGGAACCTGTTTCTCAGTACCTCTTTTTGCTGCACTCAACGTCTGGGCCCAGCTCTTATGACAACTGAAACCCGGGATACTAAATTAGGCAGCAATAAGCTGCAAGACATTTGGACATGGCAGTAGATTAATAAAAGACCCATATGAGATGGAAAAGATAGCCATTATGGCTGAACATGTTGGAGGTTGTAGTCAAACATACCTGGACTCTCATGCAGAGGAAGATGGAACTAACCTGACAACCGGAGCTGTTGCAAAGATTCCTAGGGGTTGCTTCTGAAATACTAAAAGATGCATTTTGGAAAACAACTGCCCTTCTTCTTGATTTCTTCTTTCAATTGGAGTTTGTACCTGGTCTTATCGTAGCTCCAGGCCTCAGTTTCAGCTCTAGCCCCTGCAAGGGCATATGTGGAGCAGTGGTGGGATTCAAAATTTTTTACTATCTGGTTCTCTGGGCATGGCTTCTTTGGTGGGCATGGCTTAGGGTCATGTGACTGGGTGGGCATGGCTTGGTGGTCATGTGACTGGGTGGGCGTGGCTTGGTGGTCACATGACTGGCTGGTGTGGCTCAGTGATCATGTGACTGGGCAGGTGTGGCTAAACTCAATGTCACTCACGTCAAGGGGTGCCTCGCCTGGCCCCTCCCCTCTCAGCCATTCCTTGTCATATCCAGCCTCAACATATCTATAGTTCCATAAAAATGTTCTTTACCTTTTTTTTATTTTATTATCTACATACTATAGATGTACTTTCATGGACCACTGAAAGGAGGAAATGGCTCACATGCTATGCCCCAGAGTGTGGCAACAGGCTTTTAAGAGGCTGCCAGAAAGAAGGGGGGGCAATGTATTTTCCAAAGCACCAGAAGGAAGGAAACTGAACAAAGAGAAAAGCAACCTAAAAGTAAGGAGAAACTTCCTGACAGTGAGAACAATTAACCAGTGGAACTGCTTGTCTCCAGAAGTTCTGGAAGGTCCCTTCTAAGTGTTATTCTGTTATTCTGACACCTTTCCCAGGACCTCTACTCAGAGTTTGGCATCCTCAGAATTTTCCTCCATAGTCCCTTTCAACTCTGTTAAACACACCTGTATTTATGCTCTGGACCATACACATTCAATGCATGTAAACTCTGAAAAATAGGCAGTTAAAGGCAAATAGGCAAAAGAAGGCATCAAAATCACTCTAGGTGTATGGACAGTGTAAAATATTAATATATGATAACTAATGGAACAATTAAAAATAGCACAGAGTTTTTTCTCTCTCACCCTTCCTATTTTTTTTTCTTTCTCTCTCTTTCTTCCTCTTTGTTTCTTTCCCTTCCTCTTTCTTTCTTGCTCTTTCCTTTTCTTTCTTTCCCTCCCTCCCTCCCTCCCTCCCTTCCTTTCTCTCTCTCTCTCTCTCTCTCTCTCTCTCACATACACACACACACACACACACACACACACCACACCTGGTCTGACTGGCACAATGCGCGAAGGCAGAAAGTGAGCGGAGGGGCAGCGGCTGGACTCACTTTGTTTATTTTGTTTCCCAGTGGTTACGGTGGCAGCGTTGATGGCGATATTCCGAGAGGGTGATGGCGATATTCCGAGAATACCGGGGCTGCCGCTGCTGCACATGCACACCTCCGCTGCCCCCTCAGCCTCAGTGCAGCAGAGATGCCCCTCAGGGCCGTACGCCCACCCGCTGGCCAGGCTGGGATGGAAGCGGTGCATCCCCTGAGAGGAGGCAGAAAGCGGCCAGTGCATGAACCGCCATGGCCTGTCGCTTTGTTCATTTTGTGCCCTGGGAGAAGGCAGAAAGTGAGCAGCTACAGGGGTGGCGGCACTGCTACAGGAGGCAGCCCCGGGAGTCCCCCCACCCTCCATTTTGGAGCACCTCTTATCACGGCATCAGACAGATATTCCTCCTGCATGGAGTCAGCTCCTGCACAGCCCTGCCTCCCCAGAAGAGCAGCAGAAAGCCTGCTTGAGTGGGGAGGAAGGAAAGCCCTGGCCCGCCCATTCTGGCTGGCAGCTGTGCTCTCCTTGCTATTCCAGGTTCCAGCACACTGACCAGCTCGGACATGGGGAGCAGAGGTGCTGGCATGCAGGTCCACCCCATTGAGCTCGCTGCACCAGGCGGGGAGGAAGGAAAGCCTCAGCCAACCCATTCTGGCTGGCAGCTCTGCTTCCCTTGCTATTCCTGGTTCCGGCACAATGGCCAGCTCAGACACAGGGCATTTGATGCCCCGCCAGTAAATGCTGCCACCGCTAAGAGCAGTTCTTGCCTGTCTCTCGCTGCTGCTCATTTAGAGAAGCACGGATGCGTGTGTGAACTACCGCCGCCCCCTTACCTGCAGTGATGGCAGGCTGGCTGGCGGGCCAGAACCTGGAAGAGAGCAAGGGGAGCAGAGGCGCCAGCACGTAGGTCCACCCCATTGAGCCCGCTGCACTGGAGAGACTTGCCCATGCACCTTCTCCTTGCAGAAAGTCCCACCTTCATGTGTGCACATGTGAGATCCCGGGACTTTCTGTAGGAGATGGCGCTTGGGCTACTGGCTCAGTTCCAGCTTGCAAAGAGGCATCAACTGGGAGACTTCTTGCACCAAAAAAAAAAAAAGAGGCAGCAGCTGCAGGCATCTCGTGACAAGGGGGGGTGAGATGTGGGCTGGCAGGGAGCCCAGCGGCTCTCAACCCTGGCTTGCCTTCCCTGGCAGCCAGCCACTGGAGGAAGGTAAGGTCGTGGCCATGGATGACGAAAGAGGCAGTCATAGGGGAGAAAACGAGGAGATTAAGGGCCAGGCCAGGGCCCTCTGAAGGAGGGGAAAATAGGTGATGCTGAGGGAGAGCGAGTGGCGAGTTGGCGGCGGCTTCGGGGCAAGGCTGGAGTTGGGGAATCACGCATTCCCCGACCCAACCAAGGCAGCCGGAGGTTCCAGAGCCTCAGGGAATAGCGCGCATCCCTTGGGCCCTGGCCCCTGACCCAAGGCGAAGGCTCAGTGGGTGGCATACATTGCTTACCTTTGGTGAGCTTAGCCAACCGGCATCAACAAGGCAACTGGTGAGGCGATTAGCTGGGCCACATGGCAAAGGCAACATATATAGGGCAGGGGTGGGTGGGGTGAGCATCGAGCAGCCAGAAAAGATGGTCGAGCATCCGGAAGAGGCGAGCGACCGTTGGGTGAGCGTAGCGGTTCAGAGGCCTGGACAGCCAGAAGTTGCTACTGGTTCCAGTACACTCTCTACTTAGTGTCAAACAACCTACTCTCCCAAAAACAATTTGGTTTCAGGAAAAAATTGTCCTGCAACTTACAACTCCTACACTGCAAAAACATATGGACTACTGTACTTGACCAGGGTAAAGCAATAGACGCAATTTACATAGACTTCTGCAAAGCCTTTGATTCAGTGATACATGACAAACTACTGTTAAAACTAAACTCCTATGTCATTTCCGGATCCCTTCATAAGTGGATTACTGCATTCCTGTCAAACAGGCAACGAATAGTAAAAATAGGGAGCATTACATCAAACCCTGATCCAGTCAACAGTGATGTCCCCCAAGGGGGGAACAAGACACTCAAAGACCACATTTTGCAAGGGCCAATCTATTCAAAGCAGACCAAGGAATTAGGTGTGCAGGAAGACTTTTGTTTCACAACCAAAATGGTTTGTGTACATAATTGTCTTCTGAAGAAACTGAGTTATTACCATTTAACTAAAAGGGTTTTATGTACAAGGACATTTTTATACAAGGAAAGACTAGGATCAAATCAACTCTCATTTGGCATGGAGAACTTCACAGATATAGGAATATTTCCAATAACTTAGTCAATAGCTCTTAAGACCTGAATTTCATTAATGGTTCTGTTATAATTCATCATAATTCACCTATAGTTATAGTTTCTTATCATTTGAATCAATAGTGATCGCCATTATAAATCTACTTGTAAGAAAAGAGTGAGTAGCAGAGGCAATAACAAGAAAAAGGAGAAAATTAAACTTCATGTTAGTCATGCAGAAAATTATGTATTAAATGTCAACCAAACTCTCCTGTAAGACTGTAAAATAGTTACCTTTAACACATTCGGGGATGGCAGGAACCCATGAACTGTTAGCCCCACATTTAATATGCAGGTTTCCCACAGCAGAATAGCCGGAATTACATTCAAAGCTGATGGCCTCATTATAGGTATATGAAGGCTTAGGTAAATTAGTTAATTTCCCATTTTCCACTTTTGGTGGATCACACTTGACCTCTGAAAAGAGAAAGCATCTTTTAAAGAAAACCAGCTCAGAACAACAGCCTATAAATAAAAACAACCAAGTTCTTGGCTAAAAGGGATATATAATCTGCAGTTGCTTTTATTTTTCTTTCTTCTATGAGTATCGGATATTAAACCCCTACAAGATCATATTCGGTTAATCTTTTATTCCGTTTGTGTTTTTGTAGCTGGTTTTCATACCATCAAATCCAAATTTCTTTACTACCTCGCCTTATGACCACAATGGAGCCCAAATTTTCTGTTGATGTGTGAGACAGTTGTTAAGACAATTTTGCCCCATAATATGATTTTAAGTTGTTGCAGTTGTTAAATTATTACACAGTTGTTAAGTGAATCTGGCTTTCCCATCGACTTTGCTTGTCAGAAGGTCACAAAAAGGGATCACGTGACCCTGGGACACTGCAGCCATAATAAATATGTGTCAGTTGCCAAGGATACAAACTGGGACCACGTGATCATAGGAATGCTGCAACAGTCATAAGTGGGAAAAATGGTCATATGTCACTTTTTCAGCCCCATTGCAACTTCACTAAATCAACTGTGGTAAGTCAAGGACTACCTGTACTACCACTCTTACTGCATGTTTGGGGTTTTAAATGGTTGCTCATCTAACCTAGTAACTGTGTTGGATGATTGTTACTAGTTATAGATGCAGAAATTGGAAATCTCAATCATTTTGCAAGCAATGACCAGAAAGAGATGAACTCAATATAAAACATTGTTCATAATGAATCTGAATGTTATTATCTTCTAATAAGCAACATATTTATGTGCATAACATGTAGGGATTCTATAATATTTTATACTACGTGCTACTATAGTATTTGTCATGGCTGCCTTATGAATTCTACTCTCCATTTAGGCCACTTCCTGCAACTATGCATGTAGTCATTGACTTTCCAAACAGGGGGAATCAGTTTGATAAATTACTACTCTTCCATAGTAATAAGTGGAATTAGAATCAGGAATTCTATCAGGCCGAAGACAAGAGATATCTGAAAGACGGGATCATTTCTTTGAATTAACCTTTGAATTAGACCAGAATTAACAGTTAACAGTTTTGCTATATATTATAAATGACTACAATATTTCTCAAATTAGTTTTTTTTTCTTTGTTATTTTTCAAATTCCCCTCTCATGCAGGGACGACAGAGCTTCAGAGTTTATGCCATGATTTTCTTCCTGCAAGAATTTTATTTACCATCAACAACAGCTAAAAAGGCAATTCAGCTGATTAAAGATGCTTCCATTTTTCCTTACTTTTACATTCAGGGGCAGGTAAATTCCACTTTCCATTTCGGCCATCTTCTGTAGTTATGCATTTGATGGTTGAATTTCCAATCAGGGAGAAATCACGGTTGCAGCGGTAGATTACAACTGAGTCTACATAATATTCATCTTTAGGGTCAGGATCAAATTGTCCATCAGGAATATTTTCAGGACGATTACAAGGGATATCTGAGGGAGAGACAATGATTTCTCGGAAGTCACCTTTTAACTAAAATAACAGTTACTCTTTGGCACTGGAAGAATATTCAGGCTGTTTCACTACAGGCAAGTAAATAAGCAGAGAAATGTTCTCCTTCCGCTAGCTGAGAGCAAAAAGCTTAGGTGGCATGTAGCAGAGGAGAAATCATATTACAGAACTATTTAAATCTTTATTATATTGTAAGTCATCTAGAGTCACTGTACTAATGAGATGGAATGCATAGAAATTAAATAATAAAGAAAGAAACCATTTGGACTCTACCCTGTTCATGGTTGAGGTTTTGTCACCTAGCCGTTGTTGCAGTCAAAGGCTATAGCTATACAATGGATTTTGCTAATATCCTTAGAACAGTTATTTTCAGTCTATTGATAGGATTGAGAGAGATTTATTTTGGAGATATTGGGGAATTACTGCAACACACTTTAGGCAACAGAAGGACTAATAATTATTGTGGAGAAGCATAAAAATGGTTTGGCAGTTTAATAGATTATTTAGTTGATGGAGATATCTTCCAATCTTAGTAAGAAAGCAGTAGCATTACTGCAAGAAATTTGGGATTTGGAATTCTCAGGAATAGCAATGGATTGTTATATATGAAAATCTTCACAGAGATTTCAAATAAAGAATATGATTTAGTTAAACAAGAATGTTCAATGTTCAAACCTCCTTCTCTACAGTACAGGTAGTTCTTATTTAACAATTGGAATTGTCTGTCATTGCTGTTTTTAAGCAGAACACTACATGACCTGACTCAGGTTTACAACTGTTTTTTTTACAGCAATCATGAAGTAAATCACCAGAGTTAAGCAAATCATGTAGTTGTTAAATGAACACTTTGGTTGATAAGGGAATCCATCATATCCAATATGCATGTTTGTTGTTTTCTGCTGGAAATCGAAAGTCATGAATCAAAGTCGCTGTGATGCTGGAGGTGGCAACTGGTCATAAGTGATGGCCCAATTTCAAAGTGCCTGAAATTTGATGAGGGGGTCTGTATGAACCATTTGTCAATTCAAGGACAGGGCATAACCACCTTTTTTGACTCTGTCATAATATAGTCATTAAGCGAGTTTACATTCAGGAATCCCCAGCTGCCTTAGACTTTCCCAACTTGTATGAAAGCCTAAACAGAACACTGCAACTTTTTTGGAAGCTGCACCAAAAATCACTGGCAGAAACTTTAAATGAATTTAAAGCTCTTACGTTCGCAAACTGGGAACTCTCTATTCCAATCAACCTTGCCATCTTTCAGAACACACTTAAGTGTAGCTTCACCAACAAGTCTAAACCTAAAGGCAAAGAGATACAATTCAGAATATACATTTCTAAATCTCATATTGTTATCTCTTAAGAATTATAAGAGCCAGATGCGTGATATTCGTATTTAATAAATGATCCAATAAATAAATAAAACAATGAGGGTAAAATTATTTAAAGAAAGGGAAGTAATAAAGAAGCTGGCGTCCCATGAAGCAGTTTTTAAGAAGCAGGTTGAAAAAGTCTCAGACAAGCAGAACAAAATGCTGTCAAGGTGAATGTTCCACAGTTGGGAGCAAAGACTCATTTTATTTCTCACTAAATGATTTATGTTTATACATGCAAGTAGTGGGCAGATGTACTTTTCTTGATTCATGTAGAAAACTGAGGAGGTAGACTGCTTATATATTTTTACATTTGAGAAGACCAATTTAGAACAAGGTTAATTTTATTTTAAATTGACTTTTGTGGCTGTTCTTTCTAAGGCAACTGTTTTAACAGATGAACTACAACTCACCCATATACACAGGAGAAAGTTACATTGCCACCCAAACGGATGTCGTCGTCATCATCAGCATCTGTCTTGCCATTTGGTATATTTGGAGTGGGACATTTCCTCCCTAAAAGAATAATAAGCATGTATGTTAGTCTCTCAGTTCAATGTAGAAGTAATTCAGATCCAACCTATCACAGGTCTGGTAACAGGGGTCCCCACAAAGAGTAATCAATCATGTGGGAATGCAGCACTTCTACCTCTGAGGTGTAATGCTAATCTAAACCCAGGCTGATTTGACAAGCTTCTCTCACTCTTGCACTAGAGAGATGCAGCCTCAGCAGGGCAACCAAGGCATCTGCTGAACTGCAGGCTTACATCAAAATGACAAAAGCATTTTGGCATTGTTAAAATGCAGTGTCACCCGTGTCATATCCTTCTGTGACATTATAATATCTCTGCCAAAGGGGTGGCATTGCCGCTGGAACTATGCAAAGTTGCTAGTTTATCTAAAGCTATATCTATATCAGCTATATTGAGCTTGATATATACAGTATAACTAATTTTAAAAGAAACATCTTTCAAAATATAATATCAACTTTGTGATATTGAGATTGATTTATTGGTAAGAATCAATAAATAAACAGAATTACAAAATTTATATAATTATTGCTCAGTGTAGCATTAATTTAAGATTGACCAGACCAAACAACATACATTGACAAATCATTGAGCTTAGGGCCATAATCTACAGTACCATATTGTTATTTGGAAATGCTATAAATAAATGAAAGAAGAAAAAGATCTATTAAAATAGAATATAAAAGTAAGTAATCTTGGAACTTCAGAAATAATTGTCTCTCCTGCCCTATTCTCAATCCTTCCTCTTTTTTGTCTCTTTCTGAGGAAACTATTAATCACAATTGCCGAGTAGATACCAGGAAAGCCCCATCATCTACTATGATTTGGAACTGTGGACATGCTTGTAAAACAGTTAGAAGCATGTTCCAAAATATAGCAGATCTGAGATATGCTTGCCACGTCTCATATCCAGGCTCTGCATCTAGGTATTAACAGCGACAATGTTTTCCAGCCAAATTGGAAAAGATCCTAGAGATTACCATTGCAGGAGTTCATTATGACGAATACCCCACTTGGATTTCCCACTGAACAGATCAGTTTCAAGAGCAAGAGGATGTTAAAGGACTAGAGTTACATGGGGAAAGTTGGTGTCCCCTCTTCCACACTCCTTTCCAAACACTAGAAAGTATGGAAAAGATGTGGAATTTAAATCTTATGGACTAGACCGGATTCCCTTTTGCTCCATCTGATATCCTTTTGTCTTAATCAGGGGGAGTCTGAGAGCACTATTTCTACATAATACATTTTTATTGAAAGGCATATACTTTTTTGAAGTCAACTCACTTCACCACATGCATTTTTGTTCCAAATTAGTGTTGCGAATGTTTGTTCTTTGTTTGGTTCCCCCCTCCCCAGGGGTGGGATTCAAATTTTTTAACAACCGGTTCTATGGGCGTGGCTTAGTTGGTGGGCATGGCTTGGTGGTCATGTGACTGGGTGGACGTGGCTTTGTGGTCATGTTATTGGCTGGGTGTGGCCAACTCAATATCACTCACATCGAGGCATACATCTCCTCGCCTGGCCTCTCATGACTGTGGGGATACTGCAACAGTTGTAATTGTGAAAAATGGTCATAAGTCACTTTTTTCAGTGGCATTATAACTTTGAATGGTCACTCCACACAAGCAAAGTACCAGCAAAAGAGGGAAAGAAAACTCCAGAGAAGTTCCAGAGACAGGAAGTCTAGTCCTGCCAAGAATGTAATAAGGGTTAATGGAGAGGCAGTTTCTGTAAGCAACACCAGAATGTTTCCTTCCTGCCTCCTTACAGGATTAGGCCAGTAATTTCTTCTAGCAACTGGTTCTCCGAACTGCTTAGAATGTTAACAACCGGTTCTAGAGAATAGGTGTGAACTGGTAGAATCCCACCCATGCCCCTTCCCCCAGATACGTATTAGAAAAGGAAGTGTTTGCAAATCACTCACTGAGTGACAACACTAGTTGAGGGCAGGTGTTCCATAAGGTGGGAGAAAGAGAATGATATTGGTCCTCCTTTGCTTTCCTCTGTTTTTTTTTATTGGCATATGGAAACACCTTTCTGCAAACTGTCTTCCAAAATTGCTGGATATGTTTAAATTCCAATGCCTTCCAGATGTTCCTCATTTATGTTCTTAGTCAGGATTGTCATCCTTAATCTATTTACTTTTAAACCCACCATTTCTCCAAGCATTTTGATCTCCCTTGTAACCCATTCAATGTTGTCTTGCATGTCTTACACAATCAATACCAAATCATCAGAAAATCCATATAATTTGCAATTTTGTACTTTGATTTATAGCCCTTTTGCTCTCTTGTCTAATATCTCTATTTAACAGTTCCAACAGTAGAATAAATAACAAAGGGGATAAAAGACACCCCTGTCTTGTTCCTTTCTGGAATTCACATGATGTAATCAAATCTCCGTTCACCATAATCTGAGCTTTCTGGAGTGTACAGAAGGACTTCAGACCCTGTATAAATCCCGAGCCATCTTTTCTACTACTTTAAACAGAAAGGCCCAGTTCAAGTTGTCAATCGCTTCTGTAGTCTGTCTAGTACAACGGCATGGGATTTTATGTAGGGAAATTTATCTGTAGTCTCAAGATTGTAAGAGATTGTCTTCCTCAAGACAGAAGTGTCAGTACTCAGATTGAACTCTGATTGCAGAGGATACATCCCTTAAAGATTAAACCCCTGTCCATAAAACATAATTTTCTGAAAGAAAGGAATTTGTTATCCCTGTTTCTTCATTATTAATTCACCGTATATATTAGAGTGCTAAGGTTCTCATCTAGGATACATGAAGCACTTGTTTTGGATTTTTACTGGATTTTATAATGATGTTTGGGAGGAGCCAGTGAAGGTTGATATATAGAAAATATAAACATGGATGACCTATTTTTCAAAATGGAACCATCATGAAGATACTCACCTTGACACAATGATGAAATTTCAGACCATTTTGAAGTGTTCAGACATGTAATTGAAGGGTTAGTTTCAGGGATATATTCATAACCTGAGATGCAGTGGTATGTCAGGACAGTTCCAACTGGATAGCCTTCTTTTGGGACGTCTTCCTTAAGTGTTGAATGAGCGGGCGGTACGGGAGAGGTGCAGTTATCTGGAAATTGATAAAAAGGTTTTCAGGGAGGAGGAGTAAAGAGCAATTTATAATAGAAGTGCAGGATGCTTTATAAAGACACAAGCCATTTGTATTTGTGTATATGTTTGTGTGTTTGTGTGTATATATAGAAGGCACCATATTCTAATAAAACATTTTAACAAAATTTACTCAGACATGGGCAACTTCAAGCACCTTCTTCATTTTTCCATCTCTCCGTTTCAAGGCAATTTCCAAAAAAGCCAACAACAGAAACCAATATGTTGCACCTCAAAAGATACTGGAAGTTCTTTGTAAAATTGCCACACTGTGAATCTCAGACCAAAAAGGAGCATTTGATTGGTGATTAGAAAAAAAGGAGGTAGGGAATATATGAATGCTCTTCATGTTTATCATATATTATACAGAACAATCTTCTATCTTCTATCCACAAACTGACCTAAGAGGCTGAAGGAAGATTTAAATTGATGTACTGCAGTGATAGGGATGCATTCTATAATAATACTTTATAGTATAGATCAGGGGTTTCCAATCTTTTGGACCTCAGGGACCACCAAACTCATAATTTTAAATCCCAGGGACCACTAACCGGTTCTGTGGGCATAGCCTAATTTGTGGGTGTAGTTTGGTGGTCATGTGACTGGCTGGGCATGGCTTGTATGTAAATATTATGAATATTTATATAAATATTGAATTTTTTTAATAAAAAAGCAACTTTTACCCAATATCAGGCAAAGCAGGCAGGCAGATTGAGTTGTTCACAGAATCACAGATTCATTCAGAAATCTATCTGCCATTGGCTAGCTCAGTCTGTCACATAAAATTTGCTTGCAAGCAAACTCATAAAATTTGCTAGCAAGCAAACTCACAAAATTAACTCACAACACACCATGTATGTAAATATTGAATTTTTTATTAAAAAATAGCAACTTTTATCCAAAATCAGGCAAAGCAGGCAGATTGAGTTGCTCACAGAATCACATATTTATTCAGTGAGGTATCTATCTGCTATTGGCTAGTTCAGTCTCTCAAATTTGCTTGCTGTGAGTCTGCACTGAATAACAGAAACTTCAGTCCTAAGGGAGGTTGAGCTGTGCTTAAAAGCAGAGCCGAAGATCTAAAGACTAGCTACAAAGCAAGAAATCCAACCATTTCCTGCTTCCTAGCTAATCTAAATCTCCTGGCACAGCAGAACAGATGATGGTTGGAAAAAGGAAAAGTAGCAATTTAGCAGGCAAGTTTGCTGGATAAGGAGTGAGTGGGCGGGGAGCGTTCCTGCGGTCCATGTGTATGGCGCAGCCTTGTGTTTCGGTGCAGCCTGGATTAATTGCTTTGGGGGAGTGCTCTGGGGGTGAGATTTCTCTGTGGCCCACCAAAATTTTCTCACGGCCTACCAGTGGGCCACAGCCACAGCCCACTGGTTGGTGACCGCTGGTATAGATAATACACTAGAAAAAAATGAGTTTACCCATGGATTGTAACAATTAAGTTGCAAGTTCTGTAAAAATTGTCTGTAAAAATGGTCTGAGCTGTTCTTCTCATTTTTTGACCTTAATTTTACACATGAGATCCCATTTTTCAACCAATACTATGACCTAGAGCAGTTCACAATTTAACATCAGGAATTGCACGTATTCAGAAGCACTGTTGACATTGCATTTTTAAAGTTGTTTAGTGGATATTTAATAAATAAACCACTACAATTTTACCCTTAAATAAACAGATAAATCAAATTACTGAAGATTTGAACTTTTGTATTTCATGGCATGGTGCCTTGTGATTTATCCCACTCTTAAAATTATGTATTAGGTGGATTCAGAAATCATTTGAATTTTGGCGTAGCATAATTTGTGACCTCAGTTTATAAATCATCCTTTATAGTTTAGCTATATCTACTTAAATTAGCATGTCAAACAAACTATAGTTGAAACAAATCATGGCTTTGCAGAATGTATTTATTGTTTTCCTGACCATCCTTGGTTCGCATTATTTTTTTATTTTTTTTATTTATTTATTTTGATTTGCCAATTGTTTACAAGATAATAAGTATAAGTGTATACATAGTTGTGAATACATGAAATGGGTACATATAAGAAAAATAAAAGAATAAGAGAAACAATAGGACAGGGATGGAAGGCACGTTGGTGCGCTTATGCACGCCCCCTACAGACCTCTTAGGAAAGGGGTGAGGTCAATAGTAGACAGTCTAAGGTTAAAGTTTTTGGGGTTTGGGGAAGAAACTACAGAGTCGGGTAGAGTATTCCAGACATTGACCACTCTATTGCTGAAGTCGTATTTCCTGCAATCAAGTTTGGTGCGGTTTACTTTGAGTTTGTATCTATTGTGTGCTCTTGTGTTGTTATGGTTGAAGCTGAAGTATTCATTGACAGGTAGGACATTGCAATGTATGATTTTATATACCATGCTTAAGTCAGACCGAAGACGGCGTAATTCGAGGTTTTCTAGTTCTAGAATTTCAAGTCTGGTGGCATAAGGTATTCTACAACGAGTAGAGGAGTGGAGAACTCTTCTTGTGAAATATTTCTGGACTTTCTCAATTGTGCTAATATCAGATACGTAATGTGGGTTCCAGACTGATGAACTGTATTCGAGTATTGGTCTAGCAAATGTTTTGTATGCTCTGGTTAGTAGTGTGATATTACCAGAGAAAAAGCTACGTAGGATTAGGTTAACAACTCTTAATGCCTTTTTGGCTATGTAGTTGCAGTGGGCTCTAGCACTTAGATCATTAGAGGTGAGTATTCCAAGGTCCTTTACAGAGCTTGGGTCATCAACAAGTTCTTGACTATTCAGCTTGTATTTTATTTTCTGATTTTTTTTTGCCAATATGTAAGACAGAGCATTTATTTGTTGAGATTTGAAGTTGCCATTTGTTTGACCATTCTGATACATAGTCAAGATCTTTTTGTAGGGTAGCAGTATTGTCTGTGGTATTGAACAGCTTTACATCATCAGCGAAGAGAACGCAATTGCTCTTAATATGATCACAGAGGTCGTTTATGTAGAGTATGAAGAGAGTTGGTCCTAGAACACTGCCTTGGGGACACCACTATTGACAGGTACTGGATTTGATAGGACGCTCCCGATTTTGACCATTTGTTGTCTGTTTGACAGGAATGCTTCTATCCAGTTATTCAGTTGTCCAGAGATACCATAGGATTTTATTTTTAGGAGTAGTTTGTCGTGTACCACTGAATCAAAGGCTTTACAGAAGTCTATGTAGATTGCGTCTATTGCTTTGCCCTGGTCGAGTTGTGTCGTCCATATGTTTTTGCAGTGTAAGAGTTGTAGATTACAGGATAGTTTTTTTCTGAAACCAAATTGTTTATTGGAGAGTAGGTTATTTGTCTCTAAGTGGAGGATGATGGATTGGTTAATAATTGATTCCATGACTTTACAGGTGACGCAGCATAAGGAGATTGGCCTGTAATTTTCAACTAGGCTTGGGTCTCCCTTTTTGAAGATGGGGATGACTGTGGCTTGTGACCATAGGTTAGGCAAGGAGCTGGTCCTGAAAGATTTTTCAAAGATTTTGCTTAGAGGTTTGGCTATGGCAGTGGATAGCTTTCTTAAGAAGTAGGCACATATTCCATCCGGTCCAATAGATAGAGATGGTTTTAGATTGTGTAGTGATTTTTCAACATTGTCTTCTGTGAAATCGATATGTATTAGATCATTATTGTTATCTGTGGTACGGCTAGGAAATACTGGGCCTGATCCATTGCTGTTTACAAATACTGAGCCGAAGAATGTGTTAAAGATGTTGGCTTTAATGGTGTCGTCGTTGCAGTCTTTACCATCAGGTCCTATCAAGGGAGGGAGGGACCTTGAGTCTTTTAGTTTGTTGTTTACAAAATTGTAAAAAGCACGGGTGGAATTGGTGCTTAGAAGGTTTTCCTCTTGTTTAATGTGATAATTGCTGCATTCGGTCTTTATCTGGTGGCATAAATTTTTGTATCGGTTTTTGAAATTGGCAACGTGACCAGATTTGTTTTTCCTCCAGAGTGATCTCTTTTTGGATTGAAGTTTCCTTATTGATATGGGTAATCTGCTATTTTGTTTTGTTTTGGGAGTTGTTGTTGGTACATATAGTTTGATGACTCTTTTGACTTCAAGTAAAAATATGTTGTAATGGTCTTCAACAGTATTGCATCCAGTGAATAGAGATTGCCAATCCAGGGATGAGAGATCGTTGTCTATAAGATCATAGTTGCCTTTTTTGAAGTTACAATTGGGGATTACATCATTGTGGTGTTTTATGTGTGGACGTATGTTGAGACAAAAGTCAATCATATTGTGATCACTACTGGAAAAGGGTTCTTTAGTTTGTATTCCGTAAATTAAATTCAAACTATTGCAGAAGATGAGATCGAGGCAGTTGTTTAGTCTAGTGTTGTTGGTTACTAGTTGTTCCAGTCCCAGATTTGTAATAGTATTGTAGAAGGTTGTGTGTATGATTTCAGTTGTACAATCATTTAGGGTCCAGTCAATATGAGGTAGACTGAAATCACCAAGAAAGATAAAAGGGTATGGGCAGGATGCAGCCCATGTTAGTAATGTATTTAGCTTGTTTACATGTTCGATGTCATAATCAGGTGCTCTGTAACATAGTAAGAATCGAATTGTGATATTTAAGGATAGTTCACAGATGATGGTCTCAGGAAGAGCAAGCTCCTGGGTAACTTGGATATTTTTTAGATGTAAGGATTTTTTATAGAATATAGCAACACCACCTCCTCGACGATTTTCACGATCTGATCGGTAAACATGATAGTCTCTTACTGCTGTAATGGAGTCGGGGAGAGATGCATTGAGCCATGTTTCACAGACAAATATAATGTTGAAGTTAGCCATATAGTTAGAGAAAAGCTCTACTTATACAATTCAAGGTTGGAATGAAGTTGTAATAAGTGAATGTGCCAAATGACCCCTGGACAGAGACCACTGGTTATAAGCTCCATGTAAACTTCAGAGGAGGCTGCCATCTTTCTGCTTCTCCTCTGCCATAGCAGAACCCCTAAGCATTATATATGATATATCATTCAAAATTATCTCCTCACCGAACCTATGGTCCTTAGCTATGGTCATCCCTACCTTCAAAAAAGGTCAACCAGCTTGGTTGAACAATCTCACTGTGTTGTGTCATGTGCAAAGTCATGGAATCAATCATTAACCAATTCATCACCCTCCACTTAGAGTCAAACAACCCACTCTCCCAAAAACAATTTGGTTTCAGGAAAAAATTGTCCTGCAACTTACAACTCCTACACTGCAAAAACATATGGACTACTGTACTTGACTAGGGTAAAGCAATAGGCGCAATTTACATAGACTTCTGCAAAGCCTTTGATTCAGTGATACATGACAAACTACTGTTAAAACTAAACTCTTATGTCATTTCCGGATCCCTTCATAAGTGGATTACTGCATTCCTGTCAAACAGGCAACAAATAGTAAAAATAGGGAGCACTACATGAAACCCTGCTCCAGTCAACAGTGATGTCCCCCAAGGGGGGAACAAGACACTCAAATACCACATTCTGCAAAGGCCAATCTATTCAAAGCAGACCGAGGAATTAGGTGTGCAGGAAGACTTTTGTTTCACAACCAAAATGGTTTGTGTACATAATTGTCTTCTGAAGAAAATGAGTTATTACCATTAAACTAAAAGGGTTTTAGGTACAAGGATATTTTTATACAATGAAAGACTAGGATCAAATCAACTCCCATTTGGCATGGAGAACTTCACAGATATAGGAATATTTCCAATAACTTAGTCAATAGCTCTTAAGACTTGAATTTCATTAATGGTTCTGTTATAATTCATTATAATCCACCTATAGTTATAGTTTCTTATCATTTGAATCAAT
This sequence comes from Notechis scutatus, assembly GCF_049901735.1. Classification (NCBI taxonomy): domain Eukaryota; kingdom Metazoa; phylum Chordata; class Lepidosauria; order Squamata; family Elapidae; genus Notechis; species Notechis scutatus. The sequence goes on from NC_142011.1 coordinate 44,184,495, forward strand.
AGTGATTGCCATTATAAATCTACTTGTAAGAAAAGAGTGAGTAGCAGAGGCAATAAAAAGGGAAAGGAGAAAATTAAACTTCATGTTAGTCATGCAGAAAATTATGTATTAAATGTCAACCAAACTCTCCTGTAAGACTGTAAAATAGTTACCTTTAACACATTCGGGGATGGCAGGAACCCATGAACTGTTAGCCCCACATTTAATATGCAGGTTTCCCACAGCAGAATAGCCGGAATTACATTCAAAGCTGATGGCTTCATTATAGGTATATGAAGGCTTAGGTAAATTAGTTAATTTCCCATTTTCCACTTTTGGTGGATCACACTTGACCTCTGAAAAGAGAAAGCATCTTTTAAAGAAAACCAGTTCAGAACAGCCTATAAATAAAAACAACCAAGTTCTTGGCTAAAAGGGATATATAATCTGCAGTTGCTTTTATTTTTCTTTCTTCTATGAGTATCGGATATTAAACCCCTACAAGATCATATTCGGTTAATCTTTTATTCCGTTTGTGTTTTTGTAGCTGGTTTTCATACCATCAAATTTTGCAGTTGGTTTTCATACCATCAAATCCAATTTTTTTTACTACAGGTAGTCCTCACCTTATGACCACAATGGAGCCCAAATTTTCTGTTGATGTGTGAGACAGTTGTTAAGACAATTTTGCCCCATAATATGATTTTAAGTTGTTGCAGTTGTGAATCTGGCTTTCCCATCAACTTTGCTTGTCAGAAGGTCACAAAAAGGGATCACGTGATCCTGGGACACTGCAGCCATAATAAATATGTGTCAGTTGCCAAGGATACAAACTTGGACCACGTGATCATAGGAATGCTGCAACGGTCATAAGTGTGAAAAATGGTCATATGTCACTTTTTCAGCCCCATTGCAACTTCACTCAATCAACTGTGGTAAGTCAAGGACTACCTGTACTACCACTCTTACTGCATGTTTGGGGTTTTAAATGGTTGCTCATCTAACCTAGTAACTGTGTTGGATGATTGTTACTAGTTATAGATGCAGAAATTGGAAATCTCAATCATTTTGCAAGCAATGACCAGAAAGAGATGAACTCAATATAAAACATTGTTCATAATGAATCTGAATGTTATTATCTTCTAATAAGCAACATATTTATGTGCATAACATGTAGGGATTCTATAATATTTTATACTACGTGCTACTATAGTATTTGTCATGGCTGCCTTATGAATTCTACTCTCCATTTAGGCCACTTCCTGCAACTATGCATGTAGTCATTGACTTTCCAAACAGGGGGAATCAGTTTGATAAATTACTACTCTTCCATAGTAATAAGTGGAATTAGAATCAGGAATTCTATCAGGCCGAAGACAAGAGATATGTGAAAGACGGGATCATTTCTTTGAATTAACCTTTGAATTAGACCAGAATTAACAGTTAACAGTTTTGCTATATATTATAAATGACTACAATATTTCTCAAATTAGTTTTTTTTTTCTTTGTTATTTTTCAAATTCCCCTCTCATGCAGGGACGACAGAGCTTCAGAGTTTATGCCATGATTTTCTTCCTGCGAGAATTTTATTTACCATCAACAACAGCTAAAAAGGCAATTCAGCTGATTAAAGATGCTTCCATTTTTCCTTACTTTTACATTCAGGGGCAGGTAAATTCCACTTTCCATTTCGGCCATCTTCTGTAGTTATGCATGTGATGGTTGAATTTCCAATCAGGGAGAAATCACGGTTGCAGTGGTAGATTACAACTGAGTCTACATAATATTCATCTTTAGGGTCAGGATCAAATTGTCCATCAGGAATATTTTCAGGACGATTACAAGGGATATCTGAGGGAGAGACAATGATTTCTCGGAAGTCACCTTTTAACTAGAATAACAGTTACTCTTTGGCACTGGAAGAATATTCAGGCTGTTTCACTACAGGCAAGTAAATAAGCAGAGAAATGTTCTCCTTCCGCTAGCTGAGAGCAAAAAGCTTACGTGGCATGTAGCAGAGGAGAAATCATATTACAGAACTATTTAAATCTTTATTATATTGTAAGTCATCTAGAGTCACTGTACTAATGAGATGGAATGCATAGAAATTAAATAATAAAGAAAGAAACCATTTGGACTCTACCCTGTTCATGGCTGAGGTTTTGTCACCTAGCCGTTGTTGCAGTCAAAGGCTATAGCTATACAATGGATTTTGCTAATATCCTTAGAACAGTTATTTTCAGTCTATTGATAGGATTGAGAGAGATTTATTTTGGAGATATTGGGGAATTACTGCAACACACTTTAGGCAACAGAAGGACTAATAATTATTGTGGAGAAGCATAAAAAATGGTTTGGCAGTTTAATAGATTATTTAGTTGATGGAGATATCTTCCAATCTTAGTAAGAAAGCAGTAGCATTACTGCAAGAAATTTGGGATTTGGAATTATCAGGAATAGCAATGGATTGTTATATATGAAAATCTTCACAGAGATTTCAAATAAAGAACAGTAATACATGATTTAGTTAAACAAGAATGTTCAATGTTCAAACCTCCTTCTCTGCAGTACAGGTAGTTCTTATTTAACAATTGGAATTGTCTGTCATTGCTGTTTTTAAGCAGAACACTGCATGACCTGACCCAGGTTTACAACTGTTTTTTTTTACAGCAATCATGAAGTAAATCACCAGAGTTAAGCAAATCATGTAGTTGTTAAATGAACACTTTGGTTGATAAGGGAATCCATCGTATCCAATATGCATGTTTGTTGTTTTCTGTTGGAAATCGAAAGTCATGAATCAAAGTCACTATGATGCTGGAGGTGGCAACTGGTCATAAGTGATGGCCCAATTTCAAAGTGCCTGAAATTTGATGAGGGGGTCTGTATGAACCATTTGTCAATTCAAGGACAGGGCATAACCACCTTTTTTGACTCTGTCATAATATAGTCATTAAGCGAGCATTGCCTGCACTGTTTACATTCAGGAATCCCCAGCTGCCTTAGACTTTCCCAACTTGTATGAAAGCCTAAACAGAACACTGCAACTTTTTTGGAAGCTGCACCAAAAATCACTGGCAGAAACTTTAAATGACTTTAAAGCAAAATCTCTTACGTTCGCAAACTGGTAACTCTCTATTCCAATCAACCTTGCTATCTTTCAGAACACACTTAAGTGTAGCTTCACCAACAAGTCTAAACCTAAAGGCAAAGAGAAACAATTCAGAATATACATTTCTAAATCTCATATTGTTATCTCTTAAGAATTATAAGAGCCAGATGCGTGATATTCATATTTAATAAATGATCCAATAAATAAACAAAACAATGAGGGTAAAATTATTTAAAGAAAGGGAAGTAATAAAGAAGCAGGGGTCCCATGAAGCAGTTTTTAAGAAACAGGTTGAAAAAGTCTCAGACAAGCAGAACAAAATGCTGTCAAGGTGAATGTTCCACAGTTGGGAGCAAAGGACTCATTTTATTTCTCACTAAATGATTTATGTTTATACATGCAAGTAGTGGGCAGATGTACTTTTCTTGATTCATGTAGAAAAACTGAGGAGGTAGACTGCTTATATATTTTTACATTTGAGAAGACCAATTTAGAACAAGGTTAATTTGATTTTAAACTGACTTTTGTGGCTATTCTTTCTAAGGCAACTGTTTTAACAGTAAACTACAGCTCACCCAGATACACAGGAGAAAGTTACATTGCCACCCAAACGGATGTCGTCGTCATCATCAGCATCTGGCTTGCCATTTGGTATATTTGGAGTGGGACATTTCTTCCCTAAAAGAATAATAAGCATGTATGTTAGTCTCTCAATTCAATGTAGAAATAATTCAGATCCAACCTATCACAGGTCTGGTAACAGGGGTCCCCAAAAAGAATCATTAATCATGTGGGAATGCAGCACTTCTACCTCTGAGGTGTAATGCTAATCTAAACCCAGGCTGATTTGACAAGCTTCTCTCACTCTTGCACTAGAGAGATGCAGCCTCAGCAGGGCAACCAAGGCATCTGCTGAACTGCAGGCTTACATCAAAATGACAAAAGCATGTTGGCATTGTGAAAATGCAGTGTCACCCGTGTATTATCCTTCTGTGACATTATAATATCTCTGCCAAAGGGGTGGCATTGCCGCTGGAACTATGCAAAGTTGCTAGTTTATCTAAAGCTATATCTATATCAGCTATATTGAGTTTTATATATATATATATATATATATATATATATATATATATATATATATATATATATATATATATATATACACATTATAACTAATTTTAAAAGAAACATATTTCAAAATATAATATCAATTTTGTGATATTGATATTATTAATTTATTGGTAAGAATCAATAACAGAATTACAATATATATATAATTAATGCTTAGTATAATATTGATTAAAGATTGACCAGATCAAACAATGTCCATTGGCTTATTTTGATTATATGAAAAAGTATTCAAATCTTTGAGCTTAGTGCCACAGTCTACAGTACTACACTGTTATTTGGAAATGCTATAAATAAATGAAAGAAGAAAAAAAATATATTAAAATAGGCTATAAAAGTAAGTAACAAACTTGAATCTCTAGAAATAATCCAGTGCTGTTCCTTGCTTGGCAATGCTTAAGGCGAATTAGGGTCTAGAGACAGTTGATAGTGCTACAGGTGAGGCTGTCAGAGAGACAGTTCGGCAGTCACGCAACACCTTCTCAGCCTCTTCAGCTCTACTGCCCAGGGGAGGCAAAGCCTCTCAGTTTGTACACACCACCTACTGCTGGTGGATACGTACATATGGGTAGTGTGGCAGGTCCATCCTGAGCATGGAAGTTCTGCCGCTAGCTCAGCTAAAGCCACAGGATTTTTTATTTTCCCTATGGGGGCTACCAAAATGGGAAGCGTGCCTCTGCCTGCATAATAGGGGGAGACCCTCCACCCCCCAAAACCAATGGCTTGAAAGTGGCTCCTCTGCCACCCACACCATCCATTCCCCCACCATCTTCCCCCACCACCTCCCCCCTTTGGAAAAATAGCATGTCATTTGGGTGAAAAATGCTTGGAATGGAATAAAGCTCACCCATTCACCTCCTGCTAGCAGGCTGGCTAATGGGGTGAGAGGAGAGGCAAAGAAGCAGGACGATAGGTGAGAGGATAGCAGCTCTTGAAAGAAGGGGGCTGAGGGAAAATGCATGTTTTACAGTATACTGCAGATGCCCCCTGCTCGCTTCTTTCCTGGCTTCCCTCCTGCCATCTCCTCAGCGCTCACTCACTTGCACTATCCCTCTCCAGTCTAGCTTGACACAGGTGGCAGCTCACAATTTCTCTGCTGTTGGTGAAGCTGGGTGCCACTGAGGGCTGGCTTTTTGCCTAGGTTGTCCATCTGTCGGGTGGAAAATGGCCTCCTCCCCAGGCCCCTGTCCATTTTCCCCCAGACAGCCAATAGCCAGACAAACCAAAGCAAAAAGCCAGCCCTTTCTGCTTCTCTTGCCTCACAGGTTTGGGTGGACAGTCGGGAGGCTGGAGCAGGGAAAAACCTGAGAACAACTGGCTTCCAGCTATTTTCCTTACCCTGCTCAGTGGAAAGAAAGTCCCCACTGAGTTTTAGCTGGGTTCAGCGGGGGCTACAATCTCTTCCCTGAAGAGACTTGGGGATTTAAGGTGGGCAGGAAGACATTTTGCACTGCTCTCCACTGGCCTCCTTGCAGCAAAATCCATGCTGGAATGATGGGGACAGAACTGCAGTTTTGCAGGTGCTGGAATAGGAGAATCCTGAAGCTCCCTCTTGTCTCCACTAGCCCAGGGAGGGGTGAGGCATGCTATTCAGCCAGTTTGCTGAACTGCACAAAAAGTTGGCTATTGGTTCTAGTGAACCAGTGAGAACCGGCTGAATCCCACTACTAATTAACAGCAAGGATGTTCTGCACTCTATCCACTGTGCCATCGAAGCTTATCATGTTGATTACTTGTTGCTGCACAGCATGTTTTTAATGTTTCAACATTGATTTTGTTGGAAGTGCCAATAAAACAAATATATTGAAGAGAATAGTAATAATAAATAAAAAATGTAGAAGTATTTATCACTCTATAAGCATTTCTTATCTTGTTGTTGTAGAAAATATTTTTTTAACCTTTCACTTGTTATAAAATGATTATATCTCATGCCTGCAATCAGTTACATCCCTCTCCTATTAAGCACATGATTGTCCCATCTAAATCAATCTGAATCCATCTGTTTTCCTTCATGAATATGTTTCACCTCAACATCACTCCCTGGCAAGGTAGCGTACTTCTCTGGGAATGTAATGTAAAAATGGTCAATTGTGATCAATTAGATGGACAATAGGAGAAGAGATAAAAAAGGTAAATATTGCCTTAATAGAATACATCTGTTGCAGGAAGATGTAAATCTTAGTTAGATTACATGACTAGAGATTTACAAGGTAATTAGAGAACCAAGAATGAAGACTTTTCTGTGTATAAGAAGGACAAGACATCATTCTGTATTTTGTAGAATTTTCCTCCCATGTCCCTTGTGATATGCTAGGAACTTCTTCCCAGATTCTTTAACTTTGATCAAAGAATAAAAGTCTGCTTTATTTAATTTGCAAGCCTCCATTTAAGTCTTTGTTTTGGCTCATTTTTGGCTTAAGCGTACTGCCAGACCTTACAATATGTCTAATTTTATTGACCATTTACATTTTCATGAATAGTTGTAAGGGTCCCAAGTACAGTGCTTTTTCTGGGGCCCATAATGCTGTTAAGATGGCCCTGGGTCTACTATAAGGTGGGAGAAAAAGAATGATGTTGGTCCTCCTTTGCTTTCCTCTGCTTTTTTTTTTTTATTGGCATATGGAAACACCTTTCTGCAAACTGTCTTCCAAAATTGCTGGATGTATTTAAATTCCAATTTCTTCTGATCTTTCACATTTATGTTCTTAGTTAGGATTATCTTCCTTAATTTATTTGCTTTTAAACTCACCATTTCTTCAAGAATTTTGATCTCCCTGGTAACTTATTCAATATTTTCTTGTGGGTCTTGTACAATCACTACCAAACCAACAGCAAATGCATGTAGCTTGTATTTGTGTACTTAGATTTGTAGTCCTTTTCCTTTGTTATCCTGTCTAATATCTCTATTTAACAGTTCTGACATTAGAGGAGGAGCAAGTGAAGTCTGAGACAGAAAAAAATGTAAACATGGATGATATATTTTTCAGAATTATTATTATTACCTTTATTGTCAGAGTACAACATGTGTACAATGAGATTGGCTGAGCCTCCCTTCGTGCACCCCCCCAACACAACTCACAGTGAGGACAGAAGTCCCTTTACCCAGTCCCAATGAATGAAACCATAATGAAGATACTCACCCTGACACAATGATGAAATTTCAGACCATTTTGAAGTGTTCAGACATGTAATTGAAGAGTTAATTCCAGGAATATATTCATAACCTGAGATGCAATGGTATGTCAGGACAGTTCCAACCGTATAGCTTTCTTTTGGGATGTCTTCCTTTAGTGTTGAGTGGAGCGGTGGTACTGGAGCGGTACAGTTACCTAGAAATCAAAAATAAAGTTTTCAAGTAGGAGTAATTAAGAGAGATCTACAGTGAAAGTGAGGGTTGATTTATAAAGTGACAGATGATTTATAAAGCCACAAACTATATGTATAAAGTATTGTATATAAATTTGCTTAAATATAGTCAGATTCAACAACCATCTTTGTTTTTCTATCTGTATTGTACTAGGGCAATTCCCATCAAAGCCTAATTTTAATTACATTAATTCCTTCATCATACATTTATCTATATTATTATTTGATATGGTTCTTCCCCTGTGGTGGAATCTACTGCTAAAGTTGTGGGAGGAATTAAAAGATTAGCTAGCCTGGAATCATTGCAGGGGAAGAAACAGTGGAAGAGAGATCCTCCTTGCACTTTGGAGTGACTATCTAGTTGTTCTGTAATTAGTGTAGTTAGTCTAGCTAGATTTTTGTAAATAGGCAAGTAGCAATAAGAATACTCTTTTGATCAACTCCAGTATTGTTCTGGTTCCTTGTGCCTGACATTCCCCTTATTTATTTAACTCCCTCCTTTTTCTCTTTGCTCCCAAACTGAAGACTCAAAGAGAAAAAGGTCTATATAATTTCTGGTACTCCTTATCTTAATACAACATTCTTGACTGATCTTCTGCTTGTATTTGAGCCTGTTTCCACAAACAAATCATAGATATCTTCTTTCATCCATCTGCATCTCAGTCAAAGTTCAAATAACTTTCTGTCTCCGTGACATAAAAACAATTAATTTGAAAGGAAAGCCCTATCCTGTATCAAATCTCTTTTTTTTTTTGGTCAATAACTTGGATTTCTTTCTTTTCTTGCTGCAATGTAGTTACACCAATAGCCTGGAAAAATACTGCCCCGTTTGATCTCTTTAATCTCTACATGTTGTTCTTATAATGTGATCTTTCATATTTGAGTTCAGAAATCTAATCAAAATGTCTCTAAGTTTTGTGTGTTCCTAAGAGAGTAAAATCAGTGAGCATGTTCAATATCTCTATCCATCAAATTCATATGAGACCTCAGGTCATTAATTTTAGGGATGAGATAAATTGTCAAATTACTTATTTGGCTTTTCTCTGCCACTCCTTTAATCCATACATTATTTTTCTTGCTACAATCCAGTAAATCTGCCAATTCGATCTTTATTTCAGAAGTACACTTTTCAATTTTCTCTATCTCAAGAATGTTATTTGTATCCATACTATAAGCATTGCAGGCTCTCTGAGCAATATCTGCTATTTGCGGTGATATTTCCTTAACTTGTTTATTTATTTGCTCTGACATATATACCAAGTCTTTAGATAACCCCACAGCATGTTTGTCCCATTTTGTATTTAGTTCTTTTTTTAGCTTGTTTTATTAATTGTCCAATTACCAAATCAATGTCTCTTCTTCCTCATAAGCAGTCCTTCCCTCCATTGCCCCTTCTTTTACAGAGAGCTTCCTTAAGCTCCTTCAAGTTTTCCAAGGAGGCTTTAATCCCTTTTCCTTTACACAGTTTCTTTTCTGAGCATACTGCTTTACTAATTTCATTATCTGATAAAACATTTAGTAAAGGAAACTGGCTATATTAAACTGGCTACATATTAACTGATTAGTTGGATTAGGGGAAGAGTATGCTGTCCTCACCAGCAGCAATAGATGTATTAATGCAATCAAAATTACCAATTTATCAATTGTGGCCAAAAGCAATTTTTTTTCCACATTTATATTCTTCAAATAATCCATCAGCAATAAAAATTAACCAATTTTTAAGAACATTCCCAGAACTGATTCTTGGTGTATGAGTGTATAAATTACATGCTAGTTAGTTAGTCAACTAAAAGTGATTATTAGTAAAATTATTAATATGAATCAATCAATCAATATGAATCAATTGGCTTTATTCCAAATCAAACTATTTCTACTCCTATCAAAAATTATTAAATATTATACAGCTTAGTCAAATTAATAAGGATTCCCTAGCCATTTGATCTTTAGATATATTTAAAGCTTTTGATTCTTTGAAAATATAAATTTATAACAAAAATATGAAATGTAAATTTGGGACTGATTTTTATAAGATGTATGAAAATATTTATGGATAAACAAAACCCCAGATAAGACTATTATGATTCAGATTCCATCACAAATTTAAGAGATACCAAGCAGTGTTGCCCTTTATCCCCTATACTAGGGCTGTCAAACTTCCAGCCCACGGGTTGAATACATCATGTGCTAGCCACGCCCATGCCTGGTTAAGCAAAGGGGGGGAAAGTCTCAATATGTCACATGACACTGCTGTGACGACATGAGTTTGACACTCCTGCCTTATACTATTCAACCAGCCATAAAAGCATTGGCAATAGCATATAGATATAATAAGCAGATTTGTAGGATAAAGTGGGAAAAAAGATGTGAAAAAAGGGCACCCTCTCTGAGTTCTATGGAACAGCTTGTCTTCAAGAGTTGTGTTAGCTTCAACACTGGAGGTTTTCAAGAAGAGACTGGACTGCCATCTGTCAGAAATGATGTAGGGTCTCCTGCTTGGGTGGGAGGTTGGACTAAATGACCCACAAGGTTCCTCCCAACTCTGTTATTCTGTTGGGTGCACTTTCTTTTCCATATAACCATATCTTTTAAACCCATTTGCAGGTTATTTGATTTTGTCTCTCCAATGCTTCTTTCTTAACTGTTATTTTAAGAAGGAGTTAGAGGAATTTATAGAAGTGTAAGGACTATCAGGTAATTCCAGTAACACACATCTGATGTTTTTTATACTCCTGAAAATTTAAAAAAAAATCTTCATAGTTTTAGGCATTCCAATATTATATAATTTTTTTAAATAGTTAGGTACTATTACTACAAATATAAATTAAATCTTTACAGATCACTATAGCAACATGGAATAAAATTAAGTAAGGAAATGAAAAATTGGGCTTCAAACAATCTCAATATTTTGATATTTTAGGGTGAATTGCATCAGTAAAAATGAAATGTTTTGCATGATTAAACTTTTTAATTCAATGCTGCCCATTTACAATTCCAGAACAGGCTTTAAGGCATTGGCAAGAAAATAAATAAATATAAACTTTCTGTTTTCAAGCACAAAAACTTGAAAATAAATGGAAGGTTTTCATATAGACCTCAGAAATAAGGAGGCTGGGTCATACCCAATTTGTCAATATATCAAGCAACACTTTATGGTATATAATTTCATTTATTATGAAAAACCCTTCCAAATAATGGATTCAAATTAAAATTCATGTCAGAGCCAAATAAATTTATAGATCAGTGGACTTTTTTTTTAATCCAAAACTTTTTTCTAGAATAAAACAGATCGTAAATGTTTTTAACTTAAATAATGCTTCAAATTTGGAAAAATAAATGAATAATTTTGATAACTTTAACTTCTTTGACAATCTAATAGTTATGGTTTGGCTAAAATGAAATCTTTGAGAGCTTATAAAACTAATTTATAGCAAAGATGAACCTTTCAATAAAGATAATGTAGAGCAGTGGTTCCCAAACTTTTTCAGTCCACTGCCCCCTTAGTGCTACAAACTCATTCTCGGTGCCCCCCACCCAGGGGTGGGATTCAAATTTCTGTGGGCGCAGCCTAATATGAGGGTGTGGCTTGCTGGTCACATGACTGGGTGGGTGTGGCTTGCTGGTCACATGACTGGCTGGCATGGCTTGCTGGCTGGACATGGCTTGCTGGTCACATGACCGGGTAGGTGTGGTTTGGTGGTCATGTGACTGGGTGGGCATGGCCAGGTGACTGGCAAACAAGTGGTCCTCACTTAATGGCCGGTTGTTTAGCAAGTGTTCTAATTTATGACTGGCCTGTTTTTGGAGTTTTGACAGCCATGCCCACACATACACACACACTCCCTTCTAACCCTTCTAACCCTGCTGGAGCAGGTCATTGGACTAGAATCGGCAAAGCATCTCTGATTAGATTCTAGTAGTGAATAAAATCTAATCAAAGATGCTTTGCTGATTCTTGTTGATTTATTTGTATCTCTTTATTTTATGTTGCTGAATTGCATTGACATGTGTGTCACTTCTTGTGCACAACCCAGAAGCTTTTGTGATTCTTTGCAGCAAAAATTAGTGACCTCTGGCTTTGCTCTACTTTTCAAACATGCTGCCACTGCCGTGTTCTAGGTGCCGGCCCCACAGGTCCACCCCATTGAGCCTGCTGGACCGGAGGGACCTGCCCAAGCAAGTGAACTCAGTGGGGTGAAACTGAGAGAGGGAAAGAGAGAGAGAGAAAAGAGAGAAGGAAGAAAAGAAAGAGAAAGGGGAAAGAAAGAAAAAGGGACAAATAAAGCGGGGATGGAAGGAAGGGACAGAAAGAAAAAGAAATAAAGAAGAGGGAGGGATGGAGGAGAAAGATAATGAGATATCTATTCTAGTCCAATCACCTGCTCCAGCAGGATTAGAAGGGAGTATGTGTGTGTGTGTTCTCCTTGTAATTTACCAGTACATTTTGGTTTTGCCTTCTTCAGAATTGGCACTGTAATACATTGGGGAAAAGTAACTTTTAGGGTGGAGATCTGGTCCAATGGATCTTGTTTAAAGCCTCAACAAAATGTGAGAGCTTCCTGATAGTCTTGACCATGTTTCGTCCACAAAACCTTTAATAGAAGCCAAAGATTTTTTTAATGTTCTGGCAAAGATGTTTCAATGTGGAAAAGGGCCTCAGTCTAAACTAGGCCTCATTTCAATCTGATGCATCAGGTCTCTCTCTCTCTCTCTCCCCACTCCCTTCCAGACTGGCTTTGCTCTACTTTCCCGATGTGCCTGCGGGACTGGCGCTTCAATATGGATGGATGGATGGCTAGATAGAGAGAGAAAAGAGAGAGACAGGTAAGTAGGTAGGTAGGCAGATAGATTGGTAGGTAGGTAGGCAGGTAGGCAGGCAGGCAGGCAGATCTTTTGGATGAATGTATGGATAGGTAGGTAAGGAGGTAGATAGATAGTTCTATATTGGTAGATAGGTATAGGTAGGTAGGTAGGTAGGTAGACAGAAAGACAGGCAGGCAGGCAGACCTTTTGAATGGATGTATGGATAGATGGATGGATGGATGGATGGATGGATGGATGGATAGATAGATAGATAGATAGATAGATAGATAGATAGATAGATAGATAGATCTATATTGGTAGATAAGTAGGTAGGTAGGTGTTGTGACTCCGGGATTGGAATCTGCTCCTTTGGCAGATGTGAGTTCTAGCGAAGAGGATATGGCAGCGAAATATGAGCCGGCATTGCTAAGTGACTTGGATGTTAGCCAGGATGAGGAAATGGATTTAACAAGGAGAGATGAACCTGATTTAGTAGAGATGTCAGGACCTTCGACCTTCTCTAATTCTTCCTCTGAGCAGCAGCCGGGAATAGCTAACAAGGAAAACATGCGAGAGTTTTCCAGCGAAGAAGAGAACTTTGAGAGATCCTGGCTTGATGTAAGAAATAGACGGAGATTGAGACGTCAAACTCAATTAGGAAGGAGGCGTCGAGCCAGTGACTGATTAGGGAAATTAACATGCTCCATAAGAGGATAAAAGGAAACGGCTGGGCTGGTGAAATTCGCCAGAAGCAAAGTGATTAATGGGAGTGAAAACACGATGAGAAATCTTTGAGGCTTTGAGAATTATTGCCACATCAGGATTGCTGGACAGAGTGTGGATTTACTGTTGAGGATTGGAATACCTCAACAGTTCTCTTGTGGGGGTTTGTTTTTTGGTTTGTGATATTTCTGGAACTGCTGAATTTCATTTTGCTCACCTGTAATTAAAGGGGAGACATAACATTTTGCTTCTGGCCATACAAACCATCTTTAAACCAAGATGGAGCAAACCCAACTGCAGCGTTTGGTGGAGCAGCAACAGCAACAGATAAATCAACTGATACAGAGTAACCAGATACTCCAAAATCAGGTGACACCATTAGTGAACCATGTTTCAAGTTTGCAAAGTCCTGCTGCTGCTCCTTCAGCTCCTCCCTTGAGGAAAAGCCCGGTATCCATGCCGGAGAAATTTTCAGGGCAAATGGACATGTTCCCGGCATTTATGGGGCAGTGCCAATTATTTATAACCTTGAGGCCTGAGGACTTTCCAAATGACCGGGCTAAGGTAGGATTTATTATTAGCCTTTTATCTGGGCAGGCTGCCAAATGGGCTACTCCCTTGTTAATTCAAGATAGCCCTTTGTTGGATAATTTTCAAGGTTTTCTGCAGCAAATGAGGGTTATGTTTGAAAACCCAATTAAAACTCAAACTGTGGCTAGACGGTTATGGGACATTATCAGGGGAAACGTCCCATGCAGGAATACATTGCAGAATTTTGTTTACTTTGTATGGACTCTAACTGGAACGAACCTGCCCACATGGATGCATTTCAGGAGGGCTTGGCTGATACCATCAAGGATGAGTTAGTACATGCAGAGCGGGCTACAACCCTGGATGCACTAGTGATACAGTGCTTACATATTGAAGCCCGTTTACAACAGCGAGGAAGCAGACGGCCCGTTGTGGAACCACATTCTCGTTCTCGTTTACAAACCACGCCACCGAAAGTTTTTGAAACCACGGTTAAGACGGAGGAGCCGATGGAGTTGGGAGCACTCCGCCCTCGCTTAACGGCGCGAGAACGTTCGAGAAGGTTTCAGGAAGGCTTGTGCCTTTATTGCGGGGGTCCGGGACATTTTGCTAATTCCTGCCAATGGAGAGGGAGTCGCAGGCCCGTGCCTGAAACCACTCCTGACCCGTCAGGAAACGGGGTAGGCCCGACCTCGGGGGAAACCCTAGGTCGGGCACGTTCTACACCCCCACCCCAAATTGCTGAAGTGAATCCTGGCCCTCCTCGGCATTTACTTTTGGACACTCAAATCTTTTTACAGTCCCAGAAGGAGGGAATCCCTGCAGTAGCGTTGGTGGACTCAGGGGCTACAACCAGTTTTATGGACAGGGCTTTTGCTATGCACTTTGGGATCCCATTGGTTGCTGTAGATCCACCCATTAAGGTGGAAACAGTGGGTGGGCATGAGCTCAAGTCTGGGCCCATTCATTTTGCCACCCAACCAGTGCGCATGGTTATTGGGGATCATGAGGAAGCGATAAACTTCTACATCACTTCGGACCTTCATCTCCCCTTGGTACTCGGTGTGTCCTGGTTGCGTTTGCAGAACGCCATTTCCTTTCCAAGTCTCCAATGTGTGGATCATTTGAGCCATATCTGCGCTGGTCAGGATATCGCCGCTTCTGCTGTTCCCATACCTTCGAAGCTATCGGACTTCTCCGACGTTTTCAGCGAGAAGGAGGTGGACCAGTTACCACCGCATCGTGTTTATGATTGTCCCATGGACCTGATACTGGATGCTCCACTGCCCAAGGGTCGGTTATACTCCATGTCGGAGCCCGAGTTGGTTGCACTTCAAGAGTTTTTAGATAAAAACTTGGCTCGGGGATTTATTCGACCATCGTTGTCCTCTCTTTCGGCTCCCATTCTTTTTGTTAAAAAGAAGTTGGGAGAGCTCCGTTTATGCTGTGATTACCGCCGGTTGAACGCCATCACAGTGAGGAATAGTTATCCTTTGCCGCTCATTCCGGAATTGATGGAGCGGTTGCGGGAGGCTGCTATCTTCACTAAACTCGATCTGCGTGAGGCCTACAACCTGGTTCGGATGCTCAAGGGGGACGAGTGGAAGACGGCGTTTGGAACTCGTTATGGCCATTTCGAGTACACCGTCATGCCATTTGGTCTGACCAACGCTCCCGCGGTATTCCAGCATTTGATGAACGACATTTTTTGGGACATGCTGGATAGGTTTGTTGTGGTGTATCTGAATGACATTTTGATATACTCTCGGTCCAGGGATCACCACCTTCATCAGGTCTGTCAAGTGCTTCAGCGTCTTCGGGAGCATAAACTCTATGCGAAATTGGAGAAGTGTTTCTTTTTTCAGTCGTCAATAGAGTTTTTAGGGCATATTATCTCTCCCGAGGGCATTGCTATGGACCCTAAAAAAGTTGAGGCCTTGTGTAGTTGGGAAGCCCCTCGTCGAGTAAAGGACGTGCAACGTCTCCTGGGGTTCGCTAATTACTATAGGACCTTCATTCCAGATTTTGCTAAGCTAATGGATCCCATCACTCAGCTCCTTTGCAAGAAGGTCCCATTTCAGTGGGGGCCCCCACAACAACAGGCTTTTGAAACTTTAAAGAAAGCGTTTGTGGCCGAGCCGATATTGAGGCATCCTGATCCGAATCATCCATTTGTGGTCGAGACAGATGCCTCTAATGTAGCTATCGGAGCGGTGTTGTTGCAAGCTTCGAAGGATGGCACACCTCTTTTCCCATGCGCATATTATTCTAGGAAGCTCACAGCTTCCGAGCGCAATTATACTATCTGGGAAAAGAAGTTGTTGGCTATCAAGGCTGCATTTGAGACCTGGCGACATCACCTAGAGGGGGCTCGGCACAAGGTGGAGGTTCGGACAGATCACCGAAACTTGGAACATTTGTCTACCGCCAAGAAGTTGAACCAATGCCAGATCTGGTGGTTGTTGTTTTTCGCAAGGTTCAATTTTTCCGTCACTTATGTTCCAAGTGGACAGAATCGGAGAGCAGACGCGTTGTCTAGAAAACCCGAATATATCGGTCCTGAGGATCCTCTTCCTCCACGAACGGTGTTGCCACCGGAATCCTTGGCCGTACTTCAAGATCCGGTAGATTTACAGGCTCGAATACAGGAGGTGCAGCAGTTAGACGTGTGGATGCAGCAGAGAAGGGGGGAAGTTGGACCTGATTCCCCATGGTCTTTTGAAGAGGGCTTGCTAAGACATCGGGGTTTATTGTACGTACCCACCAGGACGCTTAGAGCCCTCATCATGACGCAATGTCATGACAACCCCGCTGCTGTTCATTTTGGTTTTCACAAAACTCTGCACTTGGTCACCCGGACTTTTTGGTGGCCTCGGGTTCAACACGATGTGTTTTCCTACGTCGCTTCTTGTGTACAATGTCGACAAGTGAAAGCGCCGTCGGGTGAGCCTCCTGGACTTCTTCAACCATTGCCGACTCCGGGCAGACCATGGGAAGCGATCTCCATGGACTTTCTCACGCACTTACCATCCTGGTCGGGTTTCACGACGGTGCTCGTGGTGGTCGATATGCTGACTAAAATGGCTCATTTTATTCCCTGTCGGAAACTACCATCAGCCCGCACTACGGCCCAGTTATTTTTACAGCATGTCTTTCGCCTACATGGACTGCCAGATAGAGTGGTTTTGGATCGTGGGGTCCAGTTTACTGCGCAATTTTGGAAACAGTTAATGACGGCGTTACAAGTTCAGGTGTGTCTAGTGTCAGCGCACCATCCGGAAACTGATGGCGGGACTGAGAAGGTTATTGGCATTCCCACTCAGTATTTGAGATGTTTTGTCAATCATCGACAAGACGATTGGGTGAAATACCTCCCATTGGCAGAATTTGCCTTTAATAACTCTAAACATACCTCCACTAGAGTAACGCCGTTTTACGCGAATGTGGGCTATCATCCGAGATTCTTCCCGTTGACTATGATGGATTCCCCAGTTCCCGAGACACAAGATTTTCTTGAGGAATTACAAGCGGTTCACCGTTTAGTAGTGCAACAACTAGAACGAGCGAAAGAAGACTACAAACGGTTTGTGGACCGTTCTCGTAGAGCAACGCCTCCGTTAGCTGTGGGTGACAAGGTGTGGTTATCCACAAGGCACCTTCGGGTCGATTGCCCAATTAGGAAGCTGGACCATTGTTTCATCGGTCCGTTCCCGATTGAGGCGGTTATCAACCCTGTGGCGTATCGACTCACCTTACGCATTCATCCTTTCTTCCATCGTTCTCTGTTGGTTCCTGACTCCCCGGAGTGTTCTCTTCGTGCTCCCGCTGGTGTAGTTTTTCCATCAACGCCCAGTGAGGAGGCTGAGGTTGATGACACGGTGGTCAGCATTACTGAGTCTCGTTGGCTAAAGGGTGGCTTCCAGTACTTAATCGGGAGGAGAGCGGATGGCTCGGAGGTTTTTTCGTGGACAGATGCTTCCGCAGTGCATGCTCCAGACATTATTCGGAACTTCCATGAACGCTTTCCGTTGAAACCGCATCCGGATCGTCAGACCCGGGGGAAGGGTCCTGTGGTGAGGGATAGTGTTGTGACTCCGGGATTGGAATCTGCTCCTTTGGCAGATGTGAGTTCGAGCAAAGAGGATATGGCAGCGAAATATGAGCCAGCATTGCTAAGTGACTTGGATGTTAGCCAGGATGAGGAAATGGATTTAACAAGGAGAGATGAACCTGATTTAGTAGAGATGTCAGGACCTTCGACCTTCTCTAATTCTTCCTCTGAGCAGCAGCCGGGAATAGCTAACAAGGAAAACATGCGAGAGTTTTCCAGCGAAGAAGAGAACTTTGAGAGATCCTGGCTTGATGTAAGAAATAGACGGAGATTGAGACCTCAAACTCAATTAGGAAGGAGGCATCGAGCCAGTGACTGATTAGGGAAATTAACACGCTCCATAAGAGGATAAAAGGAAACGGCTGGGCTGGTGAAATTCGCCAGCAGCAAAGTGATTAATGGGAGTGAAAACACGACGAGAACTCTTTGAGGCTTTGAGAATTATTGCCATGTCAGGATTGCTGGACAGAGTGTGGATTTACTGTTGAGGATTGGAATACCTCAACAGTTCTCTTGTGGGGGTTTGTTTTTTGGTTTGTGATATTTCTGGAACTGCTGAATTTCGTTTTGCTCACCTGTAATTAAAGGGGAGACATAAAAGGTAGGTAAGGAGGTAGGTAAGTAGACAGAAAGACAGGCAGGCAGGTAGGTAGGTAGGCAGGAAGGCAGGCAGGCAGACAGGCAGGCAGACCTTTTGGATGTATGTATAGATGCATGGATGTATGTATGAATGTTTGTGTGTGTGTGTGTGTGTGTGTGTGTGTGTATGTATGTATGTATGTATGTATGTATGTATGTATGTATGTATGTATGTATAGACAGAGAGACAGACAGACAGACAGACAGAATGCGACAGCGGCGGCACTTTGGGAAAGTAGAGCAAAGCCAGAGTGGGAATTGAAGTCCACACAAGTTGCCAAGGTTGAGAAACACGGGCTGAATATATCAACCCAACCATTCTGCTTAGAGTTTAGCATGCTGTTTGATTCTGGCTTAGTCAATAAACCATGGCTAAGATCTTCCTGCTCCTTAATGCAGCTGTCCCTCTGTCCCTTCTCCAGCCCCCTGCCTCAGTTCTTTCTTTGGCATCCAATTTTGCAATGCCAACCTCCCCGGGGCAGCGATGCGGCCGACTTCACCCTCTTTGCTGCGACCCAAGGTCAACTTCCATTGGGCCAAGCAAGGGGAGTTCTCTGCACACACTCAGAGACTCCCAACTTCTGGGAAGCGCTCCACCCATCTTTACGCTCCGCCCGGGAGGAGGAAGGCATGCAGAAGCAGCCCAGACTGGTGGAGGCAGAGGGAATGATCATTTAGAAAACAAGCAAGCAAGCAAGCAAACAAGCAAGCAAGCAAGCAAGCAAGCGCAGGGCTCGGTCAGAAGAACCAGGCTGCAGAGAGAGGATAGGTTCTAGGTCTGGGCTGACCACGTAGAACCGAACCGAGCCACATGCCTTGGAGAGCCGCAGCTGCACCCACCCGCATTCTGCGCGCAAGCCCGGCTGGCTGGAGAGGCGGAGGCCGGGCAGGCGCTGTGTGCTCCCTTGTTCTCCTCCAGGGAAGTGGCCCTAACACCAGACCACCCACCCCTTCCACTGCATGTCTTGGGAAGGTTTTGCTTTCTAGTGCGCCTCCGCCGCTTCCACCGGAGAGGGCAGCCTGCAAGCTAAGGTGTCCCCTTTCCGCCACCTCCCACCTCTCCCCCCCAGGCTAGCAACATGCAATCTTTAACTGATTTTTTTCTAAAAGGTTTGATGAACTTATAAAGACCATGCAAAACAAACAAACATTAAATACTTTAAATCTACAAGAAAAAATTGTTTTCAAAGTAGCAGATTCATTGGGAAGAAATATAGACACAGAAACAACACAGATAGTGGAAAACATTAAGAAGAAATGTGATTTCCTAGCTGTAAACTGGCCAGGAAAAAATATAAGAAATAATAAAGCCGACTCCATACCTTTCGAAAGCTTAACACTGTGCTTTTGTATAATAGCAGAGCACTCTCTAGGTGGACAAATGGCTCATGGATTTTTTTAAGGAGTTTGAAGAAGAGTGGTAAATGGATTTAATACATCTTATTGACTCAATGAGGAATGCTTTTATCTGTTTTTTTTGGGGGGGGAGGGAGATAGATTGGCTTTGGAGATTAGACTTATTGTATTCAATTAATCAGCAATTGATAGATGATAGAAAGAAACAAACAGATATTTTTGGGACCAATTAGGGTTAATATTTGGGATGATTTGGGATTGAAGCTGTGGTAAATTTTCTATGAGTTGATTACAATAACAGTTTGTTAGCAGAGGCTTTTAGAACTACAGTTTTGCCATGCTCTTATTGTTCACAATTTTTATTACTTTATATAATATGTTCATTATAATTGGTTTTTTTTTCTGTTAACTATTTTATTATTAACATAGTGTATAGATGACAGGCTAACAATTTTTAAATAGATTTAGTAGTTTAATAGTTTTTTTTTTTTAATTGGCCTCTTTTGCAAGGGATGGGAAACTAGCATTGCTGTATTATATTAATCACCATTCGATAGGAAAGACATTATATATATGTGGTAGTCTTCTTTTCTTTTTTTTTAAAGACACTTTTTAATGTATTTTTTGTGTTTTTGATTCTTTTGTCCTTTTTAAAATACTTTGGTATTTTGTATTTTAACCTTCTTTGAATAAACTAAAATTTTCCCAAGGAAGTGAATCTGGCTTCTGACTTTGCTTGTCAGAAGATCGCAAAAGATGACCACATGACTCCAGCTCACTGCAACTGTCATAAATGTGAGTCAGTTGCCAAGCATCTGAATTTTGATCACAGGATGCTGCAATAGTCAACAGTATGAAAAAAAATTATGAGTCACTTTTTTTCAGTCCCATTGTAACTTCGAACAGTCACTAAACAAACTGTTGTAAATTGAGTACTACCTGTGTATCACCCCATAGTGCTTTAGAGCACTCTCTGAGCAGTTTATAGGGTCAGCATATATTGTCCCAACAGTGGTGGGATTCAATTTATTTTACTACCAGTTCTGTGGGCGTGGCTTGGTGGGCGTGGCAGGGGAAAGATATTGTAAAATCTCCAGTCAGGGGTGGTGTTTGCCGGTTCTCTGAACTACGCAAAATTTCTGCTACCGGTTCTCCAGAACTGGGCAGAACCTGCTGAATACCACCTCTGGTCCCCAAAAATCTGTGTCCTCATTTTATTAACCTTGAAAAGATTCCCTTCAGTTTCAATGTGAGAAATGCAGGGAAAGATTATACATTAGTACCAATAGCGCTCAACTTACAACACTTTATTTAGTGACTGTTCAAAGTTACAACAGCACTGAAAAAAGTGACTTATGACAGTTTTTCAAACTTACAAACGTTGCCGCATCCCTTTGGTCATGTATCAAAATTCAGATCCTTAACAACTGGTTCATATTTATGATGATTCCAGAGTCATGTGAAATCATGTGATTTCATATGACAAGCAAAGTCAATGGGGAAGCCAGAGTCACTTAACAACCATGTTATTAACTGAACAACTGTAATGATTTATTTAACAATGGTGGCAAGAAAGGTTGTAAAATGGGGCAAAGCTCACTTAACAAATGTTTCACTTAGCAACATAAATTGTGGGCTCAATTGTGGTTGTAAGTCAAGGACTACCTGTATTTGACTCCTGTTAGGTTGGTAGCTATACATCAGCATTATTCTTTCACATGCTGGAGAGGTTGTTCAAAAAAAGGGGTCAGTCTTTTGGTTGTGATAGTCATGTGATAAAATGATACCTTTCAGCATTTTTTTCAAGAGATAATTACCATCAATTATTAAGTTAAATTAAATTAAATTAAATTAAATTAAATTTGAATGATCTCCAGAGTTAGGTTTATTACACTTACTTACAGACCAGATCATACGCTTAAGAATACATAATTGATTATCTGCTTAATTATAGCAGCCAAAAAATGTGAAACACTGGAAAACTTCAGATAATATAACAACTACGTTGTGGATGAGTAAAACCTCTACAATTGTCTTGGATTGACTCACAAATCACAGTTGAAGTCAATTAAGGGAATTTCAGAAATAGGAACCATAATTTTATCAAACTTGGTGAGAGTTTATGCTTTATCTTAATAATAAGAATACATTATAATCTGGACTTCTGGTTTTGGGCTTCTTCGGCGATGGACCGAAATCCATGATCTTGTGTGATTTGATCCGTGCTCGCCGCTGGAGCACCCCAAGCTGCCTGGATTCAGGGCTGAAGCCACCCCATAGAGGTGGTGAAGAAGGGGGAGCCGTCAGCTGGGTTGAGGAGAGCCACATCTCTCCTCCTCGGCTGGCCATTACTCCCTTTCCCAAAGACAGTTGCAGCAGTGGTCAGAAACGGCCACCTCAAAAAAGAACCCGACCAGACAAGATTGTGCAGGAGGAAGTTTAAAGGAGAAAGCTTGACTGACCGGGTTGAGTGGAGAACATCTATTTAACGTACCTGGAACCTGAACTTTAAAGACTAATACTATTCCTAAAAAAGATCTTAAGCGGTGAAAAAGAAAGGGAAAGGAAACGGAATTGACTTTTCTTCCTCTCACATTGACAGTTTTAATTGACTTAGAACATTAAGAAGAAGAGATTCAAATAAGAAATTGATACTAATCCACTTTGACATTAATAGGCTATTTCTAGCTGAAAATAAAGTGTCAAAGGGATAAAGATTCTTGGATAATTTAATTTTTTTTCTTAAGATAAAGGAAAGAAAGCAGAGGAGGGAAAAAGGAAACAAGAGGATGGAATCTGGAAGATGGAGGAGACCACCTGGAACTTAAAAAATCGATAGTGGAATTTTAACAAGGCTTGCAAAAGATACATTGTAGCTGAAACTTTGTTACAAGACAATAAAGCCCCTGGAAAGAGAAAGTGAGAAAAGAAGCAAGAAACAGTTTTGGATTATTGGATGATTCCTGGAATTTTGGATGGTGGATCCTAATGAAACAAAATAAAATCAATTGGGGATTGTTTAAAATTTTTTAAAATGGCATGACTCCTTGAAGAGTTAAAAATGAGACTTAAAGAACAAAAAGAAGAAGCACAAGAGAGAAGAGGATCTTTTGACTTCGTATTTCAATTTTTAGAAATGGAGATTTTGAACTATGAAAAACAACAAGAAACGCTGGCAGAACAAGAAGGGCGGGATGAAGAAGAAGCCATCCTTAATGACCAAGCAACTTTAAGCAGGGTGAACAAGGGAAAGGGGGGAAAGGGAATTAAAAACTTAAGCACTGAAGCAACAACCAAAAAAAAAAGAGTAATTTGAAAAGCAATCATAATATCAGGAAGAAGCAGAAGGGAGGATCACAGAAGGGAGAATCAGATAGAAAAGGGAATGAAAAGGGGAGGGAGAAGAAGAGAGGGAAGAGGGAAAGGAAAAGAAGCTACAAAGGACAGAAACAAGATATAAGAGTACAGGAAAAACCTACAAGAATTAAAGATATAAACCTATTTAAAAGACACAGAGACAATAGTTAAAATTTAACTTAAGGAGAGGATTCTGCAAGGGTGCATGGGATAGCATAGTTATATTAGAAATAGAAAAGGGTTAGAAAATATGTTTAGATGGCAGGAAGTGATAGGAAAAAATTGTATTGATGTGTAATGGAAATATTTGTTTGTAAAGAGAATAAGGCTCTCAATGATTTAAAAAGAAAGTTAAAAAAAACTGAAAAGAAACATGGAAGATTTTTATCAGTTGACAAGATGAACTTGAATAAGAATAATAATTTTATTGACTACTGTTAATAACTATTGTTTTGTGTTTTATTTAAAGACAGTAATAAGTAAAATATGAAATATAGATGATTAAAGTGAAAGACAACTGATATTACTAGGTAATGTTTGTTAAAAGAAATAGAAATGTAAAATATTGTTATTAATACTAATGATAGAGCTGTACTTGAATAGAATAATTATTCCATTTACTATTGTTATACATATATACACAGATATATATACATATATACTTTTTTCTTTTAAGAATTTAGTGTGTATTTTTAAGGGAAGGTACCAAGCAGAATTTGATTGAAAATAGGTATGTGTTATAAAATAGAGGTTAAAAAATAAATGTTATAACTGTAAAGGTGTAACTTAAAGTTTTAAACAAGATTTGAAAAAAGATACAAAGGTGTTACACTCAAGTCTAGTAATTACCGGGAAAAATTTGTTTTATGAGAAAAGATAATATGAAATTGTAAACAGGACAGATTAGATTAGAAAGATTTTAAAAATTAGAAAAAGATATGTAATTGAATTAAGAAAGGAATGAGATAATTTAAAATAAGGCTATAGGAAGTAAAGAAAGGGAAAAGCTATTGAAAAAATTGTGGAAATAGTTATGAGATATGGATTAGAATGTATAAGATAAATATGTATTGAGTTTATGTCTGTATGCAGAAGTAATAAGCCAAAAAAGATATTTTATTTGTATTTGTATGTTTTGTGAAAACTTAAATAAAACTTTTATATATATAAAAAAGAATACATTATAATCTGGTTTACTCATATGTGATGGATTTTATAGTACCTGACATTTTATTTAGATGGTGCTGAATATTTTTTGTATTTCCTTTATTTCTTCTTTTAAATTATTTTGGAATTATGTTAATGTAGCTATCTGATATTATAAAAGCAAAATAAATAAATAAACTACATAATTATATATAAAAAGACACGTACTCCTTTTCATGCTCTTCTATTTTTAAAATAGAGTCTTGAAATCTATTTCTATGTAGAAATACTAGATAAGAATCAACTGTATAGCACATTCAAGGATGCTGGTGATGGAGAGCGACAGACAGACAGAAAGAAACAGAGACAGAGAGAGTGAGCTTGTCCAAAATCACATGATGTAAATGTCAGAAATCCAGTGTCAGGGGAATAGTATCAAAGCAGACCGACAGCCCCTTGCCTACAGGCAGGGGGACTTTTTCCATATCGACCAGGAAGTCCCAACGTAAAGAATAATCGAATAACATAAAGAATAATTAGAATATCAGATAATGTGTCTTTATAGGGGCAAGTAATCCCCCCCTCGACATGCAACATGACCCTGCTTTTAAAAGGTAGCCTCTGGCAGGTATTCAAAGACTGTCACTTACCTTGAACCTCAGGCAGCCAAAAGAGTGTTGGCAGAAACAGCCAAAGCCACATTGGAAGGCCACTCTGGCAAAGTTGAAAAAACATCATTTGAAAAGGAAAAAGGAGCACCTGAACTCTCTACAAGAGCAGCTGGAAGAATGAACATCAGAGTAGGGCAACACAGCAATATATTCAAAGCAGTTCCCGATAAACAATGGCAGTGCACCCTTGGAGGAAGAAAAACCACATTTCTTATCTATTTGGCCAAACCTTCTTTTCACAGATAAAAATTATGCAAAGTGAACTCCAGGAAATAGTTTGTCTTCTGTTTGCTCATTAGTCATGGAAAATAGTTTCCTTCCAAGACTAACAACTTTTTGTGTATTCTTAGACCTGATTTGTGGTGTTTTTTAGATCAGTGGATCAATAGGAAGCATTTTCCATATTCTGACATGTCTACTTTTAATAACTACGGAGAAATTTCATTTACAAAAGAATAATGTTTGTAGTTTCAATCCTTTCGTTTGCTTCTTGTGAGTTACTGCTAGCTAATCTGTATAAAAAAATAGTGCTTAAAGTCCCCACCCTTAAATTGTTTGTATTTGTAATTTATGACCGTGGTATAAATTTTCTATTTGCTTCCATGACAAGGAAAAACTAACCAAATAGAAGGTAGCACTACCTGGAAGAGTAAAAAGCCCCATGTTTGATGTGTTGCACAGTTTCCCAACATATTAGGTCTATATGGCAATTCTGTTTGAGTTCTGGAATACTAATGCTTTGGATTGCAAAGCAATCCTACGATTTCCGCATTCTTTTTGACTGAAGAATTACACCAACAGTATTATGAGGGAAGAACTGAAATAGAATGTAAAATGAAACTTAATTTTTACAAAAATGCCAGAATTGCATGCATTCAGAAGCACGTCTGGTATTGCATTCTTTTAATGGACCATTTATTGGATATTCAATACAACTACCATGTCACCCTTAAAAAGTAAAGACATCAAATGATTGCAGAAAAATTGATGGATTTGAATTTTGCATTTCATGGCATAGTGCCTTGTGTTTTACCCCATTCTAAGCTATGCATCAGATGGATTCAGAAATCATTTGGATTTTGGTGCAGTATAATATATAAACTCAGTTTATAAATCATGCTTTATAGTGTAGCTATATCCAAACAAACTATATTGGTGTCAAACAAACTATAATTAAAACAAATCATGACCCAGCACAATGTACTTATTATTTTCCTTGCCATCCTTTGTTCGCATTATGGTTAGGCAAAATCTCTATATCATCCAGATTTGGAATGAAGGTGTAATAAGTGACTGAAAAAATCACCCCTGGATAGAGATCCACTGGTTATGGAGTATGCTTCAGAGGAGGCCTCCATCTTTCTGCTTCCCAATATTTGATCTTTTATTTTACTTTATCCAGTAAAGAAATTTAAGTAAATGGGATCCTAATCTGTGACTATGAACCAGACAGTCAAATACCACATTCTGCAAGGATGAATCTGGCCAAAGCAGAAGGAGGAAGCAGGTGTGTAGGCAGGAGTGGGCTGCTACTGGTTCGCACGGGTTCAGGTGAACTAGATGTTAATTTTACATCTGGTTTGCTGAACTGGTAGTTGCAATAACTGGCTGGACCTGCCCACCCTTCCCTGCCCCTCCCAGGAGTCTCCAGGCAGCCTGGTTTGGATCCCAGGTAAGTGCAGGGCCCATGTGGAGGCTCAGGGAGGGTAAAAAATGGGCCTCCTGGAGGTTCAAGGAATGCCTCTGGAGCCTGGGGAGGGTGAAAACGCCCCCCACCACTATGATGCAGGAGGCTGACTATGCCACACCCACCATGGCCATGCCTACCCAGCAACTGGGCAGATAACCAGTTGCTAAACCTTTTGAAGCCCACCCCTGTGTGTAAGAAGAGTTTTCATTCACTGGACCAAAATGCTTTGTGTATATACTTCTCTTTTGAAGAAACTGAGTTATTACCATTTAATCAAAAGGGTTGTATGTGCAAAGACCTTCTTATACAAGGGAAGATTAGGAGCAAATCAAGTCACATTTGTGATGGAGAACTGTGTATATATAAGAATATTTCCAATAACTTAGTCAACAACTCCTAAAACCTGAGGGAGGGGTGGGGTGACTGCAGCTTTGTTTTGCTTCTTACAGCCCCAGAGCATAGTATCCCAAGAGGTGTCCAAGCTATAGCATGGCAAGCAGTCACAGAGCCACATAGTTCTGGGGCTGCTTGCTACCCCATAATCTAGGTTGCAGGCTAGCCAAAATGGCACAATAGGGGGAATAGATAGGTGGGGGAATTCTCTGTGTTACATGAATCCTTTGCAATAAATCAATGTTCCACTTCAGATGTACTTTATGTTTGAAGTAAGATGTTGTGAAGCATGCTTGTGTGATAAAACAATCCCACATCTTTCAACATGGTGGTCAGATGAGTATAAATCCAATTATTATGTGTTCAATAAGGCTTTGCTATACTGTATATTCTATCCAATCCTTGGAACAATGATCATGTATACCCTTTAAAACATTTACAATTTTATGGAAGGACATATTAGAGATATATGTATCTGATATCTAAACCAAATGCCTAGCAGTTTAGGTCATAGTATACTTCCTGCTTTTCTAAAAGAGGACTTTAGCATTATCAACTCTTTTTTATATTCTAATTGCTTGGGGTTGAAGTCTTCTGCTCTACAATATTATTGTTTACCAGAGAAAAACTGTTCACATTATGAGAAGCATTTTCCAGGTTATATTTGTGGCTACAAATGAAAAAGAACTTTAAGAGCCATTTTTTTCTGGAGTTATACATAAATTGAATATATAACTTTACTCAAGATAATTCCGGGGATTTTTTCATCACAGATTTCTGGACAGCATGTCATAAATTTAAAATCCATTCTTTTACTTTTGTCTTTTTGGTTTCTGGAAGAAATGGCACCTCACTTAAGCTTCTGATCAAATTTGATTTTAATATGTGCATATATTCAGAATTTTGGAAAAAAGACTGGATTGTTCACCCACAACAATTGAAATTACCTACCTACAGTATGTTGTTTTTCTAACTATCTGAAAGATATTAATATCTCAAATTCTTCAATTTAAAAAAAAATCACATAAAATAAAGAATAAGTTGAAGCTACTACTTGAAAAGAAGCTGGGTCATAGCTAAACATGCACACAAAATTTCTGGATACCTTATTTCAACAATCTTAGAGAAGTATTATAGACAGAATAGATGTTCAGGATTGGGAATTTCTAAAACTTAAATACTAAAGGGCAATAAAAATGCACCAGAGAGAATAAAAACATTACCTTTCCAGTCAATTGGACAACCCTTTTTAGTGCTGTATAAACAATCTTTATAAAGAAACCACAACTTTAAGAGCTATATTCAAACAAGTCATTATTTATTGGCTTTCTTCCTTCATTTACTTGGAAATAGTTTTAATAGCTTTAAATCATTTTATTCTATTACAGGCTTCTACAGGTATTCTCAGATCTGATTTTCAGTTGCTTTGGGGCAATAGAATGTGGTTTTTTTGGTCTTGTATGTCTGTTTTTAATAAGCATAGAACTATAGAGAATGTTTTTGATTAAAATTAAAACTCTTTGCCATTTCACTCTTTTTCATTGCTTCTTGTGAATTACCACATATTTTCTTTTTTGAATGGTATTTTCTTTTGTGAATGCAGCATTGTATACAGTGCAGAAAATGAGATAGTTCCAAGTTCAGTCCTTGACATCTTCAGTGCAATGCAATGTGAGATATATTTATTTTTGAGATTTTAGGGAGTTACTGCAAATCAAATTGGAATTGTTAAATGAATCTTTTCCCCAAAAAAATTCCTTGGCAGATGTAATATATTAATTTGTGCATGTAATTCATTGCCTTGAATCATAGTTTTTATGAATTCAAGGCTTGGCCAAAATGATTTTGAGATTCTATCCAGCTTTAAAATGTAAGTTTGTACTAAATTTAAATTAGTGTAGGTTTATCAAACAGCTCCTCAGACCTAATGGAAAAACTTTTGTTAATTATAGTTGTGTTTCAGTAGTCAAAAATAATACCAGGATGAAGGAATTATGATCAATCTTTCTTTCTCTCAGTCTTCTGAGTAAGGAGATGAGTATGTATGTAGTAGAGCCAGACCTTCTGGAAGCAGTTAGCTGCCCAAAGTTGCCTTTTAGACTAAGATGGGTGCCATATACATTTAATAAATAAATAAACGGTCAGCTGATTTACCTTGCAAAAGCACATATGTAAGTGTTCCAGTTCTGACAGTATGTTTGGGGATCTACTTCATACATTTGAAGTTCTCAGCAGAAGCTGCTTCAGATGCTTTTTTTTCCAGCAGCTGATTGCATCTATCTTTGCATGTGCCCCCATTCCCCCAATAATTTACTCAATGAATACTTGACTTAAATGGATATACCTTAACATTAAAGAAAGAATAAAGACTAACAGCATATGGACTAGTGGTGGGATTGAATTTCTTTTTACTACCGGTTCTATGGGTGTGGCTTCGTAGGCGTGGCTTGGTGGGCATGGCAGGGGAAGGATACTGCAAAATCCCATTCCCTCCCCACCTCACTAACCTGCTTTCCAGCTCCGTTCTCCTGTGCAGGGCAACAAAAGAAAACCCAGCCAATCAGCTGGGACTCAGGAGGCAGAGAACTGATGGGGGTAGGGCCAGTTAGAGGTGGTATTTGCTGGTTCTCTAAACTACTCAAAATTTCCACGACTGGTTCTCCAGAACTGGTCAGAACCTGCTGAATATCATCTCTGATATGGACAGAATAATTCATGTTTTGACAACATGAATGAAGGTTTCATCTCTACTTCATTAGAATAAAGGAATCATTTTAGTTAATCTATTTATATAATAATGACATGTATTTAATTACAACCTGTGACTGTACTGAGAATATTTGTAGCTCAGGGTTACATTTGGGTTGTGGTGGTGATGATGGCAGTAAGATTGCACTCACCTATTTAGTATGAACAATTAACATGGTGCTTTCCCTCAAATCTGGTGTCTTTCAAATGTATGGGCATCAACGTAAAGGTTGCTTTTGAATATGGAATGCATTGGAACATCAGTCAGGTATGGAATGACTACAGCTGATAGACTCTAGATAGAAATGGACTTTTGGTGTAATTTGCCTCTAAATTATTGTTATTATATTTAACATAACTACTGGCAGACAATAACTAGACCAAGTATTTTAAAAAACAAGAAGCAGAGGAGATTAGAAATATTATCCATTGCCCAGAAATATTGTCCCTTACTCAGAATACTATATTACCTACTCTATTCTTTTAGCTATCTTCTAGTGTTGCTAAAAATATATATCAATTGTCTACCATAATGTAACTTCTTTTGGAAAGGGTGTTACTTTGTTATTAGTATTAGGAGAAGAGAATCACAATGAGTAAAATAATGTATTAAACAGAGTCACATGTAGGGTTCTTGATGTCCTCTGACTTTCGTTTTCTTGTAGACATTTTATTATATTCTAATGGCTTGCTCTGTTAGTGTTCATGGGAGTGGTCTTGGTGGTTTCTTGATCAGGCTGTTATTTACTCTTAGCTTGTTTATCTGTGTTGGTGCTCTTATACAGCTTATCTTAGAGTAAATTGAAAATATGCAGTCAGGAAAAAATGGATAGGGTCTATGATTCTGGGTATTTCAATCTTGGTGTATATGGTTAGGTTGGGTGTACTGTGTACACACCTGACACAATACACAGCACATCTGACCTAACCAAATACACATCTTTTCAACCTTTGATACAATGGATAAACTTTCAGTTTAATAGACAAATGTATCAGCAAATCAAAGGAACACCCATTGAATCATTGATTTCAGGACGCATAGCTAAGACTGTAATCAACGCCTGGAATCTATAGCACTCCCATGGTACAACCCAAAGTTTGGATCCAGTATGTTGATGGCACTGACAGAGCAAACCACTGCCTTTTGTTTCCAGTTAGCGTTTTTCTTGTAAGTAAGCAGTTCATGCAGGAATTCTTTTTCTTTTCCTTCTCTTCCCCTCCCCAATTTACCTAAATTATAGTTATTGTTATTCCTAGCATCCTTTGCTAACCTTCCCTTTTTTTAGCTTTCACTTTTTGGACACTGGCTGTATTTGTTTTCGGGAGAGTTGCTGCATTTCCTGTACACCTCAACAATTATAATTTTCTTCTTCCTTCCTTATTGCATCTCTGCCATAACAATTAGGCAGCTGGATATTTTGATTCATTTCAAGCTACCTATCTCTCTGTCCATGACTTTTTGCAGCCTTGGTTTTTAATAGATATAATAAATTATTCTTAAGCCAGAGATGACAATTTTGTAAAGATGTAATAACTACCTGATCTCAAAGTTGCCAAACACTGAATAAAGATTATCTATTCATGGAAGGGCAAAAGGAAAAATGATATTTAAACTACAGTGGGTATTAAAGGTAATGTGTGCATTCTCACTAGCAGTGGGAAATCAGTTATTCCCCATAGTTTCCTTGTAGCCTTATTAAAGATCTTGAGCAGTGCTTCTGAGTCTTGTGTCAAGACCAGCCAGGAGAGAAGCTAGGACAAGTAGCAATAAAGATTTCTGATTTAGGGTCAAGTCCTGGTCAAAGGAGTTGGATAGTTGTCACTAGTTTTCTTTAGTAAACTCTACATTGATAACATAATGGATTGTTTGTGAATCTGGCAGAAATATTAGAGTCAGTGATTTGGTAAATGCACTAATTTTATTTTGTCTTCTATATTAGCAATTTTTTAATCAAGTGTGATCATTTCTCCAACTTCATTACCACTCCTGGATTTAATATCTCACCATATATTTTGAGAATGAGAAAGCATATATTTTGTGGGAATATCAAAGAAATAAGGTTTCATGGCAATGATCATTAACAAATCGTTTATCTATCTCTGGTTAGTAGCAGGATATGAAGAATTAGATCCAGTTTTTTTTCAATTATATCCATCCGATCTTCAAGAGACTTCTCTATTTTAAAAAAAGGAAATAATAATTGATCACTTGAAAGAACAACAGAGAGCACATCTCTAAATAAACAGTGGACATTTTGAATTGGGGGAGCCATAAAAATTGAAATCAGAAACAAACAAACAAATGAAATGTCTTTTATTCCACATAAGATCACGAATGTCATATGCCAAATTAGCTGAGCCTGAATCTTGGGTGTACCTAAAAATTATTTTTTCTTTCATTGCCAAAATGAACGATTTATATTAGCCTTTCTCCAATTTCTGCTCTTCTTGTACTTGAGAAACATTCTTAAAATTTGGGTTTAAGAAGCAGGATCTTATGTACTAAGAGAAAGGCATTGTTTTTTAGCAGCTATTAACCTATTCATACCTCTGCAAACATTCAGGATTGTTGTTGTTTTTGTTTATTGTTGTTAGCATATGGCATTGTTATATTAGCCAGGGACCACAATGTTTTTGGAAAATAGTAAATTTGCTGCTAATTTACCAGTTTTGTTGTAGGAAACACTTGCATGCTTCCCAAGGTGTGCCAAAGGAGAGCGAGCTGGCTTTGTACCAGAAAGAAAGACAAGCAACTCTTCTTCCAGCAGCATCCAAGCCCCCGCACCTTCCCCAGAGCTGTCTTGCAAATGGGCACCAGAACTGGGAAAGTTCAGACCTAAGGAGCATCAACTCGTCTCCCCACCAAAGTGGTACCTATTTAACTACTCACATAGAACATGCTTTTGAACAATTAAGTGGGCAGAAGCTGAGGCAAGTGATGGGAACTCACCCTGCTGGATGTGGATTTGCTGGAACAGAGACCATCTCCAGCATCATTAAGCCACTTAGCCACTGCCCCTCATATTAAGGATTTATAAATATATAGTACATAAAAACTGTTGGCTATAAATTTAAATGTAGTTATCTGAGAGACTCAAATACTATTGGCTGACTGTAGGCTTGCCCATTGACTCTAAAAATATCATTCAATATTTGTAGTCTACAATATTTTTGTGTTGCATATTGTGAAAAGGATATTTCTAAATATTACACAGATAAAGTCAAAAGTGTATCTCATCCAAAAGTTTTTCATCTGAAATTTTTTCTAGGTTTCTCTTTGACTACTAACATTTTAACAGATATTGCTAATATTTTTCAAAATTGTTCACAAACTCCAAAAATTGAAAACTTGCTTTCTTAAATGAGAATTATAATGTTTTGAATATACTTATAGTCATGTGACAAAGAAAGTATACCCGCTTCAGCTACTATTGTTTTACATATCAGAACATACTAAAAATCACCTGGTCTTTAGCAGTTCTTAAAAGTAGGTAAATACAACCTCAGATGAACAACGACACATGACATATCATACCATGTCATCATTTATTTACAAAAAGCCAAAAGGGAGAAGAATCCATGTGTGAAAAAGTAAGTATACCCTTACTGCTTCAATATGTAGGAACAGGCTAAGTAGCAACCAGATATGGCTAATCAAGTGCCCCGATCAATTGATCATCAGCAAGTGTGACTACCTCTATAAAAGCAAAAAGTTATAAGTTTCCTGGTCTCCCACATTGAGGTAACTGTTAACACAATGCCAAAGAGTAAAAACATCAGCAATGATCTTAGAGAAGCAATTGTTGCTGCCCATCAATCTAGGAAGAGTTATAAGGCCATTTCCAAATACTTTAAAGTCCATCATTCTACAGTGAGGAAGATTATTCACAAGTTTGCTGGGTCTCTAGTATTGAAGTATGTGTTAACACAATGCCAAGGAGTAAAGGCATCAGCAATAACCTTAGAAAAACAATTGTTGCTGATCCCAAGCACATCAGCAAATTTACAACAGAATGGCCAAAAAAAAAAAAAAAAAAAGGAACCAAGGTTTGCAATGGGCCAGTCAGTCCAAACCTCAACCCATTTGAAATTTATGGCAGGATCTCAAAAGAGCTGTGCATAAACAAAAGTCCACAAAGCTCAAAGAACTAAAGCAATATTAAAAAGAACAGTGGGCTAAACTTCCTCCACAATGATGTGGGAGACTGATAAAGTCACACAGCAAACAATTGTTGCATGTTATTACTGCTAAAAGTGGATCTGCAAGTTATTGAATCATATGCCATCACAAATGGCTTCTCGGTTTTGGCTTTGTTTTTGTAACATAAATGATGGTATGGCTATGGAGATTCTCAATCATCTCGGACATGGTTGTCCCAAAGATGCTTTTCAAAAGGTCTTTCTTGTTTTTCTTGCTTTTCTTTGTTTTCTTTTTTTTGGTTTGGAACTGAAGAAGCTTCTTGGATAAGAAGCAGAACGTTTTCAAGAAAAAAATCAAGATAGTCCAGTTGTCTTTTGAAAAGTACCTTTGGGACAAATGATGACATGGTGTAATACAGGGGTGGTATTCAAAAATTTCAGCAACCGGTTCTCTGCCCGGTTGCTAGGTGGGCGTAGCCATGGTGGGCATGGCCTACTTGGCCTCCTGCACCATGATGGGGTGGGCATTTTCTCCCTCCCCAGGCTCCAGAGGCTTTCCTTGATCCTCCAGGAGGGTGAAAATGGCCTCCCCTGGAGAGCTCCAGAGGCTCTCCAGGGGCCAAAAATGGGCCCGTTTCCTGACTTCCAGAACTTCCAGGAGGCCCATTTTTCACCCTCCCAGGTTGTGCATCTTTCCAATTTTCAACTCTGATGTTCAACAAAAATTTAAGAAAAATTACTTACTCTTATCACACCTTGGAACCCACGGTTTCCACTGACTATCAGCGTCACATTCAATTAAAGAAGACCCTAACAAAGTGTAGCCAGGATTGCATTCAATTATTATTTTATTCTGATACGTATATGTAGCTTGAAACACACTTGCTATTCTTCCATTTGGGATTCTTGGTCTGTGGCACTTAACCTCTGGAAAAGAAATCAATGTTTAGTTTGCACTAAATACCCAACTGGCTTGATGAGGGGCAAATGAGAAAGTATGCATGATGTTACTGTTATCATGATGATAGTCAAGTGGAGTCAGTAACTCTGCAGGATAATTTGTTTACACTCAGTGCTGCATGGGGGTCCATATTTGTTCCATGGGCAAAAGGGAGATTTACATCTCAGTTTCTTCTGAGACTTCAGCATATGTCATTCTTCTTTCAAAAGGCAAGAAAATACTATGATAGTCTGCTAAATGAAATGAAACATATTCCTCAAGTATGCACAACCCCATAGTTGTAAGCCATTCTGTAGATTAGCTGCACAAGAAAAGGATGGAAAGCAGTTAAGATAACACAGTTGTGGCTATAGGATCTTTCCTCCAAGACCAAACATCTGAACCAGCAGTGGCATTCGACCGGTTCTGCCCGGTTCTGGAGAGCCGGGAGGAGCGATGAGCAGTGGAGACCGAACCAGTTATCTCTGCTGCTCTAATGGCTGTGCTGTTGGGCCCACCCACCCGCCCGGGCTCCCATACTCACCTTTATCCACTGAATTTGAAGCGCAGCTGCTTTGCATGGCACAGAATAGTGCTGCGCGGCAGCTGCTGAAATGACCGGGATTGTGCAGGATTGCAGGAGGCGAGTTAAAACGCCTCTGCGCCTGTGCAAAGTGCGCATTTGTTGCATGAGTGCACACAAAGTGTGTGCACACATGCAAAGCACGCCCACCAAGCCACACCCACCAAACCAGTGGCAACAATATTTGAATTCCACCACCGATCTAAACCCTGAAAAGGGGTTGTGATTAGCAATCCAGTAATGTGATGACTCACCTTCAGTGCAATCTTCTTTTGGAGAAACAGTGCCAGGCTTAGGGGGAATCGGGGGAGTAGAAGGAACAGCAGGTGTGGGGGGTTTGGTTGGTTTGGAAGTGGTAGGGACTACACAAAAAGAAAGGGGAAAATGTTTATGTAGTTTTCTCCAGACCCAGGATGCTCAACTTTAAAATTTTCAACACTGATGTTCAACAAAGTTTTAAAAAACATTACTTACTCT
This sequence comes from Notechis scutatus, assembly GCF_049901735.1. Classification (NCBI taxonomy): domain Eukaryota; kingdom Metazoa; phylum Chordata; class Lepidosauria; order Squamata; family Elapidae; genus Notechis; species Notechis scutatus. The sequence continues at coordinate 44,220,385 of NC_142011.1, forward strand.
TACCACACAATGAAAGAGATGGTTTCCACTGACTATCAGCGTCGCATTGAATTAAAGAAGATCCTAACAAAGTGTAGCCAGGATTGCATTCAATCTCTAAATTATCCTGATACGTATATGTAGCTTGATACACACTTGTCACGTTTCCATTTGGGATGCTTGGTCTAGGGCACTTGACCTCTGGAAAAGAAATCAATGTTTAGTTTGCACCAAATATTGCATCAAAAACCAACTGGCTTCATGGGGGGAATGAAAAAGTATGCCATGATATTATCATTACACAAATGCAGTAAGTTATATATTTCTGTCACAGAGTGGGAAACAAGTATATAATGATGACCTGTATGTATGTTGTGGCATCACCATATGATGTAATTATGTTTTGCTGCCATAACCAGGGATCTTAAGGCTGGAAGCCATTATTTGCTTACCTTTGGCCAAAAAGAATAGCTATCTAATATGGCTGCCCCTTGTTTGCAGGATTTGCATGGAACAAGATGAAATGGTCACAAAGCTAATTACCTGCAGCTTCAAATAACTGAACAAAATATGTCAGTTCACAAACTTACACTTAAGCATATAGATATAGTAGTTATAAATAATCTACAAAACACTGATGCAACCAAAAATCATTGAAGGCAGTTATCAAATGATTTTAAAGTAATATGAAACCGGATTATTTTTTAAATGACTTGGGTTTGAAGTAAGATTTATTTTCTATGATTAAGGCACATAGTCCTCTTGGCATGGGAAATCATCTTGTTAGATTATAAGAAATTGCCCAATGTTTTACCTTTATTGTATTAGAGGGAAACAAAATTAAATTATTTTTATTGTCCTCTTAACACAGGGCTGTCAAACTCAAGGCCCGGGGGCCGCATCTGGCCCACAGGGTATTAAGATCTGTCCTGCGGGGCCACCTTGAGAATAGGGAAGGACTGGACCGCGGTGCTTTTGCCAGTGAAAATAGGCTTCCAAGCTCTGTTTTCGGCTGCCACAACCTCCTGCAATCCTCTGCCAGTGGAAATGGAGCTTGGGAGGGCTGCATGCGAGCTCTGTTTTTGCTGGCAGAGGGTTGCAGGAGGTCATGGCAGCTGAAAATGGAGCTCAGGAGCCTGTTTTCACAGGCAGAGCACTCAGACACCACACGCACCACCGACATGAGTGACATCAAGCTGGCCACGTCCACTCTGGCCATGCCCACCCCGCCTCCCTGAGGTCAAACACAACCCTGATGTGGCCTTCAATAAAATTGAGTTTGACACTCCTTAACAAATAATATAATAATGCTAATCGAGCTCAAAGGGATAATTACCAAATTGGAATACAAGCAATAGAATAAATTATTCAAACTATGTTTGCATTTCTTTCAATACTCCCCTGTGAGAACTAGTTTCAGATTCCTACTTTGTAATCCACAGCAGCCTAATGTTTAAAAGACAAGTTTACCAGATTACAACAAAGAAATACTTAACAAATGGGGGGGGGGAGGAAACAATTTTACAGTCTGAAAGTAAAGAAAAGAACATAAAATTCCATTACTTTTGCATTCAGGTGAAGGCAAATCCCACTTTCCATCTATACCATTTTCTGCAACTACACATGTAATTGCATAATTTCCAATAAGGGAGTAATCAGGATCACACCGATAGATTGCTATCCAGCCAACGTCATATACATCTGAAGGACTGGGATCATATCTTCCATTGGCAATTACAGGAGGACGAACACAAGGAATACCTGGAGATAAAAAATCAACACTGATTCAAGTAGGCTAGAATTGCAAAGCATCTGGATGAAAATTACCTACCTCATGGGATAGATGTTTAGCTGCATGAATTAATTACTTCAGTCCATCAGGTAAATACACATCTTTGAAATACGTTCTACTATCAACCAGTCACTGTTCTAGTGCCCAAGACAACATCCCTATGCAAATAAATATCTGCTGTCCATCTCCTGCATGAGATTTCTTGATAACATTCTTTTTATCAAAGTGGGTCTTCCTCATTATGATCTCTTCCGTATGCAAGTCTACACTAGAAAAATTACATTCTGCCTCTGGAAACAATTACCCATCTCTTGACAGAATATAACAAAAATTCTTACTTCATTTGAGAAAAGTGATCTCAACAATTGTTTTCTTTTCAACAAAGTACCTATTTTGAAGTAAGTGCTGAAAATGATGGCCACTTTGAGGAGATAGCTATGCAACCCAGAGACGGCTGCCCTCCTTCTCCAACATCAGGGCCAGAGATCTTCCAAAGGTGTGCATAATGCTGATGGGCATGTGGGGAGAGGGCCCGAGGGCTGTGGGATCCAGCAGGGAGGGATTGGGGGAGGGGAAAGAGGCAAGGGGCACTGCAGAATTCCTGTAGGTAGGAGATTGTAAGGATGAATGATTGTGAGGAAGCTGCAGCAGCTGTAACTTTGAAATAGGGTCCCAAGTAGCTTTTGTGGAATCTGTGTAACTTTGAAAAGCCATTAAGTGACCTGTTGTTAAGCAAGGACTACCTGTAAAACTGAAGAAGGCAGGATTCTGGATATCATTGTTAATGTAGTCCCATGTAACCAAATTTGAACAGTTAGTGCAATGAACTTTACCATTAAAAAGGTATACCTGCATTTGCTTTACTGTGAGCAGAACCCATTAGATTGGAGGAGCTGATGAAGCAAAATCTCTAGTTGCACACGGTTCTAGTCATATTTAAGGAAACATGAGCAGTAGCCCCTTTCATGGTTTATTCTTCAATCCAGCAACATTGTAATCTGAGGGGAAGGATATAACTAACTATATTGAGGATATTCTACCTCATATTCTTTAAACTGGTTCCAGTAGTGGTGACAGAGAAGATCAAGCCTAAAGGCCTTTGATGGTGTTATTTAATGACAAAATGAAGCTATGGGGATGGAGCAGGGCGGAGGAAGGAAACATTTATCAATGCTAGTCAAATATTATCAGTTTGTATATTGAACTTTATACTATGAATTGAGGCTCTACAGGTAATATTGCTATCCTGATGCCTGGACAGCAGAAGATGAGGAAAAGATTTAATCTAAGCAAGATGAAGTAACTGCATTAGGAAGCCATCTATTCCCTTGGGGGGTGGGGGTGTGTGTGTCGTAATTTAGTCCAGGATATTTTATAATCTTCATAATCTGGGGGACACTGCTTGACTCATGGCTCCTCAAGGAGTATATAACAGCTGTGGTTAGTAGAACTATTCTATTCTATTCTATTCTATTCTATTCTATTCTATTCTATTCTGTTCTGTTCTGTTCTGTTCTGTTCTGTTCTGTTCTGTTCTGTTCTATTCTATTCTATTCTATTCTATTCCGTGTTATATTGTTTGTCAGTTTTAATCTCTTTGGCTCTTCTCACAGTCACTAATAAATGGCTTAAAAATCTCTTGGTTGAGCTTTTGCAGCACACTGTCTTTGAAAATCACTGAGAAGGTATAGGTAGTCAAAAATGAAAAAAAAAATGCAAATAGTTATGGGTGTATCTCATTTTGTCTATATAACAACAGTTCCTTGAGAGCTGCAGTAGTGATGGGTTTATTCAAACTGCTGGTTGTCATCATTAAATAGCTGATGACTGAAGCATCTTCAAAAATGTCTACTCCAATAACCACCTGACCAATGAGATCTGAAGCCAGCCTTCTGTGGAACAGCATTCCCTCCCACCTGAGAGATGAGAATAGCCCCAACCATGAATCTGTTCCTGGAGGTCTTGGGAACTGGAATATTGTTCTCTCTTGTAGTGAATTGTTTGCTTACTAAATGTGATATACTTTGTAGTATTGCTGCACTTCATGTTACTGCTTTTGTAAATATTTTATATTTTTCACTTGGTTTAGGGACATTGGATATGAATATCATTCAGATAATGCAGGAAAAAGTTCTGTTGATATGTTTCATTTAGACATACTTATAAATAAGCAAAATTATTCAGCTAAAAGCTAAGCAGACTGAATTTTTGCTATTAGAAAGTTAAAGGTAAAAGCACCAAAAGAAACCTAATAAATTTAAAATAAAGTATCATCTTACGTTCGCAAACTGGAAGCTCTCTATTCCAGTCAACTATGCCTGATTTCAGAACACACCGACGAACAGAACCACCTATTATTCTGAACCTAAAAGGGAAAAAAGACCACCTTTTCGTAAATAAATTATTAAAATTATATAGAATATTTGAGGTTTAGCCATGGATTGTTCAGTTGTAATTTCTTCGCAACAATTACAGTTATAATTTTTGCCACCTTAATGAATATTTTACACTTTCATTCCATGTCTTAACATAATGATTTTGAAACAGCATACATGTGTCAAATTTACGCCCAAATATTCTACCTTTTTCTCAATCTTGGAAACTGTTTTATTCATAAATTCTATTTGATTTTGCATCTTCATATTTTTATTAACATATTTGGCTTCTGTTTAATAATCTTAAAACCTGCTAATGTATCAAATTATTTTAATTGAATTGAATTAAAAGGCCAGGCTTGAACTTTAGGTTTTGGGCAGATACTGCACTTTATCCACTGTGCCACCAAGGCTCTCTTTCACTCAAGAGGCTTAGTCCAAACCAAACCAATTTTATTATGATATATAGAAATGTAGGAACCCAGTCAGTATGTCTCCATGTCTGCTTATTAACAATCCCTAGAAACATATTCCAAAATCTGATAAGGTGAACATACCAGAAATGTTCACCTTCAAACCAATGTCAAAGCTTCATATCCAGGGGTGGTATTCTACTGGTTCGGACCGGTTCTATAGAACTGGTTGTTATGATTCTGTGCAGTTCAGAGAACTGGAAAATCATGCCACTGGCTGGGCCTGCCCCTCTCCGCCCTCCCCTCTCCTCCCTGCCCAGTCAGGCCTTATCACACATATGCAACATCGTGTGCGTTCCTGACATCGCTGAGTGTGTTCTTCCCTGCCCAGTCACTCATTAAGGTATTTCTTTTTTTTCCCCTCCCACCAATCACGTGTTCCTATGATCAGCTGTGCCAGGATTCCCCTCGCTGTCTTACTGGTTCACCCAGGATGCTTCCCTGAAGCCCTGGAAGGCAAAAAATGTAGGGGGGGCAGACCCCCCTACCCCCCACTCCATTTTTTGGCTTCCTGGGCCCCAGGGAAGCTTCCTGAGAGGAAAAATGCCCCAGGAGGCTTCCCTGAGTCCCAGAAGGCCCCCAAAATGGAGCGTGAGGGGGTGCTGCACGCCCCCCAGCTCCATTTTTTTTAATTTCCTGAGGCCCAGAATGCCCCAAATCGGAGCATGGGGGGATGCACCCCCCCGGCTCCATTTTTTCCTTTCTGAGCCACAGGGAAACTTTCTGGGAGCAAAAACACCCCCCCAGGAGGTTAACCTGAGGCCCAGAAGGCCCAAACAAATGGGGGGGTTGCTGCAAAAAAAGCCATGCCCACCCAGTCACCTGGCCACACCCACCTAACCACACCAACAAAGCCAAATTGTTAAACAATTTGAATCCCACCCTGTTCATATCCCACCCCTCTACTGCCACTATAAATTACTTTTCCTGCTCCCCATTTCCAAGTAGATATAATAATGTTACACATGTGATATCACTACCAAGAATGAAGAAGCCATACATGGAAAGATCCTCTGGGGATAGGAACATAGAAAAATGTATGGATATAGGTTAATATGGCCTCTAAATAATTTGATCAGTAAAACTGATCAAAGCAAAAAAAGATGTTTAAGCTGCTTTTGAGATATTTGTATCTTAATGAAGGCATATGAAGACTTATAGTACATATTCACAGTTCAGATTTTTAATATCAGTACTTCCTGAAACAATACATGATTGTCATTTCTCTCTAAACATATTTTACAAAACTAAGTTGCTTCAAGAAATGATCTCTAACTTACCCATAATTGCAACCAAGGGTTACTTCCTCTCCAAGTCGCAAGTCATCTGAAGAGACTATTTTGCCATTTTCTATATTTGGAACGGGACATCTCTTTCCTAAAAAGATTGGAACTGATGTTATCATGGGCCTTTGCCATTTTTACAATAAAATGAACACGGAAAATAGTATCTTTCTGGTGACTGAATGACTTGATTAGTCTAATCATTGGTCTGCAGAAAATCTTCAATGTGAAAGAAACTTTCAGGTTGGGGGTTAAACTCAACATGGATGAGAACAGTTCTTCTACATCTCTGAAAGTTAGTGTGCTTCAGATTGCACTGGTTGAGGGACTGTAGTTTTATCTAATATTCCTTCAAGGAACCTATGGCATTATACATATCTGTCTCCATTATAGAGGTGTACAAATACTTCATCCTGCTTCTATGTTTAGGTAAAGAAATATCTCTGAAATTATGGTCTCATGGGACACAAATTGTCTAGTAATAAGCTAGAACTCTAGTTCAACCTCAGTGAGTAAATGTGGTGGTCCATAGTTTTTTTTACAGTTACAGATAAGCCTCAGTTATCAATAATAATTGGGACAGAAATTTCTACCACTAAGCAATATAGTTGTAAGATACAGCATCATGTGACTGTATTTTTTAGTGATGGCAATTCTGTCCACCCCATTGTTGTTAGTTGAGAATTGTGAGTCATTAAGCAAGGATTTCTTCATGACTCCTTGCTGGCTACTAACAAGCATAGGCAATAGGGAAACTGGCAGGAAATTGTGACTCCTAGACAGCATGCAAGCAACCAGCAGGGAGGTAAGTAATTGCTGCTTCTCTGGCGCAAGTGCAGCCACTGTGGGTGGCCACAAGTATTGCTTTGCTCAACCTCACTTCTTCCCTCCCAACTCACTTTCTTCACTTTGGAAAGAAGACTTTGCATGGCCAGAGGTTTCCACATGAAGGTTCAAGTTGTCAGCAGTGAGGGGGGAAATGATGGTGAAGTTCATCTGGAGGTGGCAGAGTGTAGGGCAGCTGGGGTAGAGCACAGGGAGATCCAAATGTCAGAGTTGGAGGGAAGACAGATGGTACTGGGGAAGTTGAAATAAACCCTCCAGGTTTAAATATGGGTGGGTGGTCAAGAGGTTCTAACAAGCTAGAGATCCCGATTTCATAGGCAACAGTATAAAAACTGGCCACACCAATATTTCTAATTCAGTGAGCAAGAAAATCCAAAAAAGTACAAATTATTATTGCCCAGTAGAATGCTTTCAGAATTCTCATAACTCAGTATTCAGGTTTGTCTGAATGTAAATCTCTGAAAGTTTGCATGTACTTCATTCAGCATTTTATAAGAGCTTAGGCTAAACATAAATCTAAAACGATTAAAAGCGTGCAAACATGCTTTTTCTTCTCCCTTGAGTACCATTTTTGTTGAAGGTTTTCTTTAGATAGTATATGTGACCGTGACCTCTTAAATGAGGGCAGAATATACATTTAATAAATGATAAATAAGCAAAAATTCTGATTCATCATAAATGACAATACGAAGAGTAATTTTTGGTTGATTTCTCCTACCATCCACAGTGTTAGTATTACATACATCCTAGGATCCTGGGCCTACTGCCCTCCAAAACAGAGAAGCATCTGAATGAAGATGAACAGCTTCAAGGCAGCATAACAATAACTGATGTGCCCTAGTATTTTTAATGAATTCTGGTGGCAGAAGAAACCAAGAAACAGCAATTCAGAAACACCCCACCCAAATGCTTGCTAAATTCTCAGGATCCAATAGCCAGATTAATTTTCAGATAATGTTTTATTCAAAGTAAATTACAGGATGGAAACTAAAGCTACAACTTTAAATCTGACAATTTTGAAGAACTGAACATATTTCATTCAATATTTCATAGAAGCCACTGGTGTTGACAAAAGATACTCACCTTGACAAAGTGTAGGAAGATCTGTCCACTTACTAGTGTCAAGACATATCATTCTAGGAGTTATTCCAGGTATATATTCATAACCTGTAATGCACTGTAATCTCAGAACAGCTGCAGCTGGATAGGTATCTTCTAGGCCTCCTCCTCCTCTTAGTGAAGAATAGGGAGGTAGAACTGGTCTTGGGCAGTCACCTGTTGGTAAAGAAACATGAGGAAGCTCTGAAGTAAGCAAAAGACATAAAGGTTTATTGCAGTACCAAAGCCCAGCCATACATAAAATCTTAACCATAGATTTACTTCCTGAAAGCCTGTCCCAGGTGAAAGACCCTCACTTAATCTTTCAGGTCTTCTAATGATTCACTCATCACCACTGTAACTGAGTCTTCTCTGCTCATTCTGTTGCTGAACACCCTCTTCTTCTTTTTCTTCCAATTTTCCCAGCATCAGAGCTTTCTTTACAGAGTTACCTCTTCACAGTACAGTCATGTGAAAAGGAAAGTATGAGTTCTGTAATGTTATGTATAGGGACAGCAAAAGCCATCTAGTCCTTAGCAGTTCTTAATAATAACCACGATAACCATAGATGAACAACAACACATGACATATCACACCATGTTAGCATTTATTTTACAAAAAATGGAGAAGAATCCATGTATGAAAAAGCAAGTACACTCTTATTGTTTCCATAGGTAGGAAGAGAGGCTATCAGTCAGGTAGCTCTATTCAAGCACCCTTGATCAATTGATCATCAGCAAGTGTGGCTGCCTCTATAAAAGCTGAAGCTTTAGGAGTTTGCTGGTCTCCAGCATTGAGGTATTTGTTAATAAAATGCCAAAGAGAAAAAACATCAGCAATGATCTTAGAGAAGGAATTGTTGCTGCCCATCAATCTAGGAAGGATTATAAGGCCATTCCAAACATTCTAAAATGAAGAAGATTATTCACAAGTGGAGAACATTCAAGACAGTTACCAATCTTCCAGGAGTGGACATTGCAGCAATTTTCCCCCAAGATCAGACCATGGAATGCCCAGAGAAATTGCAAGAAATCGAAGTTACATTTCACACTATATAGGCCTCAGTATTATGTTAAATTTTCAAGTTCATGGCAGTACAATTAGAAGAAGACTGAACAAGTTTGGTTTGTTTGGAAGAGTTGCCAGGGGAAAGCCTCTTCTCTCTAAAAATAAAATGAAAGCATGGCTTAGGTATGCAAAGTTGCATCTGAACAAATCACAATACTTGTGGAACACTATCCTTTGGACAGATGGAACCAAAGTGGAAATGTTTGGTCATAATGCACAGTGGCACGTTTGGCAAAAACCAAACACAGTATATTAACACAGACATCTCATACCAACCATTAAGCATGGTGGTGGAGGGGTGATGATTTGTGCTTGTTTTGCTGTCACAGGATCTAGGTACCGTGCAGTCATTGAGTTGACCAAAGTATTCTAGAGTCAAATATGAGCAGGGGTGGGCTGCTGGGGGTTCGCAGGGGTTTGGGAGAGCCCCTAGCTAAGATTCTGTGCAGTTTGGAGACCCCCCAAATCCCACTCCTGGATGGCCCCACCCACCCCACCCCGCCCATCCCAGGAGTCCCCACATGGCCAGTTTTAGATGTAGATAAGAGCAGGGCCCATGCGGAGGCTCGGGGAGGGCAAAAAAATTGGCCTTCTAGAAGTTTGGGAAGGCCGGAAATGGGCCCATTTCCGGCTTCTAGAGAGCCTCCGGAGTCTGGGGAGACCATTTTTGCCCTCCAAGAGGCTTGAGGAAAGCCTCTGGAGCCCAGGGAGGGCAAACACCCCCCCCCTATGGTGCAGGAGGCTGACTAGGCCATGGCCACTATGGCCATGCCCACCAGCAACCGGGCAGAGAATCTGTTGCTAAAATTTTTGAAGTCCACCCCTGAATATGAGGCCATTTGTTGGGCAGCTAAAGCTTGGCTGACACTGGGTCACACATCAGGACAAGGATCCCAAGCATACCAGCAAATCTACAAGAGAATGGCTGAAAAAGAAAGTAACCGCGGTGTTGCAATAGCTCGGTCAAAGTCCAGACCTCAATCTGATTGAAATGGTGTTTTGAGACCTCAAGCGAACAGTGGACAAACAAGTACCCACAAATCTCTATGAACTGAAGTAGAGTGGGCCAAAGCTCATCCACAATGATATGAGAGACTGATAATGTCATGCAGAAAAGAATTACTTCAGGTTATTGCTGCTAAATATGGTTCTACAAACTATTGCATCATAGGGTATTCTTACTTCTTCACACATGGTTTCTCCGTTTTGGCTTTCTTTTTGTAAAATAAATGATGACGTAGTGTAATATGTCATCTGTTATTGATGATCTGAGATATGTATTTATCTACTTTTGAAATAATTGCTAAGGATCAGATGATTTTTACAATGTCCTGATACATAAAACCATAGAACTCAAAGAGGGTGTACTTACTTTTTCATGACTATATTTGAAATGCAGTACTTCAAGGCTGAGCATTTGTGCTTCAACACTCTAGGCTAATTTGTTGATGATCCATTTGTTTGATTTCTTGGCTGTCTATAATATTCTCAGAAGTTTTTTAAATTATTATTTTATTTGTTTTAATTCAATTCGTACGCAACTCCAATGGATTTTGTTTCTGCAACATGAACATCAAAGTTTAAGAGAGTCAATACTCTTTTGCTTCTTGAAAACCAACATTTGCCTCCATAAAAACTGCTGCAACTTCTAACCTAGGTTGGCATGCTCACATAATATTTATGACTATGTTGCATTGTATTGAAATTGTCAATCTCAATTACTGTCATTAAGTGAAGATCATCTGTAATGACTGATGCACCACTACATACTAGATATAGTTATCCATGCAGGATTACTACATTCATGTCAGAAGCATCTGCCAAGGCGCTTCCAACATATGCAGTATTCCATGCAGTAACTGGATTACTTACTGCATGGCACTTCCATGTAGTAACTGGATCAGATATTGGTTTCTCCATACATGAATTTTCACAAAATTGGAATATGAAAACTGGTATAGAGCAGAGGTGCTTCAGATGATCTAGGATACATATCTGTAAGAAATTTATCTGGTCTGGTCTGATGGTGGCTTAGCAGAATGTTTGAAAATTAAAGTCCAATTTTGTGTCACTTACAATGGCTGCTTGTACAATCTGAAACTCAATTTATCTGTCTGTTATTAACTTTTAAAACTTGAATCTTCACAATTTTGTAAGGCAGGGAACCATGCTCAAAATAGCTCAGGTCAAAATAAAACCTGATTTAAGTAAAAATCAAGTCAATGAATATAGTTGAGAGTAATGACTACAATGTAATACTTTTTCCTTTTTAGTCATAAAAATACAATTTAATGATAATTTTGGATGAGGCTCTGGAGTGTATCCATGCTTTGCATGTGCATCTATGGGCTTTATGTCGTGTAGCACACACTAAATATTTAAAAACTGCTTCCAAGCCTGTCTCTTGTCTTAGTTCTGCCTCCTCGATACTTCTTGAGCAGCAGCAATAACTTTCGGCCAGGGGTGTTAAACTTGTGGCCCATGGGCTGGATGCATGGGCTCACATGCTGGCCCCGCCCCCACACAGTTTAGTGAGGAGGAAAAAAGTCCTGATACATCATGTGATGCTGCTGTGATGCTGCAGGTTTGACACCCTTGTTTTAGGCGGTGGCTGCACTCCTTTTCTACATATGTTTTGACATCCCTTAAGTTCTCCACACAGGCAGAACTTGCACCACAATGAAAACTGTGGGACCCACATATATATATATATATATTTCATTTATTAGATTTCAAAAAGCGCTCATGGTGGCAAGCACAGCAGGCCCTTCCCCCTATTTTTCTGTACAGCAACAATCCTGTGGATCAAGTTAAGCTCAGTTAGCCCCTTTTCACCAGTAAAAGGTTATATGCTGAGGAATTCCAAGCCAAGTTGACTTGGGCTCACCTATTCTTTATAAGGGTACCTTAAAATGTTGAATTGAAAGTATATTTCAAGACAGTATTTAAAATGATTCTATATACTTTGCACCCTGGCTATATTATCTGTGGACATTGCCTTCTCTGAATATAAAAATTATGCTGCAGGCAAATATCCCTACATAGTGACTTAAAATATTTTAAATAAACACATAAAATCTCCTGATTCTTCTTTCCAGGATTCAGATTCATGTTCTCAAACAGGACTTTAGCCTCTTGGCTTTCAGTTGGTGTTTGCAGCCTATTTTTATAGAAACTGAACTTCGGAGAAACAGTTTTCCAAGCATTAATTTTCCAAGTTTAATGGATTTCTCATGGGAACTAGGCTTCTGTATGATGAGTCAAAAATGTGAAAGGGCTTCATGATTTATGCGCTGAGTAACAATTCTGGCTAGTTTGTTTTATGTTCCATTTCTGTGTTTGTTTTCTCGTTAACTGCATTTATCAAGGAGAGTGCTCTAAGTGGGTGTAGATAAAAGTCCTACTTCTTAAGACTAGTACAAATACAAATGAGAACAAAAAAGTAGGGTAGGTAAAAAATTAAAACTGCTTGAAAGTAATCTATTAGTTTTCCACTTCTCTTTCTGTAATGCCAGGCTTGGCAAGAAACTGAAGAAAACCCATTGACTTGCCCTTCTGGAATGTCAGGAGAATTTGTACAGATACTTGGCAAGTTTGACCCTCCTAAAATGAACTCCTCATCAGTGCTTCAAGTGCTAATCTGGGCAGCCTTGAGTAGCAAAGTAGAATGTCATCCCGGCACAACTTGATCTGATCTGATCTGTGTCTTATGAAGAATTAGTAGAGAATTAGTAGAACAAATAAAAGCAGAAGCAGAAAGACAAAATAAAATATAATGCCACAGGGAATAGATAGGCCCATGAGAAGGAAATTTTCTTGCCACCTCCTCTACTTAAAAGCAATAAATATTTAAGCCAATGCTTGTGTTAACCTGGCCCCATTTGTCCATCCTCAAAAGACTTCGTACTTTATTCGGAAGTCAAGTCTGACCTATGATTCTGTCCTGGACTGGTCAACTTGAGCCCATCTTCAAAATGCTGAGAACTGAGTTCTCAATTATATTTACAGGACCAGCATAGAAATAAAGCAGCCCTTTAGCACAAGAGGACACAATTTTAAAATTCAACCCTGTAGCACAAGAGAACACAATTTTAAAATTCCACCCACACTGGAAGGAATTGAGCAGTGAGAAAATGGATGAAGCTCCAAGCAATGTTAGCCTTGCCCTCCAAAAGAGCCTGGAAAGCATGAAGTAAAGTGAAATGTAAAAAGCTGTTAAAAATAAGTGGGACCATGGCTTGAGGAAGCCTCGGTTCTCTCTCAGAAAGCAGTTAACCTCCTGGAAGCCAGGTCAGCCCCTTTTCTTTCAGAAACCAAAAGCAAACCACCAAGAGTGCATTTTACTTACTTTGAACTTCAGACAAGGACAGCAGCAGCAACATCCAGGCTAGGAGCCCAGCCTGGTTGCAAGATAATGCTATCATTGCAGCAGCAGTAGAGAAATCTCTGATCTTCAGAAGAATTCTGAGAAGAATATTGGCAGCTTCGGACAGAGCAAGAATTTCCACAGCCAAGACCCATAAGGCAAAATGTGATAAACTGAGAGAAAAGGAGTGTCTTTGTTTTCAATAGGCACTCGGTGTCTTTTTGTTGGTGAGCCAGAGAAGTTCCTGGTTCAGAACAAACAAATAAATGTTTTATTTATACAAAGGATTAGAAAGGATTAGAAATAAATCCCAGGCACAGAGTATGCCAAATTTGTGGTGACATAAATTGACAAGGTGACTCTCAAAATAGACTTCTCAGCAGTGTTTAGAAATAAATGCAAATATGTTTTATGTTTATTCATACAATTTATACATTGCCTAACTGTAATCAAGTCTAGGAAGCTTATACTAACCACAAATCAATTTACAGACAGGTGCAGATCACGTATATCCAGAAAATAAGGCAAACAGAACAACATAGCAACCTGCTGGGTGTCAACAGCCAGCCTTCTCTAAGATCTGGGAGAATAGCCACGTTTCCAATGACTTTCAATGATTGTCAGGGTGCTGAGGGGTGTTCCTAAGGGCAGAGCCCAGCACTGAGAACACACGCTTCCTAGTCCCACTGGATTACATTGTTGGATTGAAACAATCTGGAATGCACCTACTTTGCCAATCTTATTGGATGGGCAGAAGCTATCACATATAGGCAGTCCTTCAAATAATCAGACCCTATGCCAGGGATGTCAAACTCGATTTCATTGAGGGCTGCATCATGGCTGTGTTTGACCTCGGGGGGCCAGGGTGACCATGGCCAGCTCGAAATCACTTGTGTCGGGGGCACCTGTAGTGGCCTGAGCACTCTGCCAGCAAAAAAAAGCTTCCAAGTTCCATTTTCGGCTCCAACGGACTCCTGCAACCCTCTGCCAGTAAAAACAGAGCTTGGGAGGCAATGTCAGTGGCTTAGAACACAGCAAGCCCTTCCACAGCCTCAAACCAGATAGCCAGGTTATGGTTATCGGACGTCTGAACAAGATGAACGGAGACAGCGACAACTGGGATGGAGGACACTTATGAGAAAGGAGTACACAATAACTCTAATTTTCTTGAAATCAACAACAAATTTACAGCAAACTATCAAAAATGTTCTTAGGCCTAGATGTACATACATGGAATTACTGTTTCCAGCATCAGAAAAACTTCTGATTTTTCAGTTTAAAAATTTTCCCCCTTAAAATCTTTATCTTCAAGAACATATGCTAGCAATGATATAAAATAAATGGCATGTTTTTCAAATGTCATCATAAAAACATATGATAAGTCATGTGATTTACAGACTACTATGATCAGATTCATTGGATTGAAATTGATTCTTGGATCAATTCAGGATTCAGTTGGGAGACAGGAGGATAAAAAAAGTGACATGTTGTTTTGCCAGATTTCTGGTAACCCTAGACAGGTTGAAATATAATAAACTGCCAAGCAAAGGAGTGTCACTGCTCTCATTCAACAGGCCTATTTATTTTATTTCACTGCTTTTGTTGGTGACCACAGCTTCCTGGTTCATATTTGTTACTTCTATCCCCCTTGCAGAATTCATGCTTAAGCTTTGCTTTTCTAAAAAAACAGATTGATCACAGGGAAGATATTAAGAATATGATCTTTACCCTTTTTTGCCTGTCATATTGTATATTTGCATTTCTTTGGCAGCTCTAATTCTTTCAACCAACGCTTCTGGATTTAATTGACAGCCCTTTCTTTGTAACTATAAAGTTAGGTAAGTTAGGTAAGATAATGCAAAAGATAACTGATAGCCCTTGAATCACTGATTCCATTTGGGGAATTAATTCAATTTGGTTTAGATGCTCAAACTGTTGAAATGAATCATTCTGGTGTTGAAAGGCTGGAAAATGCCTTTCTTCTGAGGATTCAATTTTCCTGCTGGGAGAACTCCAGTGCAAGGACACAGGCAACTGCTTGGAAGCTGGTTCTTTTTATTTTTCAGGAAGGCGAGAGATAGCAAGAAGTCTGCATTCCTGGGGCTAGCTGGCTTTGTATAATAAACCCCTGATTTATATACCTTTTTCTCATTTTGTGTGTGTGTGCTTGTGTTTGTATTTATTAATGTTTTAAATCCTGTCAGGGGTTGTCTTCATTTCCGCCGGAGGGTAAACTCCGTGTGGTGCAGAAGGCAAACTTTGCAGGTTGGTTTGATTGGATTATCAGTTTCGTCCTAATGTTTTCTTATATTTGTTTTGTGGCAATCTCCTGTCTGTCTCCTTTGCAATATATTTTGTGTCTTTTGTTTGTTTAGCTGATTTGGCATGTCTTGTGTTTGTAAGGGTTTTCTTTTCTTGTTTCCTTAGTTTTCTTAATTACTTGGCTTTTGTCTAGGGGGCTTTTTTCAATACCTTTTATTAAATCTCTTTTCCTATACAAGTTTGTTTTATGGCTGGCCTGATGTTCCCTTTGGGCTTTTCCTGCTTGGGTGTCACCACTGTCCTCATGAAGTTCCCTTTCCACAATCCTTCATTTTTATTTTTATTTTTTAGAGGGTGGTCTCTGATTGAATGTCTGGATATACTTGGTATTCATGATCAATCTGGATCATTATCATGGCCGCCTGTCTCCCCTTTAATTTTCTCTTCTGAGAGGGAATACAGGCCTTTAGGCAGCTAAGGCAGGGTGGTATGCATCGACAGAGGCAACACATGGTGACTGTGGTTGTTATAAGGATTTTCAGCCAATGGAAATCTGGCATCCATGAGAAGAGCCATGAAAAGTCCAGGAATGATTGCTCCTGACCAATATTCTGAGATAGCTCTTTCAGGTGGTGGATGTCCCTCCCTACGAGTTCTGAGGTTTCATCCAGATTGAAGCAACACATCCCTTGGAATGTTTCACAGCCATAATTATGCTTCAAGAGAAGGAAGTCTATTGCTGCCCTATTCTCCAAGGTGGCTTCTCTGACCTCCCTCAGTTCTCTGTTAAGGGCATCCAGGGCACGGGAGGTCGAATTCAAGCTTTTTGCCAGGGTACATGCTAGTCTATTCAAATTTTTTAGAATTTCGCACTGCCAATGAGATGTATTCTGTTTTTGTGGGAAGGGAGACTTTGGAATCACAGTCTGAGTCTAGGGTTTGGGAGGCTCTCCTGTGTCATCTCTGTAAGTATGGCATAAGCATGGTTAACCTTCCCAAGGTGCAGGGGCCATTTGAGGCATTTGCAGGAGGGTATGAGTAGGCTTTTAAGCCACAAAGGAAAAACGATCCTGGTGGGAACTTCAGGTAACTATATGAAAATGATATGGTCTCTGTATAGTTGCATTTTAGTTCTGTGTTGCTAAGACTGGTGCATTCTGTGACCCTAGGTGAGCTGCACCCATGACATTATGATTTCCCTCCTGCTAAGCAAAAGTTAGTGGTGTTGAGTATTTCTCTTGCTAAATATTCCCATATGTTTCCTTTCTCTGGGATAAGCTTTGGTTCCAGGAATGCAGTTGCTTGTGTTACAAATGTTACAATTATTACAGATAACAATACATAGTATATATTGCATTTCATGTTCCCCATTGCTAGATTCCTTTTCTTCCCTTCCTCCCCCCCTCCTTTTTTTTAAATAGCAATGTAAAAAAAATGTAAAAGGTCAAGTATCAAAAAATTATGAGAAAGGTATGGTTAAAGTCCTTTTTGTTAAAAAAAAATACGATGAAAAAAGGTTTAAAAAAAGAAAAAATGGAGAAGGTGTGAGAAAAAAATAATAATAATAATAAAAAAATAGTTTATAACTCAGCACCTGGGAGTCCAGTTTTGTGTAATGCAACGTTTGCACTTGGTTCCTCACAGTGGTGTGGTTCAACGGTGTTGAAGAATGCTGCAAGCGTCCATTGATCTGTGTCCCGATCTTTCTTCAGTTTGATGGGTGGGATTGATTGTGGTGGAGTTTGGCTATGGTCTATGACTGCTGGCTTTGCATGTGTCCAATGTATCCAAGAGTCTCGTTCTGCAACCTTTATGGCGGTGTGTGTAGTCAGTAAAATTTGGTAGGGTCCTTTCCACCTGGGTTGTAGGGGGGAGGTTCTGGTGAAGAACTTGATCCACACCCAATCTCCTGGCTCATATGGATGCAGGGCTTCTTCCAGGGGTAAGGTCTGTGTCAGCGCACTCTGGGTCCAGAGGGTCTGTAGTCTCTTTTGCAGGGCTGTAAGATAAGAAGAGAGAACCCTATCCCCCTATCTAAGCAAAGGGAATGAGGATCTAGGCTTTGTAGGGTATGGGGGGGGTGACCAAAAAGGATCTCAAAGGGGGGAAATACCTATATCTTGTCTTGGTCTGGTTCTGATATAAAAGAGGGCAATTGGGAGCACTTGTGGCCAGGAGAGGTGTGTCTCCTGACAGAGTTTGCCCAGTAGGGTCTTCACCTCTTTGTTTGCTCTCTCCATGGCTCCTTTAAGTAGTCCCACTTCTGATGCATCCCAGCCCCATAAGGTGGGTGGCAGGCTTTTTAAATCTTCCTGAAGCCCTGTGTTGCTGGTTATCAGCATGATTGTCTTGTGTGTGCCTTTTCCTGGGATTTCCAATTGCAGCCCCTGTTTGCCACATGTTATGGTAGCTCCCATTTTACATAGGAGATCCCTTCCTAGTAGAGACAGTGGGCTGACTGGGGGCAAATAGTAAATGCATGGTCTACTATGAAAGGTCCTAGTTCTACTGGTACGTTGTGGGTAAATTTTACAGGGATTATTTCCCCCCCCCCACTCCCATTGTGCTATCCCGAGCCCCTTCAGCCACTGAAGCTTTATATGGTGGTTCAGTAATTAATGAGGAGGTGGCTCCAGTATCAACTAAGCAATTGTATTTCTTTCCTCCTATAAGAATGGTGACAATGGGTTCCCCTTCTGGGCCATTTTCTAGGGGGATAGCCAGTCCATTAAAGGTAGCCATGAATTCAGTGCTTTCATTGTCATGCTCTAGTCAAGAAAGGGGTAAATCATGTTCTCTTCTTTGCTCCCATTGATGTCTATTGTTATTATTTATTGGAGGAAAGGGAGCGCTGGGTGGTGCCTGGTGACTGAAACTTTGTTGCTCAGTGTAATGGACTGGATTATTGCCTGGCCTCATGTTCCTAGGTGGTGGGTGATACCAGTTGCAGGAGGGGTGTTGCCTACATTGCCTGCTGAAATGACCTTCCTGTCTGCACCTATAACAATGCTGACATTTGCCTTGCGACCATCCTGCTTTATCGCAATGCCAGCATTTCTTTGAATTATAGGGGGTTTTACCTGGCGTTTGTCTGGCATCATGTTTCATTACAGCAAACATTTTTTAGTCTTCCTGTCTTTCTATTCATCTCTTTCTATCTTTCTCTTCCTCTTTCAGCTTGTCTCTTTGATCATAGACAAAGTTAGCAATCCTGCACAACTCTGCTATGTCTAAGGTTGGCCAGTTAGAGACAAAGCAGTGGAAATGTTCTTTAATATCTAAGGTGGACTGATCCACGAAGGCTGAAGCTATAATCCTTTGGTCCTTCAGGCAGCTAAGGTCTAGATGGGCATATGTTATAGCTGCTTCTGTCAGGCGGACCCAAAAAGCATCAGGGTTTTTTTTTTCTCTTTGTGTTGTTTTTTTTGAAATTCAGACTAGTTTAAAGGTTTTTTTTTTATTTCCTCTAGAGCTTCTAGTAAATTATCTTTTGCTCTAGTGTATTCGTCCCATTGATTGGTATCATTATAGTCCCGGTCAGGGTGATGTACTGGCCATGCGATGTAGGCTGGGGCTGCCTGACCAGGGATAGTTGGTAGTTTGGCTATTTGGTCTGGTTTTTTTTTTTTCCAAACAGTTTTAATAGTTCGTCTTTCGTTAGAAAGACTTGTAACAGCTGGGTCATGTCACCCCAGGATGGATTATGGCTGTCTATGATAGATTTCAGGGTTTTAATAACTGTTTGAGGATCAGCCCTGAAAGCTGGGGTATCCTTTTTTCAGATGACTAGGTCAGAGGCAGAGAAGGGGGTGTGGGTAAAAACATATTCTAGTTGTCCCCTATTTCTGCCTGGCACTGGCTTGCTTAAAAGGGGAGCCATAATCCGTGCCTCAGTATTCCCTTCCCTGAAATGGGTTTCAGGCTTTTCCTTATTATTATTATTTTCTCTCGGTCAGGTCTTTGGTCCTAACAATTTCAGCCCAGCAGTACCAATAGGGTATTTGGCTGGGCTTAATGCATGTTCTAAGTGCTTTCAGGGTTTTATAATCTAAAGTACCGCTATCAGGCCAAATTTGTCTACCCGTGTCATCTCGCAATAAAGCCCACTTTTTGCAAATTCTTTTCGCTTCCTTTTTATTCATTCCAGTTAGGACAGGCACTTGCCTTTCGTCCCAAGCCTCAAGTAATTTATCCAAGGGGGTCTCTTCCATTGCCCTCGAGCTACAACTTCCCATATTCCCTACCTGATGTGGGGATTACTTTGGTTTAGCTGGGCTACCGCCGTCAGTTTTCAGACAAAAAAGGTCTGGAAAGGACTCCGGTTTCCCTACACACGGAGTACGGGCCCCTTTCTCATAGGGAAACTCCGCCGTCAGTTTTAAGACCCCCCCTAAAAAACGGGGATCTTGGAGGACCGTCTGCCCCCTAGCAGCCCGGTATGGGCCCCTCCTCACACTCCGCCGTCAGTTTTCAGATCTCCCTTAAAGGTGGGGATCTGGAAGGACCTGCTCTGCTTTGTAAGGCAAACTATTTCCAATTTTGTTTGCCAGCAGCCGGTACGGGCCCCTTCTAACTGCACAGGGCTTTGCTTGCGGGATGCACCGGGACTATTTATTCTGCTTTCTATTTATTTCCCAACACCAGTTCCTTTCTCAGCCCACTCAGTTTTTCTTACGTCCTTCAGAAGGACTCACACTCCGTGATCACCCCTTGCGTTCCCAAATCCAGCCTGTCATGGCTTGTTGGAGCTAGCAGCTGGCTGGGGTGCGGCTGGTAATCACAGAGGAGGTGAGATCCCACTGTTTCCGCAGAGAAAACCCACAATCACACACCTGGTACACTCACACTTCCACTCCCCTCCCTAGTAAGATTATAAATTTGAAGCGGTACTCACCTGCTTTCAAGCAGCTGTTGAGCAGAAAAGCCCAAGGACTCCCTTTACTACCCTTATGCCTTCCGGGCTGGGTCCGTGGATGTTGTCCCTGGACAAAGAAGGTCCATGCCGGCTGGGTTTGGATCCGCGGGCCCGGTCCGGTGGCAGGGTTGGCTGGAAAACCTTCATGGTCGCCAATTGTTGAAAGGCTGGAAAATGCCTTTCTTCTGAGGATTCAATTTTCCTGCTGGGAGAACTCCAGTGCAAGGACACAGGCAACTGCTTGGAAGCTGGTTCTTTTTATTTTTCAGGAAGGCGAGAGATAGCAAGAAGTCTGCGTTCCTGGGGCTAGCTGGCTTTGTATAATAAACCCCTGATTTATATACCTTTTTCTCATTTTGTGTGTGTGTGCTTGTGTTTGTATTTCTTAATGTTTTAAATCCTGTCAGGGGTTGTCTTCATTTCCGCCGGAGGGTAAACTCCGTGGGGTGCAGAAGGCAAACTTTGCAGGGTGGTTTGATTGGATTATCAGTTTCGTCCTAATGTTTTCTTATATTTGTTTTGTGGCAATCTCCTGTCTGTCTCCTTTGCAATATATTTTGTGTCTTTTGTTTGTTTAGCTGATTTGGCATGTCTTGTGTTTGTAAGGGTTTTCTTTTCTTGTTTCCTTAGTTTTCTTAATTACTTGGCTTTTGTCTAGGGGGCTTCTTTCAATACCTTTTATTAAATCTCTTTTCCTATGCAAGTTTGTTTTATGGCTGGCCTGATGTTCCCTTTGGGCTTTTCCTGCTTGGGTGTCACCACTGTCCTCATGAAGTTCCCTTTCCACACTGGGAAAAACTATTTTTGTACATATTCAAAATATCTAAATGAGTTTAGTGGCAATCTGGCTGAATCACTGTTAAACTGAATCTCTGTTTTTTGGCATAGGTAGAGTTTCTAATTACACTCTGGTGACCTCTACTATTTTATCAGCTGTATTGTTGTATTACACCAGACCCTGGATGCCAATTGAATTGTATGTCCTCAATAACTTCCAATAATTGATATGGTGAAGTGTTGTAGGATACAGTCAGTAAGATAGCTAGAAAATTGGGCCTCTTTTTTAAAGTGTAAGGCAGTGGTCCCCAACTGGTGGGCCATGGTCCACTGGTGGTCTGTGAGAAAATTTTGGTGGTCCACAAAGAAATACCACACCCAAAGCAATTAATCCAGGCTATGTAGGAACACAAGGCTGTGCCGCCCACATGACCCGTGGGAATTCGAGGCTTGCATCGCTTGCATTGCAAACAACATGAGGTAGTGAGGGGAGGGGGGAAAGGGCGGAGGGGGTAGCTTGCCCTACTTGCCCCAAGCACCTGGCCTGGCCACTGGGCTGCTTCTTTCCGCTTCTTTCTTCGCCTGCTTTTGGCTGCATACAAGGAAAGCAACAAAAGTTTCTTACTCTCCCCCAAACTCTGCCAGAAATGAGTCTTTGGGACCCTGCAAGGCATCCTGCTCCAAGAGGCTGTGCAGGCAAAGACTCATTTCTGGCAGAGTTTGGGGGAGAGAAAGAAAGACTTCTGCTGCTTCTGCTGCTTTCCTTGCATGAAGCCAAAAGTCTCTCTCTCTCTCTCTGTCTCCCCGAGAATGGAGCTGGAAATGCTATCCTGTGATCCCAAATAAAGAACGATCGGAAAACGGGGTGGAGAATTTTCCTGCAGACATTTTTGGGGATTTTCCCAGGGTCTCTGCAGGCAGAGACCCTGGGAAAATCCCCCAAAAAGTCTGCAGGAAAATCCCCCACCCCGTTTTCCTACCAATCGACTGTTCTTTATTCGGGATCGCAGAATAGCCTCGCTCTCTCCCTCTGAGAATGGAGCTGAAAAGCAGGTTGGGAATATGGCTGCCTTGGAGCGTGTGTGTATGTGTGTGTGTGTGAGGGACCTGGGTGTATGTCTCTCTCTCTCTCTCTCTCTCCTCTCTCTCTCTCTGTGTGTGTGTGTGTGTGTGTGTGTGTGTGAGAGAGAGAGAGAGAGAGAGAGAGAGAGAGAGAGAGAGAGAACAAAACCTCCAGCCCTCTCTGAGGTTAGATCAAATCTCTCTATCTCTATCCTCCTCCTCCCTCCCTCCCTCCCCCCTCTCCCACTAACGTCAGCAAACAACCGCCAGTCAAAATTTATATTAGTGGTCTGTGGGATTTAAAATTATGAGTTTGGTGGTCCCTGAGGTCCAAAAGGTTGGCGACCCCTGGTCTAAGGTGAATTATCAAATTTCCATAAGAATAAATGGAGCCATCTATTAGAGAAATGAAGATAAAGAAGGAGATAAGTAGATGAAGTGGAGAAAGAGACAGAAGCTTCCTGATGATGGGCTCCAGCATGAGTCTGAAAACATGG
Source organism: Notechis scutatus (assembly GCF_049901735.1). Lineage (NCBI taxonomy): Eukaryota > Metazoa > Chordata > Lepidosauria > Squamata > Elapidae > Notechis > Notechis scutatus. Next base: position 44,243,178 of record NC_142011.1, read on the forward strand.
AAGAATAAACTTTTGATCCTGGTGGCCAACTCAGATTGCATCTTGTAACAATGATCCTGGGACATATATTTACCTTCATTTCCAACAGAAGCTCCTCTCTGATTTTCTTGTCAGCTTTCAAAATGTCAACTCTTCAGTCATTTTCCAAAACACCGGGTGGTTTTTATGGAGAGCAGACACACTTCTGTGGTGCTCTCTGATATATGAGAGGTATGAAAATCCAGAATGCTGACTTTTAATCAAAAAGTCCAGCAGCAGCCGTGTTTGATAACAACTCAGGCAGAAGTCACTAGGGTGTGTGTGGACTTACTTACAAAGCCTAGCTAGGAACTCTTGTAGCCTCTTCCAGGGAAACATTTTGAAATTGCCTCTCCTAGTTATCTCTGCTTGCCAATCTTACAAGGAGAGAAGAAACTCCCTTTGAAATAGTTCTAAAGAAGTGGCTAAAGGAGTCACAAAAAGGAGAACAAGTAATATCTATGACAGCATTCCCCAACCTTTCTGGGTTGGTGACCCAGAGTGGGGGGGGGGGAGTTGAGAAGAGGGGATGTTTTGTGTGAGGGGCAAGTGCACATGTGCGATGCACAGCTTCATTTGTGTGAGTGGTGGGAACGTGTGCCTGCTGCTTGCACATGTGGGACTGCGAGCACCGGTGCCCACCACTTGCACAAGTGTGGCTGAGGGTGCATGTGAGCACATTGGCCCACCACTCATGCAGCCCGGTTGTGAATAGGCCACAGCTGAGTAATGGGCCAGGGCCCACATGTTGGGGACCTCTGATCTATGATACTGGTCAGCTGTGCTTTAATGGCCGTAATATCATTATTCTTTTATTGATGTAGAATGAATTTCTAGAATTTAAGGCTTAAAACTTATGAATTGTGTGTTATATCCTGGGTTGCTATTAGCTATATATGCATGATTTCATTATTTTATTTTTTTGTTGCATTCAAGGTTTCATTTGGTAAGTAAAACTACTTTTGCTCTCTCATGAATTTAGTGTCATAACTTTTCTTATATGAATCTCAACTATTCTATACCTCTAACAAATAAATACAGTAAAAAGTTTTGAGTCCTTGGTCTCTTTGATCTTAGTTATTTTCTTGTACACATTTAATTACCCAACCAGATAATATCATTAGTTCTAGAAGAGAATGAGGTTTGCTCTCAAGACTAATAGCTTTCCCTCTGGTGGAAATATTGTTAGTGGTTCATTGATTAGGCTGTTGTTAATTGTTAGCTTGTTTGCCAGAGTTGGTAGAACCCTGACTGGGGTATTATTTGCTATTTGACTGTTGGACTAGTGTTAATATTGGTGTTAATCTCTGCTTCTCTGGGTGTTGATTGCTGGTGAGGTGCTTTGGTCTTTTTGTTTTCTTTATGGCTTTCCAAAAATACATAAATTAAGATGAGGAGTGTTGTCAATCCTCTTAACTTGACCTTCTGATTTCATTTATTGCAGGATTTATTGGACTCCAGGCTGGAATGAAACCCAGAAGATCACTAAAATGATATACTGCTGGTTGTATTTTTAAAAGAAAAACGTAGGGAGAAGTTGCTAGGTCAGAAAAGAAAAATAATAATTAGAAATATATATGTTGGATATAAACCTCTATTTACAAGGTATTGTTACTGTTGTGCTATTGCAGCATTCATGGTAAAGGTAGCTCTAAAAGACATTAGAGGCCAACACAGCAGTAAGAAAGAAATGTTTATTTTAAAATTAGTTCTTGTGTCTACATACATTTGCATTTTGATGCTTTAATTTTGTATATACATGTAGTCCTCGATCTACAACAGTTTGTTTAAGTGGCTGTTCAAAGTTAACTGCACTGAAAAAAGTGAATTTTGATAGTTTTTTCACACCTACAACTGTTGTAGCATCCCCAAGGATGTAGGATCAAAATTCAGATGTTTGGCAATTGGCTCGTATTTATAACAGTTGCAGTGTCCCAAGGTCATCATGTGATCATTTTCTGAAAAGAATGGGGAAGCCAGATTCACTTAACAACTGTGTAACTAACTTAACAACTGAGTGATTCATTTCATCACTGTGGCAAGAAAGATTGTAAAATGGGGCAAAATCCGCTTAACAACTGGCTTGCTTAGTAACATAAATTTTGGGGTCAATTGTAGTTGTAAGTTGAGTGTGTGTGTGTGTGTGTGTGTGTGTGTGTGTGTTTAAACGATTCAAATATTGCCCAACTCCAATAAGTTGTGGTTGGGTTTTACTTAAAAACCAAGAAACATTAAAAAGAGAGATATAATATAAATCATATGTATCCAGAAGACAAATCCTATATGCTAACAGTCCATAGCAGCTCAATGATCATCCTTCCCCAAGAGTAGCCAGCTTTTCAATGACTTTCTGAATGTCATGAGAATGGGATCTCTGTGGAAATGTTTTTCCAGAAGGCAAGAGCTGTAGTACAAAGCATACCATCCAAGCCTAAAAGTGGAAAGCCCTCAGCCATTAGCCTTGTCAGAACTTAACCCAAGTATCTTCCTCCCTTTCTAGGATATGGGTGGCACTGAGTAGAAATATATATTTAGATTTCATCAGTATACTGTTGATATTGGACGCAAACTGATATTTCACCTCGCCCAATAGTTTCACACACATGGAGAGAAACACACCCACACCCACACACAGACACCCTTAAATGTCTATATGTTCAGGAAGACCTGCCCATGGAAATAAAAATTATTGGCAGTTTCTTTGCTGAGTAGGTGAGAGGGCACAGCAGCAGAATTGTCCAATTCGTGAATCTGATAGCCCGTTTTCTGGACTGAGTTCTTTGCAATTTGTTCCATAGAGTCTTAATTTAGCCAGTTTAAACAATGAGTGTGGATATGCTTTGAAATAACAACAATAAAAACACTGAACAAAACAGGCCTTTGAATTTGGAATGTAGAGCTAGTTTGGTGTATCAGACTAGAAACTGGGAGGCTGACTTTTAGTCCCCCCCCCTCCCCAGTTAGACACAAAGCCCAGGATGTCCTTGGGCCAGTCTGTCTCAGTGGTAGGAAGGAGGCAATGGCAAACTACTTCCAAAGTCTTGCCAAGAAAACTACAAGGATTTGTCCAGGCAGTCACCAGTGTCCAGAGTCGACACTGACTCAGTGGCTCAAAAAATAAAAATTAAATTGGAATGCATGCCAATAGTTTGTTTCTTTACCAACAACCGAATGCCTGTTGATAATGATGCTATAGCTACTAAACAGAAACATGTTTTTTGGTAATGAGTTCTTTTTGTAAATGAACAACAGGTTTTAGTAATAAAAATCTTTTCCCTCTTTTTTCTAAAATTCCTCATTTCTTTTCATTAATATGTTTTCATTTGTCCTTTTGTGCATTGGAATGGAATTTGAATAGATTGTTTGTTGGATAATTATTAGTTTTGCAACTTTCCAATGTGCAACATTTTTCTTCAGAAAGTTACATTGAAATAACTGAATTGTGAAAAATTTAAGATTAGATAGATAGATATATAGATAGATAGACAGATAAAACTTTCAATGAAATTCACATTATTGATAGGTGAGCCTCCTATTTTTCACTATATAATCATCTTTCAAATCTTACAATCTTCTTTATTTCACTTACATCCTAAGAGAAGACAGTATGAGGAACTTCCACACAACATCGGCAATAAACCTGCGGTTGAAAAAGCAGGAAAAAAGGGCTTTTCCAACCAATGCGCACCTGCACGCAGTGCTTTTCAGCTGTCCGGGCTGCTCAGCAGATCGTAAATTGCACTCGCGCGACTCACGAATGCGCGTGCGATGCAGAGCAACAGAACCGGTAGTTATACCGGTCGGATCCCATCCCTGGCTACCCCTTATTTCTGGTCATGGCTTGGCTTGGCTCAAAGATACAATTAGGCAGGGTTTAGAATCTTTATTGCAGAGAAGCATAAATCCTGAAACACAGACTTAATTGACCATTCTAACACAAGGACATGGAAACAACTGGAGTATCATATGCCAATCATATGCTAATTCCTTTCTCTCCTTACAATTTCAATTGTGGGGAAATGTTCTGAACAGGAAATCAGAAAATTCTGATCAGTCATCAGTGATGGTATTATTGTCAACATTCCAGAAAACATCCACTCCAACAAATAACTCCGAGACAAACATCTTCTCAAAAGTTCTGTTTATTTGAATAGTAACCTGGCACATTTGGAGAATCCTGAATCTGAAAGTTCCGGGCTTCCTTGCAATAAGTAAAAACTACAAAACCACCACCCCACAACCCATCATCGCATTCCATGCCCCAATCACCCCAACTTGAGATTTCCCCTCACCCAGATGCAGAATAACATGACCTTGACTTAGAAGAAGAATGCTATTATGTCTAACCGCATACACTCCAAGGAACTCCCCCCTCCCATTTTCCCAGGCTCAAGAATATGGCAGCGTGGAAGCGTCCGGTGTCAATATGGCTTCCAAAGTAGCTGACAGGTATAACTATAGATGAACTTATTTTCAGCAAACCAGTCAGCTTCCATAAAGGCAGTTAGGGACATTTTTATTTGTTATTGTACTGGATAATATGATTTCAGCACACTCATGTGTGGTGTGGGATAGACATATGCACACTCCCCCACCCCAAGCTCAAAAAAAATTAAGTGAGTTTCAACAAGTTTTGTTTTATCTTCAGCAGCTGATTCACCACTTTTCTTTGGATGCCTAAACAGGGAAGACACCAGTGTCTTGCTCAAGAAGGGATATAATGGTATACCTTTTTCATTCCTGATCCTGGATAGAAACAGCACTGATCTCTTTGACTGATTATTTTTGTTGCAACATAGATGGTAGGAATGCACCGCTTCTGATCAGTAGTGGGATTCAAATTATTTACTACCGGTTCTATGGGTGTGGCTTGGTGGGCATGGCAGGGGAAAGATACAGTAAAATCTCCATTCCCTACCCACTCCTGGGGGAGTTACTACAAAATCCTATTCCTTCCCCGCTAATCTGCTTTCCAGCTCCATTCTCCTGTGCAGGGCAGCAAAAGAAGACCCAGCTGATCAGCTGAGACTCAAGAGGCAGAGAATAGATGGGGGTGGGGCCAGTGAGAGGGGGTATTTGCCGGTTCTCTGAACTACTCAAAATTTCCGCTACCAGTTCTCCAGAACTGGTCAGTACCTGCTGAATACCACCTCTGCTTCTGATCCCTCAGCAATGTTTGATACCATCAATCATGCTATCACTACCTATAAAGACTGGGTATCAGGACCATATTTTTACATTGGTTCCATACCTTCCCAAGCTGGAAATTCCAGGTGGTTTTATGAACAGTAGAAAGGCTTTTGTAAGCAGTAAATTATATGAAAAACTGATGAGGGACAGCAATAATAGATTATTAAGCATCATCATAATTTATTATATAGGCACTAAGCATGAGTAGCATTGTAAAGAACTACAATTAGCACAGTATTGCACTTCAGACATTAATTACAAATGGGTATGCTTCACGTATATTTCTAACCCATTCTCAGGTTAAGGCAACAATATGTCACTTACACCAGTTTAATTTATACACACTTTAAAAAGAAATCATTTCTCCCTGACTAGAAAGCATTTCAGCTATCACAGTCTCTTGGTGAACATTTTGATAGGTTGGATCACTTTAGATTCAGAACGTTTCTTTCATGTACAGATGCTAATATCAGAGAGCGAAATATTATCAATTAAGGAGGCAAAATTGCTGAAAATTACATTACTATGTCCTAGCATAGAATATATATTATTTATCTCTTGACATTATCAGGTGTTCACTCTGAGAAACATTTTCATTACGTGTGAAAAATATTGTGTTTGTTGTGCATTAGTGAGGTACATAATGTGTAGATGTTTTTAAATTAACCCATACTATGAATTTAGATAAAATAATGCCGCAGTATGGTACTGGTGCACTAAATGAAATGCCATGGTATTTTTTATTTTATTTTGTAGGGTACTCTAATTTTAATCTTTACAGTGAAATTGTAATACTAATAGGTTAAAATCCTATGTTTAGGGTATTTACCCTTAATAAAAGCTAGAATTGCCTGCATAAGCCAATGCCAATCAAATCAAAATTCTGGCATTCAGAGGAGTCACTAGTCCCTGTCTTTTTCACATGGAATGCACCATTTCCTGGATAAATTGAAGGTGTGTATGATCTTTCTCCCCTTTTTAATTTCTTTAAAAGATAAAAAGAAAACAAGGACAGTAGAGTGAGAGTTCTTCCTCCATTTACTCCCTTCTAACAATGATCATCTGATTGCAGATGACCCATGACTTATTTATGATTATGTGTTTCTGTCTGAAAATAAAGGTGAAAGAAAGCTCCATATATGTATTTGGAGATAATCGTTTAAGTTTTTTTTTTTAATATGGAAAAAATCTCTAGTATGACAGTTAAGAGTTTTTAAATTTAAAAGAGAAGAAAAGGGAAAAGTAAGCATTGTCAAAGGTAACGTTACCGCCTCACCTTTAGAGGGGAATTTATCTCCTTTATTCATATTTTGCTCTGCTTAGAAATCATCTATTTCATTTGCACAAGTAATTCAAAACACTGCCACTATTGTATTTTTTTAAACTTTACTTAATGAACAACAAGAAGATACAGCATGTATCCAGTTATATAAATCTTTCAGACATACTGCTTTAGCTTACCTGATATTCTATCTCTTTTCAGGATACAGAGAGAAAAATACACATTGAGTTCTGTGCTACTTTTGCATGCCCAATGTATACGAATTACAAGATGCCTTCTATTAGAAATAAAGGCAAACTTTACATGTTAGAAACCAAAACAGGAGGATAGAAGTTATGCTTTAAAGATCTTTCCAAGATCAATTGTTAATCATTGTGCATCAAACACAGAACGCAACTCGTATATCAAATGTATCTTAGCATTTCATATAAGTTTTTAAAATGCAAATTGTAGACTTAGGTATTTGTAAATGCAAAAGCAAACAGACATTTAATGTCATGCCAGTTTGGCCACTGGGGAAGTCAACATCAGCAAAATGGAAGGCACAGGTTCACTATTTACTGCTATAGGTACAAAAAGAATGTAACAGTAGCACTTAAACTTATATACTGCTTCACAGTGCTTTACAGCCCTCTCTAAACAGTTTACAAAGTCAGCATATTGCCTCCAACAATTTGGATCTCATTTTACCAACTTCCAAGGATGGAAGGCCAAGTCAACCTTGAGCTGGTGAGACTCGAACTGCTGAACTGCTGGCAGTTGGCAGTCAGCAGAATTAGCCTGCAGTACTGCATTTTAACCACTGTGCTACCATCAAAGCATGTAGCTTTGATGATGATACCACAGCATCCATCTTGCATATTTTGACTTCCTCCACTGAAGACATGTTGGCTATAATATTTCTTTTAACAAAAAAATAAGAATCATGAAGAACAGAGCTGCAATTAAACATCTTTAAAATATGGCAAGCAGATCTTTACTTGACTTTTTAGAAATCCAAATCTTCTCAGCTTGGAGTTTTGAAGCATTAACTTTTTCAATTAGTTCATATAGATGGCACTTTTGGAAAAACCCTATGATTGGCCTAAGTGATATACTTCTGCTACTTTTATTATACATTAAAACAGTGGTCCCCAATCTTTGCTGCTTGGCAGCCTGGTGGAGGGGGAGAGGGGAACCAGGCCGCATGAACAGCGGACCGGCATGCACATGTGTGTACAGCTCAACTTGTGCAAGCAAGAGGCAGATGGGAATGTGCATGAACATGCAGCTCAACTTACGCAAGTTGAGCTGTGCACGCATGTGCTCGCACACCGGTCCACCACTCACGCAGCCTGGTTGCAAATAAGCTAGGGCTCATTAGTGGGCTGGTGATCCCTGTAGGCTGGTGATCCCTGCATTAAAAGAAATAATTGTTACTAAGAATTGCTTACCACCTTTACATCAATGGTACAGTTTACTTAAAATTACCCATAGTAAAATTGATAGTTGTTTCAAACTGGTTAGCAAGCAATGATTCTACTTTTAATATTTATTAACTTTTGACTTTTCTCCTGAAATGAGAAAGGAAATAGCAAAGTCTAATATATTTTGTCTTTGCTATTGGAGACCTTATTGCTATCATTTTGGCTAAGATGTTTCTACCCTGGAATCAGCATTTAAAAACTTAACATTTATCATATCCCACAATGAGGATGAGTACCTGAGAGCTAGCCACTCAAGAACTATTGAAGACAAGAATTCAAGATTAAATGCCCTTGAAAGAAAGAAAAACCCTCATATTTCCTGCAGAACCAAGTAAGACACATTAAACTCTCCTAAACATTTAAGGAGATTCAAATGGACATGCTTGCTATTACCTATTCAGCAAAATGTTCTGTATAGATCTTTTATTGTAAAATAATGTCTACTATCACTGTTACTGCACTTATAACACTATAAATTCAAGTTAAAATACTTTTTGAATTAGCTACAACATGTTTGAAAAGTAGATTCTTATGCAGTTATTTTTCTATAAGGAAGAACTTTGTTAAGTTACATAGTGCAATCCACATACAATATTTATGAAGAAAGAAACAAAATAAGATTTGTGTTTTGGAGAGGCAAAAAAATCTTAATTTTTATGAGTCACATCTATACAACAAATCTCAACCTATTTAAATGTAGCTTAGATGTTATGGCTTTTCTATAAAGGTTTTACAAGAATGGTATTTCTTATGATTTTAATTTGGTAGCCATAACATTTAAACAGGTATGAAATTGGTTTATAATTTTAATATTGATGCTTTTTAAGTTCCAGAAAGATGTGACCTATAGACAACGAATAAGTGCATTATTAGGCCTTAAGAGCTTTAAAGCAAGCTTGTTCTAAGTTCAAACGCAGATCATTTAATATACATCATGAAGGAAATGTTCAGTACTCCATTTCCAGAGACACTAGAGAAGTTCAAAAAATGAGACAATCCACCATGCCTTAAAGCCCCTGAGGCAGCAGTAGCAGCTTCATTAAATAATCTTTCAAGTAGTTCCAGTCGAAGGTGATTTTTTTTCAGAGACATCCATGAAGTTTTTCTATGACACAAATGGAATACTTCTACATTGCTAAGCCAGCTTTTTTCTAGAAAGGAGAAACCAAACATAACAATTAAAAGAATAAAGACTTTTATCTGAAACAATATCAATATGAACCAGGTTCCTCATTTTTTAAAATGTAAATTTACAATAAGTACATATGGCATTACATTATATTACGTTACATTGTTAAATTTAAAACAAAGGTCCCAAAACATTAAAAACTGTTTTTGTCTTTTTAAAGAGGTTGGACCTGAACGTTTTCATCCTTATATATTTAACTATCTATGTATTTCTTCTATCTCTTGATATCTACTATATCTTTTATAAACATTTTCCCCATCATGCCATTTTATTCTAATGTAGCCTGGTCTGCAATTATCTGGGACTTGAAACATCTCTGTTTTCCTTAAAATGTTCATTATAACTAACTTGGTGTAACACAGAATATGATTTTTTAATGTACGACTTTAATAGATCCTATTACTGCAGTGGCATGTAAAAGCAACTTGCAACCATCAAGGTCATCCGTTAATTAGCTGGAACATGATTGTTATCTCATGCTCTTGCTCCTACTTCCACAAGTTGTTGTGGAAGAGGAAATAGAAGTTAGTTGATAGGTTGCTTGTAGTCTCCAAACAATCTTGCAGTTTTCATGAAGGGTATTTTGTAATCAGTTGGTTTTGCACAATGAATAAGAAAAGGACACCATCTATTCTTTGTGCCAGGTAACAAAATCTTTGATGGACCCTGACAACCATTTTTCTAGCTTGAGAATGAACAGAACTGTTCCAACAGAATTTAAAACAGATTGATTTATTCTTGTAAAATCCCTGTATCCATTGAAATATAATTATCTTTCCACACAATAATTCTATTTAAGCTTCACACAGATTTCAAACCACTATCACAACATTGGATTTTTTTATTTTTTAAATATTTAATGGTTATCAGTTATTTATCATGTACCACAAAGTATATCAAGACCCAATAAGGCCAGAATCCTAGACAGACATAGGCTCATTGTACTTAAGGATGCTATACTGTTAAGATATGATTCCTAATACTTACTGAGATGTTTGACTGACATCTTTGATTTGATCATTAATTCTTTCTGTGCATTTATAGTAGAAAATACCTGCTCCCTAAATTAATTATTATGTCTTATAGGCTTAAAGCTAAGAAATGTGTAGATGGCACACATTTTTGAAAACAAAATTTTAAAAATCTTTCCAAAGGTGTAATAAATTTAGGAATATAAAAAACTAACCCCAGGGTTAGTAGTTCAGGATATAAATAAGAATTTATATTTTAATTGTTCATTTGGGAATATTTTTATATAAAGTTTCTCAACAAAATTGCCACAAACATAGTTATTTAATTTTCAGGCTTTTAAAAATGAAGATAAATCTGAACTGGCTAGGCCTAGAAATAAATTCAATTAAAAAAACCTAAAAATTTGGTCTGGTGCTTGTTTAAAACACAAGGCTAGAAACAAGGAGACTAGGAATTCTAGTTCCACAATAAGCACAAAAATCAACTGGGTAACTTTGGGTCAGTTATTCTCTCCCAGCCCAACCCCATTATCATGGGATAAGTGTAATTTTCTTTTAAATGCTGCTTGAGAAGACATTGAAATATGGGGCTCTGGAATGCCTTTAGTTATACTTGGGCATATACATGCGAGGATCTGCAAATGTGTGTGTCCATGGACTCCACCTATATTTTGTAAAGCAGCCTGTTGTCCTTTCAAACTGTACACAAATCAAAAAGTACTATTATGTTTCTACTATTGCAAGAATTAATGATTTTTATGCATTGGATTTAATAGTAATCTCCTTTGATTCAACTCTGAACGATATCCTGGAGACAACACTTCATAAGAGGGAGTGGAAACAGGTTTTCTAGGATTGGGAGGAGGGTGTGTTTTTCTTCATGTTTTCATGAAAAATCCAACCATACATGTAGAATTAGTATTATCCTGCTGAGCTTTTTAGGAGCTCAGCCAAGGTTGTCTGTGTATTGTCACCAAGTTGAGCATAATGGCATTAAATGATGTTAAATAAAAGCAATACATACAATAATTCAACTATTTTATTTACCTAGCCCACAAGAAAATCTACAGCTTATATATACATATTTAAGATATGTCATTACCATATTAGGTTTTTTATGAAAATATCAGCTATAAAAAACTCTGTTATCTATCAGAGAGTTATGCAGCAGTGTAAAGTTCCTTTCCAATGCACAAGTACTTGAATTGTGCCTAAAATTCCCTAAATTGAAACACATTTGACCATAAGCCATATTGTATTTTGCTTTTAACTTCAAGTCCTGCATAAATCTCTTTTAATTTATGGAGTAAATGGGGCTTCAGATATGAAATAGAAGCATGTATGAAGGACTTATTAAAAGTAGACTACTTTTTTTAAAAAAAATACTGCATATTCATTCTAGATGTCCATGAATTTGCATACTTTACATTCTTCTTTCTTTATATTTGAAATATCTGCAATTTCAAAGCTTAGTTTTAATAGATATCCATTAAAATGACAATTCTCAATAGAAACAGCTATTTAACTACACAAGAATACAACTTTCATAGATTAATTGAACAATACAGTCTTTTTGTGAGCAAATTAGTATTTAGAAAACTGAAACACAGCTATTGTAATATAAATAACAGCTTCTGCACATGAGTCTAAATATGGCTATTGTTATAAAGGCACACAACACAAACTGGTTTAAAGGACTTCACAATTATCTTGTGCTTTATTTTAGCTACGGTTACTATTGTTAGCATTTGGATTTCTAAATAATAAATCAAGCTGTATAAAACTATAGTCTATGAAGATTCCCAGTCATCGAGGATATGATTATCCCAAAGCTACTTTTTCAAGAGGCACATGGACTTTGTTTTTCCTTTAAGACATTTTGTTTCTCATCCAAGAAGCTTCTTCAGTTCTGATTGATTGGTGGAGGATGGAAGGATTTATATACCTTGCAGTCATCTGGTTGTTATTACTCTTTCTGAGAGTCAGTGAGACTACTTGGAGGTGTTTCTGAGAGTCATTGAGACTACTTGGACCCCTCAGGGTCACCTGAATAGTAGAAACAGGGGTGTGGAACCTTCCTGGAACTACTGAAAGGACTCCTTTCCCTCCCTTCAAGTAGTCTCAATGACTCTCAGAAAGAGTGTTAATGAGAGTTAGCACTCTTTCTGAGCATGCTCCACCATTCAGTCAGAATTGAAGAAGCTTCTTGAATGAGAAGCGAAATGTCTTCAAGGAAAAACAAAGTCCAGTTGCCTTTTCAAAAAGCACTTTTGGGACAAGCTGTATAAAACCACCCAGAGAGGTGGGTGATACTCGAATCATTGTATCTTCTCAAAAGCTTAGTAAGGCTATTTTAAGGCCATTCTTATGTTGTCTGAACATCGTATGTACAGATAGTTCATTTTATAATGAATGCCACTTTACTTCACCAAAAGTGATGCTTCACAGGTAAAAATTTCAACAGTGTTACTACTCACAACTTTAATATGATAGAGAATGTCAATGCTTCAAGGACTAAGTTTGGAGGTACCTTATGATCCAGTGACAGTCTCAGCAGAAATGGACACACATAAAGAACCTTCATAGCAACAATACCAAGCCTTTCAAAATGTTGTTTATACGCCAAATAAATAAAATAATAAAAATAAAATGTTGTTTATGCCTTAATGCTTTGAGGAGAGTTGCTCTGTTCACAGCCCCACACTTAGAAAGTGCCCCTTGTAAATATTTTCCAAGGGTCTAGTAAGCATGGAATGTTTTTCTTAAACTTTTGTGACCTACAAGTTAACTCATGTAGGTGGAAGATCTCCAGAAAGTTCTCTCATCGTTTTCCTATATGTGTCCTTGGCAATATGAGAGACATTCATATTTATACAGTATGTTTGATAGAAAATAACTATATAATTGTAATAGTTGAAAAATAATAAACTATATGGAAATATTGCTTCTTGGTGAATAAATAAATCAATAAAAATGCATACGTTTTAAGGTGTTTCCTGTAGTTTTTTTCAAGTCTTATCATTAGAGAGCCAAAAAAGCAAGACACCTTGCCCTCTAATTTGAACCACAATCATTTGTCCTGAGAAATCCATTGAAATGTTTTTATAAAGTGACAAATGAAAAAACATGATTAAAAATCTTTAAGTGATTCTCCATGGATTCCAAGCTCCAAGTTCATATTTCACTGAACTACTGTATTTGAAGTGGAATCATAAATTCCTAGGAGAATAAAAATCTCTCCTAGAAATTTATAATTCCACTTTGACTAGTTCAAAGGATAAAAAGAGAATAAAGATTGTATAAATGCTAGGAAACTCTTTCTTGAAATGAACTTCTTGAAGTCCAATGTATTTTAATTAAACATACTAAAGAACAATTCAGTGACTCAACCTGATCATAAAACAGTGCTATTTTGTTCTGTCTTTTGAACTACTGGAATTCAAATAAGAGATTGAAATCACCATAGATTTTTAAATGTCCTGTTTATGATGTTTCCTATTTAGAAGAGAACTGGGACAGAAAAGAAGAAAGGGAGACAGAAAGGTAAGACAGACAATCTGATTTTCAAAAAATCTAAATCTGGTTGGAGACATTTGGGACCTTCTCTGATTGGCTAAAGCTTAAGGCTATTGTCTAGACTGATCTCAGCATTTATAAAGGCCCTCTCTTTTCAAATGTAAAAATCAAATCAGTCAAGTAATATCATACTGTATCTCCAGACTGTTTCTATAATTGTGTCACAGAAAATCATCTAATATTTTATTCACAATGTTCTAGCATCCATTCTTATTTTCCTTTCCACATGAAATTTCTATATGAAAACTTGGGTAATACAAGAATGAATTAACAACAGACAACAGCAGTTTAATCGGTGGTGGTATTAATAAACCCTATCTTGAGGTCTTAGGTTTTTTTTTAAGCTATTCCATCTGACTAATTTCTTTTTTATTAGGATTTAAAATGATTCAAGTAACTGATCGTTTATTTTCTAACAGCAAAACTGGGTACATATATTGAAATTGACATATTTATCTTGGGCTAAAACATGCCAAAGTGAACAATATTATTACATTTAGCAGCTTAGCAAGACAATCATTTCTATATATTTCTGAGCAAATCCATTTTTAAATTAAGCATTCTATAACAAAGGATCTCCATCCTAAACCTTCAGGACAAAGACTAAAATTTTACTGGATAATTTCTAAAGGAAGTGTATATGACAGTATAACCAATCCTTAAACCACTTTCATCTTATTTGATTATATTTTAGAATGCCATCAAAATTCCTAACACTTTGGGGCATACAACATTACAAATTAGATTTTAAGTTATTGAAGCTTATGGTATCTAAGAATTGGCTTGCATTACATTATATTTAGTATTTTGGCACTTGCCTTATGGAACATTCTCTTCCTTGAACATCCCTTTTTGTGTTCCAGAAGTTCCTCAAGATCTGTTTATGCCTGAGCATCCCAAGGAACCAGACACTTGTTAGATCGCTCCACTGTTGAGGTGGATTACTCTCTCTCTGCTTGGGGTTTGTATATATCTTTAGTTTTAATCATCTCCATTTCTAATGCTGATTTTTCTATTTTTAAATGTGTGTGTGTGTGTGTGTGTGTGTGTATATGTATTATTTTTTATTGACTGTTATACACCACCTACAGTAACTTCTCATGAGATAAGTGCTATATATATGGTATTTATGTTATTAATATTATTAACATATAAATAAAATTTCACTATCTATTCTACAACCATAGCAGGAGGCACTGTGAGCACCTGTTTGAGAATCTGTTCAGCGTTCTGAAAGTAGACTAATATTCTTGACATAGTATATAAACAATTAATGCTGCCTTCTTATCAGTTTTCGGAAGCAAATCATTAACCACAGGGCTAGCACTGTAACTATACAAAAGCAGAATCAGCTCACAAAACCATACTGTAGCTGGTCAGAATATCAGTGAGCTGTGGGAATGCATAAAAACACCTCTTTTCAAAACCCCAAAGCAACCATATCAACCAGAAATCTTGAACAATTGCTCCTAGGTGCCTCTGCCAGGCAGAAAATGCAGCTTAAGGAGAAAAAGCATCATGTGGAGGTAGCTGGGAGCAACCCTGAAAGCAACCTTATCAGTATTGCAAATAACACAGCCTCTTTAACAATTATATAAGAGGTGCTTTATATATGCTCCAATGAAACTTCATTTTGGAAGATTTTCCACAATTTGTTTCTATGATGTTGAACACACACCAGAGCAAGGCAATTAGAAATTTGATGGATGTTCCCAACACAATGAAATTAAAATGAACTTTTTTTTATTTCTGAAGAAGTTAGAAATAAGTTAAAGGATCAGTTTTGACTATTCCTTATTCCCAATAACCCACAGGTTTTTTTTTTCTACTAGTGCAGTCAAAAGTAATTTCAATAAAAGCAAATGCATATTAATATAATGCAATAGTGAAATTCTGTTTAATTGGTTTAATAAGATGTTCTTTTATTAAAAGAAGAATTTCCCTTTAATTGTAGGTTTCTTTTTCACTTTTTATTCTAAGGGAAGATCTTGATAGGCAGAATTCAAATGTAGTGAACTATTTGGGAAACCTATTCTCTACTTCAGACTCTAATGCTACATTGTACATTATTATTTAATTTAAAATTTCTTTTCATAGGATATATGCATACTTGATATAACTATCCTGAAGGGAATTACATTCTTGTTATTTTTTCCCTGCATGTTATCCTACCTTCCAGTTCCTTCATTAATCTGTTTTTTAAATTAATTCAAGTTAGTTATCTATATCTGTAGGGTACTTCAATTAATTGTCTTTAGACCATTTCTTTCTCCTTTTCACAGAAACTGCAACAAATTGAGAGGCTGGGGATAAACAAATCAAGAACAGTGATATTTATAAAACTAAATAAATAAATAAAAACATTAAGTTTCTGATTATACAAAAATGTAAACACTGGACAGGGAAATTTATGAAAATATTCCCAAGAAAATAATGTGAACAAACACATTCCATGGGAATAATAAAAGTAAATTGCACAGGAAATGATTTTCAAATTAGCTTTAGCATATTTTTATGTAAGGCAAAGCATGGGACTAGTACCAAAATCCAAACCATATGCCAATGAATATTTCTCAACAAGGATAAATCATTAACAATACTTCTGCATTTCAAGGTGAGTGAACTGCATTTGCAAAGATCATACGACTATCATAAATTAAATGTTATCTATCTGCAAAACTCAAAACATTTGTGTCAGATGTTTATCAGGCAGTTTTTACTTTCAGTAATATATACAAAATGAAAGCTTCATTTGACAAAACAAAGCATCACAAACGAAGCAAACACAACATCAACAAAAAGTCACATTTGCATATGTACACAATTTCATGGAACAGCACATGAAAGCTAGCATATGAAGACAAATTTGTCAGCAAAAGGAAGTGAAGGGAAGCATCATTGCAAAACAAAGCATGAATCATAAGCGACTGGCGACTCTGTACACAGGTTTGGAATAACTGCTTCTTTCACCGTCAGTCTCACTTGGGAGTCGAGACAGAGACCAGAGGTTTTCAGATGACAGCATCTGATTTCTCCCTATAGAAAGGGGAATAACAAACCATTGACACAACCTCTCTCATTATAGCATGAAAAATAAACTGCACATAATTTTCCAACCTTTCCATTTCTTTTCTGGCAATGTACATAGTGCACTCACCTAGTTAGCATTTTAAAGGTATGTCATATCAAAAGAAATGAAGCATTCAATCAGTTGTATCAAGTCAAGTACACTTCTTTAAAAGGAGGACAAAGCTATCAAGATATCATGTATGTACTTGAAAACATCCAATGGAAATGCTCATGGTGGAAATCTGTAATTCTAGGATAACTGCATTGGAGCATTAGAATACATTCCCAACTGAGATAACAAGTCTAACATACTAGTTGCTTTTTAAGAAGGCCCACATGGCATTTCAAAAACAGGTAGGATTTCTAATTGTAATTTAGAACTATTTATTTCTAATTTTTAATTTTAAAACTATTTCTGCATTATTTTCATTGTTTTTAATCGGCACCTGCCAACACATTTAACTTGAAAACTAGCAGCTGTTCTTCAGGAGCCATGTGTACATAGGACAGCACTGCACTGATTCACGTTAGCTGACCAGGAAAACTTATGGTAACATGGCTTATACTTGTGCTCAGAGTAGACTTCAACAAAGATAGTTACATCTGATCCCTTTTAGTTGTATTTGATTAATCTTATTCATGTGAAATAAATGTTAAACTTATGACCATACAATATTTCACCCAGCCAAAATGGATTTTAATTTTCACTAAGGTGATTTGATACAGTACTTTGTATTAATGTACAGTTTTCTTCTAAAGTTCTCTTCTTCTCTTGGAAAATGTATGTTAATCAAAAACATATGAGACATGTAAGCTGTTCTTAAGGATACTCACATGCAAGGACTTTCCATCTGAAGCTGCAAAGAAAGAAAACAGCATAGGAAAAGCTCAAGCTTCAGTTCTGGGAAGTCAGAATAAGCAAAAAAAGGAAGGGAAAAAAAAAAAGGAAGATAGCATATGGAAAGAGAATTAAAACCATCCCCTTCCCCCCAAAATGCTGTAAAACGCTGTATGTGCAACATACAGTGTATTTCATAAATTCTGTGCAGAAGACTGTCTACGTTTCTATTATGTACTAACCCTATGCACCCCAAAGATTCACTTTAACACTTCTTTTCTTTTTGATGTTAAAAATGAAGGAGAAAAGTGGAGAAAATAAAGTAATAATAGTCATAAATAGTCATTATTATTTTTAGTGTCAAATTTAAATTGTTACATAAGAGTAATACTCAAGTGTAATCCTCAAGGCTAAAAACTTTAAAAAAGGGAAATAGTCTTTTTTCAAATAAAATAGTACCAACCCCATGCATTCCTTTGTACCAATCTTTAAAAGTCTACTTTCTCTTACAAAATCACGTTTTATTAAGCTACACTATAAAAAGGCTTCAGAAGAACATCCATCTGATGTACAGATGCAGCTAGAAAGGGATCTTGGCAATATGTCTTAGATAGATAGATAGATAGATAGATAGATAGATAGATAGATAGATAGATGTGTGTGTGTACATGTGCATGCATGCAGACGGGTAGATAGATGGATGGGTGGGCGGATGGGTAGAGATAGATAGATAGATAGATAGATAGATAGATAGATAGATAGATAGATAGATAGATAGATAGATAGATAGATAAACAGTAACAGCAAAAACAACAAAATGGTTGTTTACCGGACCCTGGCTTATCATAGCAGCTTCAGTTCAGCTTTCCTTAATTTTGTAGACTTCAAGAGATTTGGACTGAAAATTGCCTAATTTTTTGCATATTTTTTACCCAGTTGTTCCAACTTTTAGTAGCCTTTAAAAGATAAGAAACGATTCTTTGTTGTGAAACCCCACAATTGCAGGTACTCTTTAACTGCCTTTCTTTTTATTTTGTGTTTTGGCAGTGGTACAAATTGGAGTAGAGATTTAGGATATTACCGCCTGAACACTCTCTTGAAGCTTTTGTTGATCTTGAGCCTCCTGGAACAGCAGGGATCCTGCCGGGTTGAGAGGCTGACTCCCAACACTGTAATTGCGAGGCCGTTTTACTGTGTCCGGACTGGCTAGTGGTGTAAAGCTGTTCCTTCTCATCCTTACAGGGGTTTGGCTCTTTGGAAGGTTATTCTGATTAAAAATGGAGGATACCATAAGAATGAGAAAATAACCCACAAAGCAAAAACAATGCCACTGACTGTTTCTGGTGCCAGGCTATCCATCCAGATGTCTCTCCCCCCACATAACCTCTGCCCTAGAGCACACAATGTAATAATTAAAATCATGCTTCCTACGACATCTAAGAAATGTGAATATAAGTAGTATCCAAGAGTTGGTATACAAGTAGAAAAAGACTCTGCTTCAGAGTGAGGTAAGATACGTGGAGTTTTGCTGAGCCCACCCTTTTATCCACTGCATTCCCCAGGCCCAGCCCAGAAAGGTGGTCTGACAGACTTGGGAAGCCATGTAACAGTATGGAATAGCAGCAAATGACTTTTGGAGGAAAAGGGAATAGGCAAAAATTTGGTACATTAAGTCATCATTGGAGACAATCTAATTTAATTCATACCTCTGGAGCCAAATGGATTTTACTATATATTTCACTAAAGATCTGCAATCTATCAACTCCTGAACCACATCAGGCCACACTACCAAAACATATGATGATTCAAATAAAAACATAAAAAATACTTAAGCTTTAACATTTATTTACACTCCTCTCAAGCATACTTGGATGAATAGGTACAATCCTGTCAAATTTCATATTATGGTAGGTCCAACAGTAAATATCAACTTTCCAGAAATAACAACTTTCCAGAAATAACATCCCCACACTCAAAAGCCCATCAGGCTCAATAGAGCTAGGTCAGCTAATTTATTTCAAAAGTAATGTATACCCAGATATTGATTCCCGTAGAAGGCAGATCAAACTTAGTCTCAATTATATGTCAACCCTGTGTTTAAATATTAGATCTTGAGAAGTCGTATTAGCTACTGTCCAGTTTTGTCCAACCATTTAGTGCCTCCTACTGGTCAGCAGCTAATATAGTACTTAAAACTATACACACAGGCACACAGACACAGACAGACAGGCAGACAGACAGACACACACACACAAACACACAAAAACACAAATTCTGGGGCGAGCCAGTCTTGAAGCCTCTAACACAAGGCCCAGATTAATAAAAGCACAAAACTGTCTGCCATGAAAGCACATTGAAAACAAACAGAAAAAGGTGTACTGCATACCTAATAGACCTTTTCCTCTACTTTTCAGTTAATGGATTTCTTGCTTTTTTTTTTTTTTTTGCTGGGTTCATTTTTCCTTGTTTACATAACTAATTTGTCTGGCTGAGAATGGTTCGTGTTCTGCCAACATAACCTTTACAAATTCCTTCCTTCCTTTCCTGATAATGTCACTGCTACAGTCTCTAGAGTCTTCAGCAGCTGAATTTTAAAGAAGCGACAGTTGCTCAACTCTTCAGTAAACCAAGGGGGAAATCATACTGGAATAAGGAACTAATTTTTCCTGCTCTTAATTATAAAAGTTCTGCAACAGTGTGTTAAAAAAAAAAAAAAAAGTATCCTATGTTGCATATGTCTTCATTGCAATTATTGCAAACTGAGAGAAGATCTTGTTTTTTAAAAGATTAATTAATTAATTAATTAATTTCCAAATGAATAAAACATAATGTTCAACAAGAAATTCATCTTTTTTAACATAGAAAAAATGACTAGGAAAATTTGTTTCGGATAAATAACTGCAGTGGAAAAAAATTAAGCATGACAAAAAAACTACTTACATATTAACTGCTGCTTGTATGAGTCTCAGTAAGTAGAAAATAATTATTTCACATAAATTCTGTAATTTTAGCTTTTGTTTTAAAACACAAATTTTGATTTGCATAACTAAGACAACTTTGACACCAGAAGAACCTTGTTTCAGTAAACTATGCTACAGTAGCCTTACTACTGTGATCATTCTGACATTGGTACACAGTGACCATTTTAAGGTACAGTTGAAATATGTGATATCTCTATTATACCACCTGTATTGGCCACAACTGTGTTTTCAGGGAAAATTTACGTTGTATGTTTTGCTATTTAAAACACTATATGATTTTGATCCAGGTTATTGGGAAAGTTCCACTTTATTAGCATTAAACTGCTTATACTTGATCAGTGCTGAAGGTCTTGTCTACATTTCAAAGCAAAGAGCTTTAACAGTATGGTGGACAGGGCCTTTTGATAAATAAACTGTTGAAACTCCCTTTTGCATACTATCTTTTGAGTAGTAATTTTCAGGCCCTTTATTACACCAAATGTACCATGACATTTAACTATTTTAGTAGGATTTTGTCATTTTAGCAGTTTTTAAATGTTGTAGTTTGGGTGCAAGTGCTTGTTTTTAAAATAGTGAACAAAGTTTTTTTTTTCTTATAAGTTATGTTCAGATATTACTTTTCCTATGAAAACCTGGGGAAAAGTGTCATTTTCTACAGATTAACTCACAGCAAGTTAGCAGTTGAGAAAATTGATTAGGAATTAGAAATAGAGCACAGGATATATAAGTAATGAATTTCATGCTAGACATACATAAAATAATATCAGTAGCATGCAAAGAATTGGGGTGAAATTCAAGGATACATAGACAGATTTCTTTCTCTCCTTCTCTTAAGCACCATTAACAGCTATTCTGTAGCCTGGGAGATACAATAGTAAAAGTACATGAGGATTACAGATAGAAAGGAGAATTTTCCTTTTCCAGTTTGTCAGTTTAAATCTTTCTCATCAATACCACTGTTTTGTACATTATTTCTGATAAAAGATTGTTATCCAGTGCCCACTTCTGCTCAGCAGATTGGCTATTCTCATGTACTGGGGACTTTTAAGTTCATATTTTAGAATTGTTTTTCTAATACAGGAAATATATATATTGGTGTTGCATAAGAATTTGTACAGTATCTACTGTTGCAGCCTATAAAGAAATAATTTATAGTTCAGAAGATTGAAGTGAGATTTTATTGCTTCCTGTGGTCCACTAGATTCCTGAGTGGGTAGGATGCATGACTAAGTCCTCCACACCCTATGACAGTACAGATGGGAAAAATTTCCCAAAGGTTCTTTGCATAAGGACACAAATATTTTCCATGGATATATATCTTGTGACTAAATGACTAGGAAACTTCAGTCAGCTTTTAAAAATAGAAATTATTATTGTTGTGGTCTTCACATTTTTGCAATTTAACTCCCAAGTCAACAGTTTTCTCCTAGATCATGAAAAAAATGTGAGGCTATCCTTTTTTATCAACAGCATTATATGACACAGCTTAAAGCTTTGAAATGTAGAAATAAAAATATATTGGAAAGTAGATATCTAACTAAGTAGTATTAAATTGGAATTATCTCCTTTCAGTTGACCTTGACCACTGGAGAATATATGGATATTGTTTTCCTGGCAACAATATGGGAGTGGATTGCTCTTCCTTTGTTTGGATTTCCCCCCCCTTTAAGTTGCTGATCTAGTTTTCAACCCATGTATTTCGCTGCTGTTCCATTCAAGAACAAGCTAGCACTAATTTTGTTTTGTGACAATCTGCCAAGGATAGATAAATGCTGCTATGTAGAACATTACCAATTAATTGAAAAAGATTCAAAGCACATATGTGAAATACCAGTTTGCATGAATTAATATAAATGCATATTTGCAAGTTTAAAAATTAGTGGTGTTCATTTCAATAAAAGTATTTCCAAGAATCTGCAGAATGATTTTCTCTCACCACCAAATTACATATTCCTCCCCATATCTTTATACATTGCACTAAGCCACAAAATCTTGGTTTGTTGAACAAGCCACACAACATTGTTGGGATGGGGCCTATGTATGGGTTCTTAAAGGCCTAACCAGACAATAGGAAACTATGTTTAAACAGAATGTCAATATTGTTTTTATACTTAATATAGAAGAAAATAAATATTAAAAGTTATGTTACATTTGATGGGAGAGTCAAAGCAATTGCATCTTTCTCTTTAAATTAACAGATAAGAGATCTGGCATGCAGGAATGTAATTAATACAAAATTAGACGGTGTTGCCAGGTGCAATCTGGCAAAGAACCTAGAGCCAAAAAAATGAAACCACAGCTTGATTTTTGGAAAACACAATCACAACAAAAACAAATGAAGCATATTGTAACTTACCATGCAAGTGAAATGACATATTTGCTAAGGTTGGAAGAAGTAACTGTTCTTTTTATTGACAAAGCATTTGTCTATTCCCATTGATAGGGCACTTTTCATTTCCACAAGGTCTTATCTGCAAATTTGGTAACTCAAAAAGGTTTTTTTTAACGTGTGTTGACTTTGTACAAAAGCTTCTTCTGCTGCTTGCAATAGATCAATAGAAGAGTCAAGAGACACTTCTGTACAAATGCAGCAGCATTTTGTAAAGTGAAACAACATGGTTCATAGGTCCACTGTTTCACACAGCATCATTAAAGGTGCTTCATATGGGCCTTCATCACAAAGAACCATTTGGAAGCTCTGCCCAAGCCAATATTTGCAAACAGAACAAAGTCTTGGCAGTCCCTTCTCAGAAATGAAGCATTTACAATACTTTTATATAACTTTTACCAATGATGTTACACAGTTCTTCAGAGTGGATCTGAAATTAAACTTGGATATAGATGTTGTATCTTGATCTGCTCATGTTCAATATGAAGCAATGGCCTTGATCAGTCACTGATTGTTACACAGACTTCTTCCCTATTTAAAGAATTCAGGTATTTATGGATTTCTATTGCCGTTCTAGTAATTCTGAAAATTATCTTATACTGTTTCATGATGCTAATATTCTTTGAATCTGTTTTTCTAATTTGGCCCTTGTGAGTAGTGTTTAGCTAAGCTGACTCTCCTAATAATCCTTTCTTGTTTTTTAAGTCTGCATTTTGTGGAGTATTTGGTATGTCCAATGTGGCTGTCCACAAACTGTCACCAAATATTCAGTGTAAAATAAATTTTATGAATTTATTTTATGGTTTCGTTCTATATTTGGGGAGAACAAAAGAAATGAAAAACACATTATAAATACTCTTTTCACTCTTTCCTTTCTTGAGAATTACCTAAGATTGACTATGATTAAGTCAGAAATGAAATATATAAAAGATGAGAAGATAGAGGAGTTATAGCCGAATGTTTTTTAGTACATACCACTGTGGATGGCTTGTCCCGGTGGGTGTCTACAGCTTCAACATTCAGAGAAATCATTTCTAATTTGCAGCCTTTATAAAATTGAAAATATAGGGAATTTTAGGCACCATTTTGGGAATTGAAGTACTGTAATATCATCAAGAAATGAAAAGCAATATATATCAAGGAAGAGATCTGAAATACTTGAGTCCAACAGACTCCAAAAAGGACTATGCCAAAGTAGGCAAGAATTAGACATATAAATGGAAGACATAGATCTCACTGTAATTATTTAATCAGTTATTCCCCAACAAGTCACATTTAATTTAGCTTATCATTAATTTAATTTAACATGTTTTATCAGGAAGTGTACCATGATTTATAAAGGGAAACTGAGATGACTGTTGTGGTTTGCCAGCAGCCTGTGCAGACGCTAGCGGAATCGGACAGTGGAGAAGAACGGCGACCAGTCCAAGACTCTGGGGAGGACTCAAACAAGGGCCCTGTGTCCGATGCAGAGATGGGGCCAGGACCATCTGGGAGTTGTGTGCTGACTCTGGAGCTTCCAGAGTCTGGCAGCAGCGAGGCAGAGGAACAAGGGGAGCCTGTTCCCAGTGTGCCTGTGCACAGAGCTGCTAGAAGGCAAGAGCAGCTAAGACAAAAGGGGTGACTTGGGAATAATTGCCCCTCCCCTAAGATATAAAGCAAGTGCAAAGATAGAGAAACCTTAGATACAGGTACAGATAATCAGAGTTGGAAGGGACCTTGTAGGTCATCTAGTCCAACCCCCCGCCCAAGCGGGAGACCCTACACCATTTCTGACAAATGGCAGTCCAATCTCTTCTTGAAAGTCTCAACTGATGGTGCTCCCAAAACTTCTGAGGGCAAGCTGTTCCATTGGTTGATTGTTCTCACTGTCAGAAAATTTCTCCTTGTTTCCAGGTTAAATCTCTCCTTGTTCAGTTTCCATCCATTATTCTTTGTCTGGCCTACAGGAGCTTTAGAGAATAGCTTGACCCCTTCCTCCCTGTGGCAGCCCCTCAAATATTGGAAGACCGCTATCATGTCTCCCCTGGTCCTTCTCTTTACTAGACTAGCCAAGCCCAGTTCCTGCAACCGTTCGTTGTATGTTTTAGCCTCCAGTCCCCCAATCATCCTGGTTGCTCTTCTTTGTACTTTTTCTAGAGTCTCAACATCTTTTTTATAATGTGGTGAACAAAACTGGATGCAGTACTCTAGGTGTGGTCTTACTAAGGCTTTATAGAGTGGTATTAGTACTTCCCTTGATCTTGACTGTATCCCTCTGTTAATACAATTTAGGATGGCATTAGCTTTTTTGGCGGCTGCTGCACACTGCTGGCTCATATTTAGCTGGTTGTCCACTAAGACTCCAAAATCCCTCTCACAGTTACTGCTATTAAGCCTGGTTTCACCCAGTCTATATGTGTACTTTTGGTTTTTCTTGCCTAAGTGTAGGACTTTACTTTTCTCTACACTGAATTTCATTTTATTAGATATGGCCCAGTGTTCTAGTCTGTCAAGATCCATCTGGATCTTGAGCCTATCTTCTTGGGTGTTAGCTATTCCTGCCAGCTTAGTATCATCTGCAAATTTGGTAAGTTCCCCTTCTATTCCCTCATCTAAGGCGTTAATGAAGATATTGAAGAGTACTGTGCCTAAGACGGAACCTTGTGGCACCCCACTGCTCACTTCCCTCCATGTAGACTTAGACCCATTAAGGACTACTCGTTGAGTACGGTTTGCCAGCCAGTTGCGAATCCATCTAGTGGTGGTACTATCTATTCCACTTTTTTATAGCTTACTAAGAAGTAGGTTGTGGTCTACTTTATTGAATGCCTTGCTGAAATCTAAATATATTATGTCCACAGTATTTTGCTGTGTACCTTTGCAGGAAGCAAAGTCGTTCGCTCTGTTCGGATTAAATCTTGAAGCTCTGTGTGGACTTTTTACTTGGGTTGGTTTTTTACAGTTAATTTGGCACTTTAGTTGTTGGCAGAAATTCAAAGGAGATAAAGGTGGGTCAAGGGACTGGTTGGGACTCATTATGGGCTGGGAATGAGCATAATTCCCAGCGTTGAAATAAAACAAGAATTGTTTGGACTAAACGTGTGCTTAATTACGATCCCAGGAAGCCTTGGCCAGAACAATGGGTAAAAGTCAAACATGTACCAAAAAGTAATATATAACTGTACTAATTACACTTCATCAATTCAAGAAATAGAAGATACCTAATCTAATGAAACAAATGATAAGATAAATAGATATTTGCATTACTGCTTTTCTCTCATATGTTCCAACATAAACAAATAAATACTTGCCATAAGCAACTGGTGTAAGCTTAAAGATGGTATGAAGAGGACATCTTAAATAAGGCAATTCATCTAGGATAAAGTAATAAAAGTTAAACAGATGTGCTGAATAGTAATGCAAAACAGGCAGTATACATTGATTCAGCAGGAACTATGAACCAACCTGCAGGCTCTGAAGAGTGACACACAGAGAATGTTAGAATTAGAATTGAGGTACAGAATAGAGGCAATACAACTATATTCTCACAAAATTTGACTATTCTAAATATTCTGCTGTACAGAAATTTAAAAATTTCAATATGGAACTCAATCTAATTTCCATAAACCTATTACATAATAGTAATTCTCTGAAATTATCTAAAGAAAATTTCTTTCAAGTCAATGGACAGATCTTGATAGCTTTGCTGGTGGCAATATGGAAGTGGTTTGCTGTTGCTTTCTGAAAATACTTTTAAATTTCCTGATAACACTTACAATTATGATATTCCCTAGAAGTCTCATATGGAAGCATTGATCAGGCCTGATCTAGACAACTTTGGCCAAGAAGTAGTATTTTTTAAGATGATATATTATAATACCTGGATCTTCTATACAACAACATGGTTTTCCTCATCTGGACATCCTCCAGTTGCATGGAGTGTGTGTGTGTGTGTGTGTGTGAAAAGCTGCATCATGATAATAAATTTGACATTCTCAATTATGCATGCAATATTGATACACATTCAAAAGGGGCTAGACTCTGGATTATGCCATATATCATGCAAATTTTGACACACATACATAGACACACAGACATGCACTACACTCAAGCCACTTATCAGGATAGCTAAGAATTCTGGAAATGTTAATCCAAGATATCTCGACTATAGTAGACTGTGGATGGTTAATGTAGCAAGTATATTAACCCAGTAATACTGAGTAACATTTAAAGAACATAGAGAAATAATCAATATAAAAAACAAAACAAGATTGCAATAAAGCTTGGTCAAATAATAATTTGACATTTGCCATAACTGCACATTCATTACATAATCACATCTTCACCTTCACACATAAAGATTACTGGCTCCAATATCAGTAAAAGCCACTGAATGTGTATACAGTATGTATATTTTGAAAGTGCCCATAATGTCAATAATTTTAGGCAGGACAGTGATATCTAGTCTGGAAAATAATCAACAATCTGAAACTGAATCTATTTTAGTAACTATGGCAGCTTTATAAACTCAGTAGAAAAAAAAGGAAGAGTATGTGTGAATGTGAAACCTGAGTTTCATCTGGACTAAAGCAGGTAAAATGGAAAAATCTCCTCTCCTTGCACATTGCCGTTCTGAATGAAATCTATTCTCATGGCTGCTATCAATGTTGTTATTTATTAAACTGATGTGGTTACTAATTATGCATTTATTGTCTTATGTAGTTTATAAATTGTTTCCTATTAAGGAAGATAAACTCTTGGTAGTTGAAGACTATATACAGTTTGGTTTTACTAGATTAAGGCAGCATAGCAGTGGTGGTTAGGCCTGTGAGGTAAAAGTAGGTAAGACAATGTTAAAAAAGGAAGCAGTTCAGAAAATATGACATTAAAAAAAATCAGCTTCGAAAAACAAAGAGTTGCTATAGAAAAATACAAAAGAAAAGAACTACAAGCTGAAGTTTCATGGCAAGCTATGATGATCAACTTCAATAAAGTGAACTGGGAATCTAAAGCTTAGAGAAGGAACTACTGTTGTGGTTAGCCGGCAGCAGGTGTGGACGGTGGAGGAGAGCGAGGACTCAGATGAGGGGCCAGGACCATTAGGGAGTTGATTGCTGCCTTCAGAGACTGTGGGGGCTGGCAGCAGTGATAAGGAGGTTCCCGAGGAGCCAGTGCCAAGTGTGCATGCATGCAGGATTGCTTGTAGGAGAGAGCAGTTACAGCAGCATGGGCAACTCGGGAGTAAGGCTGCAAGGTAATGGCCCCTCCCTCAAGAGGATAAAAGCCAGGTTTGAAGAAGCGTTCTCTGCAGAAGGCAAAGACACTCTGAGACTCAGCCTCATGGACATTATAGTTAGTATTTGAAAACTCTTGTAAACTATTTCTTATCTGTGGGTTTTTGGCAGCCTTGAAAAACAACTTGGCAAGGCTCTTTCTTGTCGGAGCTAATTAGTTGGAAGCAGCCTTTTATCTGTGAAGAAACAGAATTTGTGAATGAAATCTTAAAAGGTGGGGGCTGCTGCCTTTGTCTTGTGTTTGCTCTTGGAACCAGGTTGGGTCAGAACAACTACATATAAACTGCTCACCTCTATTCTAGATCATCACTGCCTTATTTCCATTTGCTATAACAAGAAAAGTTTTTTTTTACCTGCACTCTTGTCAAGAAAATAGGCCAATAGACATCTCATAACTGCCTGGTGAGAAATAACTAGGACATTCTCTTGACGTTCCAGTTCCATAATTACAGGTTCCAAGCGTTGGACCAAATCTTGGTAAGACTAAAAAAGCCCCCAAGAAAAATATTAATCAAAAAGATGGAAGTTTCCAATAAATGTCTTTTTAAAGTATCCAAATACTTTTTCTACCTAGCTGACTATTATATTTTATCTACTATATTACATATATTACATCATGGATCTTTCTTGGAAAATTTAACATAGCTTACATGAATTATTTTGATTTGGGGAGGGGAGGCAAGATTTCTAAATCAAGAACTTCCTTATTCTTTATTGGCATCATTATAACACCTGAAAATTTGTCAGTGGGTATAATTGCATAATTTAGATGCTTCAGAAGGCTCTGATAGCATTTTGGATTTCAAAATCTAACACTGCATTTAGACTGTTAAGACTTTGAGGATATGAATAAGAATCTGGGAGCAATTATATCACACTAAGACTTGTTGTGTTTCTGCCCTAAAATGATAAAGCTTGTTTATTATGCGATTTGTCAATCGGCTCCAGGAGAGTTCTATATTATAGTTCTTTTTTAACTTTAAGGACTATTGCAACACAGTGAATACACTTCCAACTCTATCAAATGAAAGTGGTAATACTTAGTTTAATATAGCAATGATTAAAAAAACACACTTCTCCTCCAGGATAGCGGTAAAGGTACTTCTCTTGATCTCGAAGTGCAAACTCTTCTGGATATTTTCTTTGAATCTCTTCATATGTCATTTCTTCACATACTCCCTAGAAAATTAAGTATGGAATGCAAATGAATTTAATTGAACCTAAGCAGTTTGTCTTTTCTAAGATTTACATTTCTCCAAACATGACAGCAGATATATTATACCATCTATTACTTGGAAACAGGACCTTGACAGTATTGAACTTGATGTATTGATAAAAAGTGCTTCTCGACTGCAGCCATTTTGAATGCTTCTCGACTGCAGCCATATTGAATAGGGATTTATTTTTAAATTTAATTTATGAAATGATGGATGGAGAGAAAGAGAGAGAGGTTAAGGTAGACAGAGAGACAGATAGATGAAATTGTATGTAGCTTATCTTTATGGCAACGAAGGTTACTTGAAACTACATCACCATTATCCTTTTAACTTTTCTGCCATTCTACTCACTGCATCGATTTCATTCAGTATCTTCCATTGCTCATATGGCACGCCTAGGGCTTCTGCTGTTTGGATTGTTCTTTTCAACTGGCTTGTCCAAACTTTCAGATCCATAATCTCTTGCTCTTTGATAAACATTTTCAATGCCTCAGCAAACTGTAAAACAATACAGTAAGATTAAGATTTTTCCTTGCATATTATGAAGATAAGGATAGTAACTTATCTTTGGTGCTGCTTACATTATCAGGAAAAAAATTTAAGGTGGTATTGGAAACAGCAATTTGGAAGCTTTAGAAAGCAACTTTTCTCCCCAAGTCATACACAGCTAAATTTTTATAATCACAAAGCTCAATACAAAATTTGTCATTTTTCTTGTATTGTATATAATGGTCATATTCCTTTTTTGTTTCCAACTGCTGTGCTACAATTCCAACTGTAATATAAAGTTTTTTGATCCAAAATAAGCTTTTATCAGTGTATCATTCTGAAGAATTCTCCCATGTTACAGGCCAATTTTAGAGAAGTACAGTGGACTGCAACAGGGCATGAAAGAAACCTTCCACCAAGGAAAGGTAACTTGACTGCAATCCATTATCTTAAAATAACATATCAAGCAATGGGTTAAACAATTACATGTAAGCATGTTTCTATTATAAATGGTCCTATCCAAGTTGCAAAGTTTTTGTGATTATTATGAATTCTGATTTATACTAGAGGTTTACCGGTAAAGGAGCGGGTTACTTTGAGTAATCACAATCTTTTACAATAAAATAACTAAGGATGGAGGATATCACAGAAGAAATTTGAGGTATAAATGCTAAAGAAATCTTCTATTTTTTATTCCATTCAATTTATTTAAAACACATTTATATCTTTTTTAATGTTTTTTAATTATGTAAGGTGATAATGTTTATGGGTATTCTCAGAATATTATTTAGTATAATAAATTGAACTATTCTTCCAGCAAAAACTAGTAAATTTAGAATGTAATGTTTGTTGTTTTGAGTATGTATTTCTGGTCTTCAGCTGAACTGAAAGTAAATGTGGGCAAATAATCTGTCTTAATTTAGCTGTTAGTATGCAAATTCCTGTAGCTCCTGTTTGTAATTCATTAAAGCAATGTGACTGTAGAAAACATGTTACATTTAAGGAGTTGCTGACAACTAAAATGTGTGCTCTGACTGCCTTTTTGCCTTGAATCTGAAACACAGCAGTGCCCAACAAAATATGCAAACTTCCTGTGAATTAGATCATACCTGCTTCCCACGTGTTGACAGGCCTGAATCTCCACCTATCTTTCTAATAAGGTTGCATTCACTTTCTCCATGTCTACAGAGATAAATTGTGCGTGGCTGAATGTGAATATTCATGAGATAATAGACAATTTTACTTTGGATGTAGTCTTGGACCCGGTTGACCAGAAAGCGCTGCCCAACATTGATAACTTTAATGAAAGAAAGGTCTCTGCAATTAAAAAATATATACCAGAAATCATTAGATAGCAAGACATCACACAATTATTCAATGTCTGTTTTTGTAACTAAGGGAGGGCGCACCACAAAAAGAAAGGTGAAAGGCTGATGCATAAAATAGATGAGAACCAGTTTTTAATTATATATTAGATCAGGGTAGTACTTAGGATTCTGTCTCCAAAAGATGTTTCAGAGATGGTGGAGGATGAATATAGCATTGGACTTGCACAACAGCTAGAGAATGTAATGGGATTGTAGGAAAAGATATAGCTGCATTTTTCACTCCTCCACTAGTCCAAAGCACCTTTTAGAGATCAAATCTAAAATGCAGATTGATTCTCCCCCCCTCCCCCCTCTCTTTTACCCCTCCCCCCCACACTCACCACTACTCCAAAGCAATAACTGTGTATGAGAAGTGGCAAGGTAGTAATAGAAAGATATCAGAAAGAGGAAAGATAAAAGCGTATTTCTATGAAATCATGAGGGGGAAAAACATTATATTTTAGCAAGTATTTTCAGACATATAAAAGGTATCTCTGACTATTGAGATACTTTTTAAAGTATACTAATTATTACAAATATGTAAATGTTTTTTAAACTATTTCTAAATATTGCTAAAAAGGAGAAGTGATTCTTGCACCAGTCCCAAACCAAAATAGACGTCACAAAACCTGATTCTTATACTAGAAATTATTTCTCTTCTTAATAAGTAAGAAAGAATAAACCTTGCATGCATAAAATCTCTGAATTCTCCACTATTTTCTAGAATATCCTTCCAGAAATCATAATATCCTCCCATCTGTTCTTCCACGCCCTTTTTACTCCAAACACATGCAGTAACCACGATCCAGAGAAGTATCAATGGAATGAGGTATGGTAGAAGGTGACTTTTCAACTCTTTTTTCCCTGACAACCTCACTGACCAGTCTCTCCTGAAGTTTGGAATGGTGAAGCGTTCTTTTAGGGCAGATTAAGGCACAGGGAGTTTAGAACGAAATAACTGTAACTGAAAAACTGGGCAGAGTATTGTGATCCCAGAATAATCCTCCATTTGAATGTCATCAAGTTTATAAGGAAGACCTTATCTTCTTCTGTCACAGCCCAAACCTATTCAGGAAGAGGCTTTTCAGGGAAGGTCTTCAGAAAAGTCACCTCTGCCTGGTCTTCCGTTGGTGTGTCCTGGATCCAAGTCTATGATCAAGAATTCCCATGATTCCTTTGCTGTGCATCTTACTTGTCATAATCAACTGGATCAAGGGGTTGATAGGTGACTTTATAACATTCTATTCTCTTCAGAAAATCTTCCATCACATTTTCTCGGTTTCTTTCTGGATAATCTGGACTGGAGACTTTAACATCCTGGTGCAACCAAAAAACCAGCTCTTTGAAAGGTAAACTCTATCTATACAAAAACTTTATATATACATAAAGAGATAAACAGCAGTGATAACAATCTTAAACTCTACTTTTAATAAACCACTTTTAATAAATATTACCTTCTAACAATGTATAGTTTTGACCATCTGGGAATAGATATACAGAAATGTTTTTTTTTTAAAATGCACTGATTCTAATGCACAGGTATGCCTTCCAAGATTAATAACCAGCTTCCAAATGTTCATTTGTTTCATGTAACTAGACATAAGGTTTTGCAGATTCTGATGCCTGAATAATTTTAAGAGACTTTTTTAAAATCTTATAATCTATTTATTTTATAAATTCATCTAATGAATATAGTTTAAAAAGTATTGCACCAATACTTGGGAAAGCATTACCTACTTTAATTTTGTCTATTTAACTGAGTCAACACTATTTTAAACCCTAACACAACAAAAACAGATAGTTTTAATACAAAATATTCTAGCATTTATGCATACAGTATCTTTCCTATTAGACAGTTTACAGAAGAATATATGTTAATCTGTTGCAACAAAAATAGCAAAAGTAATAAAACACTCTAAACTTTTATTGTAACAGGAATATATGTAGCCTACAATCTGGTGCACCAGATAGTTGGATCTTTATCCTGAGATAGGCAGGCATGTATATTTTTGGGTGCAATAGGGATAGAACACTCAGAGAGAAATGACACAAGACATTGTAGATAATGAAAAGAATGGTAATTATTGGTTGTTGGGTTTGACACAGGCACTTTTCCACTGATAAACTAACTCTTACAGCAGGGCTGTCAAACTCGTGGCCCGAGGGCCAGATGCATCATGTGTTGGCCATGCCCATGCCCAGTTTAGCAAAGAGGGGAAAAGCCATGATACGTCACATGATGCCGCTGTGATGACGTGAATTTGATACCCTTGTCTTACAGTGAGAGAAGAAATCTTAGCTTGTTTTGTGTAAAACATTCCAAGAAAACCTAAGAAAAACAATTAATAAGCAATACTTATAACTCCTCAGACAAGCACCATCTACCTACTATCTATAATATACAAATCAGGCAACTCTAGATACCCTAATGTTTCTGGAATTAGTATAATCAAACCAGGATATATGGTAGTTATATTATCACACAGTAGAGCAAATCCTCCCCCTGCCAAAAAAAGAAAAACAATATGTCAAGATTTTATGGCCTACATCCCATCCCTATGGCCTATGCATGCTTAGATCATCCTGTGATTGTACTACTGCAGTGAGTAATTATCATCTATCCAGCCCTTTATGGCATATGGCCTGAGTATCTAAAGACCACCTCTCTTCTCATTAGATCCAACAGAACAATGTTACCTGATGGAACCAAGATTGCGCATGATTTCCACCATGACACCTGCCTTTTGAAATACCAATCCCCATAAAAATTGGGGTGGCTCCAACTCTACAAGTCTTTATATGTATCTGAAAATCTGTTTTTTTTCTCAAGCTCTAAGATATGTCCATTTACTTTGTTTACTTTTATGTTACTTTTTGCTTTTGCTTTTAGACACTGTCTATTTTAATCTATATGTCACCCAGAGCCAGTACTCAGTTTATACAATCTATTATTGCACAAACAAACACAAAAGACTCTAGCACTCTATTTCTAATATGTTGCAGTCACTGTAGGGCAATATAGTCTTGGCAAAACTAAATTCTATAAAGGAGAAAGGTTTGTGCAGAGTGGGACAGAGCTCACAGAATTAGCAGACCAATACTCAGTGCCCAGTTCAAGCATTTACCAGCTGTAATTTATCTTCCTATTTTGAATTCTTTATGGTATTGCACATACTGTATTCTTTCTACTTTGAAAATATGATTTCTGACTGGTTTGACTTCTAACTTTGACTATAGAGCAGTGATGGCTAACCTTTTTAGCACCAAGTGCCCAAAGCGCGTGTGTGCACACAAATGCATGTATGTATGTGCAAACCCCCAAAATGCAATGTGCGTGCGTCCCCCATGCATGTGCCCTGCCCCTGCCCATGCACGTCACCCCTGCGCATGGATCCCACCCCTGCATGCACATCCCCCACCCCTGCACATTGCCCCTGTGCATGTACACCACCCTGCGCATGCATGCATGTCCCAAAGACCACCTGGTCAGCGGGAGGCACACACACATGCGCTGCGGAGCACAGCTGGGGCGATGGCTCGCGTACCCACAGAGAGGGCTCTGCGTGCCACTTCTGGCATGCATGCCATAGGTTCACTATCACAGCTATAGAGCCTAAGCTTAAACATGGTCCAATTATGCTAATTATTTCTTCGGCAGGAATGATTGAGCAAAACAAAGCTAGAGAATGCAAAACACTAACCAATATATTGGCTGCAATGACTTCTGGATCATCACAGACAGATTCCACAAAAAAAACCTACAAAAGAAAAAATGATTTTATTTTATAAAATACAAAAATTCTGGAGACAGGATAAGAATTATTTTTTTCAAGAACTGTCTTTCTGCAGAAATAATTTTTCATGGATGCATTGCCTACCAAGATGTGGGAGGTCAAAGAAAACAGTGAGTGGGTGTCCTATCTTTATAATACTATCTTCTTTTTCTGTGTGTGTCTCTCTCTCTTTCTCTTTTCTTTCATTTCTCTCTCATCCTCTTTCCCCTCTCTTCCATCTTGCAGACTGCAAGAAAAGGGACAGATTGTATAAACTGGTTGCTTCCAAGGATTTGTGAAACTGAACCAGACTAGAAAGTGAGGATTTTCAAGTAGTATGGTGTGACCAAATGGGTCTTTTTAAAATGTGATAAAAATCCAAACAATTATTGGATCCCAAAATGCTTCATTTCATTATCTGCATATTCAACTGACCAATAATTAACCATTAAAAATCCACAGCAATATATTTGGAACATTTCCAAAAAATCCTATATGATCAAATTAGGGTTGCTTGCTGACTCACAGGCATAGCACAGCATGTGTTTTGGAAAAGACTGGTCAATTTTCTGCTGGAATGTGTCTTAGCTACTTTATCAAATATGACTGAATGCTGGACATAAAATAAGCTCAATAGAAAAAAGATTGATTTCAGAAATCCACAAATGGGCTTGATTGCCTATGGCAAAAGTACCTTTTCATTTGGAAAGCAAAAGATAAATATCCATTTGCAGCATCCTGGAATCTCATGATAGCCATTTGCATTTGTCTCTGACTTTATACTACAGCAAAGTTGCAACAAAATGTCCCAAAAGAGTTTTCTTCCAAAATGCAACTGGATTTTTTC
This sequence comes from Notechis scutatus, assembly GCF_049901735.1. Lineage (NCBI taxonomy): Eukaryota > Metazoa > Chordata > Lepidosauria > Squamata > Elapidae > Notechis > Notechis scutatus. Next base: position 44,279,116 of record NC_142011.1, read on the forward strand.
CCCTTCATCTCTGAAAAAGCTTCTTGGATGAGAAGTGAAACATCTTCAAGGAAAAAACAAAGTCCAAAGCTTTTTGGAAAAAAGCACTTTTGGGACAACCGTGACCTGGATGACTGAGAATCTCCATAGACGTTTTGCAACAAAATAATTACCTTATAAGAATTTTCTTTGGCAAAAGCTAAAATCATATCCCGTCTTTCTCGTGTTGTATTGGTTGCATCAAAGACCTGAACAAAAAGCAGAAAAGAGAGATGGATCATGTTGGAAGTGACTTATAATTGCTCCCTGCACTTATGACCATCCCAGATCTTCATGGTTAAAAGATCAAAATTTAGACACATGGCTACCAGCATGTATTTATGACATTTGCAGCATCCTGAGAGTGTGTATGATTGGCATTTGGGATCTTCAGAGGGGATTTCTGACAAGCAAAGTCAATATGGGAAGCTGGATTTACAAAACCAATGTGGTGATTCACTTAACAACTGCACAGAAAAGGCCATAAAATCAGGTGCAAGTCATATAATAATTGGATTGATTAGTGATAGAAGTTCTGGTTCCAACTGCACTCATAAGTTGAGGACTCTCTGCATGCCTGCAAGGAGAGAGAATTCCACAATTAAGTCTGGCTTCAGCATCTGGCATACCTGGTCTATTCCAGGTCTTACCACCCCGGCAAAGCCATGGTTGATGCCTGGCCAACACTTCTTTAAAAAAATAGGTTTAGTGCTCTAAGAAACTCTTCTGGATCCTTCAGATGTTGCTGAATTATAAATCATCCAGAGAGGCCAAAGTTGAGGGTGCTGGGAGTTATAATTTAACAGTATCTGGAAAGCCAGATTCCCCATCCTTGCAGCATTACCTCCCAATAATCAGGTGTGCACTTACAGCAATCTGGCCAGACTCTTCCATGAAATAAACTTGCACATCTTCAAGGGCCACCAAGGCACACTGTCTGCAAAAAATGAGGGAAGGAAGGGAAGGAGGGAGGGAGTAATGAGTACTCAAACCATCCAAAGTAATCAGTTAGTTTCATTGTTATAATTTCATCTTGCTCACGCACAACACTATTGAAGTTAAGATTCAGGTAACCCTGTCAAAACACAAATAGGGTCAGTGAAATTTCTAAACTGTCTAATTCACAATTTAAAGACTTCATCATGGACATGAAGAAACCTTAACCATGAACAGTAAAGAAAATAATTTATGCCATCTAGTGGTGAAAGCAAGCAATTGGTAATCTAAAGTAACAAAGTATTGTATATTTTATTTATTTTTTCTTTATTTTATTTGGTTTTTCAATTGCTTACAAGATAATAGGTATAAGTAAAAACATAGTTATGAATACATGGATACATATAAGAAAAATAAAAGAAACAATAGAACAGGGACAGTAGGCACGTTGGTGCGCTTATCGACACCCCCTACAGACCTCTTCAGAAAGGGGTGAGGTCAATAGTAGACAGTCTAAGGTTAAAGTTTTTGGGTTTGGGGAAGAAACCACAGAGTCAGGTAGAGTATTCCAGACATTGACCACTCTGTTGCTGAAGTCATATTTCCTGCAATCAAGTTTGGTGCGATTAACTTTGAGTTTGTATCTATTGTTTGCTCTTGCTCTGTTATGGTTGAAGCTGAAGTATTCATTGACAGGTAGGACATTGCAATGTATGATTTTATATACTATACTTACATCGGACTGAAGGCGGCATAGTTCTAGGTTTTCTAGGTCTAGAATTTCAAGCATGGTGGCATAAGGTATTCTGCAATGAGTAGAGGAGTGGAGAACTCTTCTTGTGAAATATTTCTGGACTTTCTCAACTGTGTTAATATCAGATACGTAATGTGGGTTCCAGACTGATGAGCTGTATTCGAGTATTGGTCTAGCAAATGTTTTGTATGCTCTAGTTAGTAGTGTAATATTAACAGAGAAAAAGCAACGTAAGATTAGGTTAACAAGTCTTAACGCCTTTTTGGCTATGTAGTTACAGTGGGCTCTAGCACTTAGATCATTAGAGATGAGTACTCCAAGATCCTTGACAGAGTTTGGATCATCAACAGGGTTTTGACTATTCAGCCTGTATTTTCTTTTCTGATTTTTTTGCCAATATGTAAGACAGAGCATTTATTTGTTGAGATTTGAAGTTGCCATTTGTTTGACCATTCTGATACATAGTCGAGGTCTTTTTGAAAGGTAGCAGTATTGTCTGTGGTGTTGAATAGCTTTACATAGTCAGCGAAGAGAATATAAATTGTGAGGGGGGGAAACAAATTAAGCTATGCTTAATATTAAAAATGCATAGCAATGAATAAGCAAGAAAGAGGTTGAGAGATAGGATGAACCAAAATATCATATGCATATATGCAAGTTTTAAAAATCTACACAATCTATCAGCATCAGCAGGTGAATGTGAAATATGCCAGATATTATGTTTAGGAGTAGCAGCTTTTATAAGATGTGATGAATGAATATTGAAGAAGTCTTTCTCTAACATTATGGTTGCATCTAATAAAGATATTAAGGAGAGCCAGTTTGGTTACTGATTAAGGCACTAGGCTAGAAACTGGGAGACCTTGCGTTCTAGTCTTGCTTTAGACGCAAAGCCAGCTGGGAGATCTTGGGCCAGTCACTCTCTCTCCACCCAACTTACTCACAGGGTTGTGGTTGTAAAGAAAATGGGATGAGGAAAGTGTGTTGGATATGTTCACTGCCTTAGGTTATTTGTAAAAATAATAAAGGTGGGATACAAATTAAATAAATAAAATAGGTATTAATCAGTTATGCTGACAACAAGGGTAGGACTTTGAAATAGGAAGACCACTCCTTAGAAATCACATCCCTTGACATCATTCATTTCCTCTTTGCTTCCCAGTTTCCTCCAAAGAGATAAAAGTAAGTGGGAAACTCCATTATTTTGCCCTTGGATGGCTCTTCACTTTTGAAGACAAGAGGCCAAATCTCGTGACACAATTGAAGAACAGCTATGGCTGACAACTGGATGAGAGTCAGATGTTCAAGGAGGAGGAGCAAGGACTTTGGTCTGCAGCAGTGGTGGGATTCAATTTTTTTTACTACTAGTTGTGTGGGCATGGCTTGGTGGGTGTGGCAAGGGAAAGATACTGTAAAATCTCTAGTCAGAGGTGGTATTTGTCGGTTCTCCGAACTACTCAGAATTTCTGCTATCTGTTCTCCAGAACTGGTCAGAACCTACTGAATACCACCTCTGGTCCGCAGGCTAAAGCCCAAAGCATTTGAGGCTGCCTATTTTTCAGCTGAAGACAATAATTTATTACCACCTGAATTTTGCACTTTGAAATGCCAACTACGCTATGCCGTGCCATGCCATGCCATCTCTCCCACTCCCTCTCTCTCTCACACACACACAAACAGAAACTGTCACATTTTCTGGCAGTGAGAACAATTGATTTAGTAGGATGGATTTCCTGCAGAAGTTGTGGATGCTCCATCACTACAGGTTTTTAAGAAGAGATAGGACATCAATTTGTTCAAGATGTATAGGTTCTCCTGCTAGAGCAGGGGGTTGGACTAGAAAACTTCCAATGTCCTATGTGTTAGGTTTAACACTGCCTCCAAAGAATTAAAGTCAAATTAAGATTTCTTCAGACAAAGCAAGTTTAAATCATTCCCTAACATGACATAACTATATCATCATAATACACAACAAGAGTAGAGGATGGTCCATGGAAGGTTGTGCTGTGATAAACATTTCAGTTTAATTCAGTTTAAATCAACCATTCTTTTTCTGCAGCAAGCCACCAGCCTCTAGAAATACACGAGCTCATCATTTCTGGCCTAAACTGATTAGGAGATGTTGATTTATGGTAGTAGTTTGAATCAGATCTAGCGGTCCCACTTGGCTTGGAACTGCACAAACCTTTTCATTATGGCTTTCCATATTACCACACTCCACTTGCTTTCTCTCTTTGCTGAAACAGGATGTTTTGTAACACACCCAAGTTTCTGCTGGTCTGTGCTGTACAGTAATTGGATATATTGCAATGCTTGCAGATTTCTGTATCTAAAAGTTACCAGCAAGTACAGAGCTTTTAAGAATGTGAAAGGCCCGGGAAGAAAACATTCCTTTGAACTCTTCCCATCCCACTTTCTTCTTTCTGCAGTCTAAGACAATGTCTCCATTATTTTTTGTTTGTTTTGAAATCAACAACAAACTTTCCTTATATTTTAAGTGAGATATAAGTCTCAAGTTCTCAAGTTCTGCCATAAATAAAAAAAATATTGATTCATTGAAGTATTTGAAATATTAAGTGCTATGTCAGATGCACCTCCCCACTTTTTTTTCTTGGCCCTGTTAGCAATGGAACCTATTCATCTCTGAACTGTGAGGCTGGAGGACTTCCCCAGAGCTATATCTGGAGGAAACACTAAAATGAAGAATACAATCTGTAACTTTATTTGTGTTGCTATCATGTTGTTGAAGTATGGTTGCTTGTTAAGTTGAAAAGCTACTCCCAAAACAACTTCCAGTCTATGGAGATTCTCAGTCCTCCAGGTCATGGTTGTTCCATGGTTTGTTTGTTTTTGAAGATGTTCTCATTGATGAGAAGCGAAATGTCTTCAAAGAAAAACCAGAAAGTCCAGTTGCCTCTTGAAAAAAAATACCTTTGGGACAACTAAGAGCCAGGTTTTTCTGAGTAAGGCTCAAATTTAACCCAGAGGTTCTCAACCTTTGCAATACAAATATTCTTCAACATATATCCACAACTGGGGCCAGAATTTTGGTCACTGAGTGACGCAGTAGTTAACAGAGTCATCATATGACTGGACTGGATCCAATTTGATAACCATTTTTACTGCAGCTGTTAAATGAAACACTTGGTTGCTAAGTGAATCACACAATCATTAAGCAAATCTGGCTTTCCCAATTGACCTTGCTTATTGGAAGTCTACTGGGAAGATCACAAATCACAATCACTTGACCCTAAGATGCTGCAACAGTTATAAATGCGAGCCAGTTGGTAAGTACTCAAATTGCAATCATGTGAATGTGGGGGGGGGGGGGGCACAACTATCATAACTTTGAGGAAAAGTTTTGGTTTTTTCCAAAAGTCACTTTTTCCAAAGCCATCATAACTTCAATCTACCGTTAAATGAACAATTGTAAGTTAAGAAATACCTGGACTGTAATCTCCTAAAATGATAAATATATTTCCTGATTCTAAATAATAAATCATGAAACTAAATAATAAATCATAAAACTAAATAATAAATAATACTGTTCAGGTTGGTATCTGATTTATTAATAACATTTTAATATACCAACTCTACATAAACTTACAGTAGTTTTTAAAACACTCCATAGTTCATAAAGACAATAAAGCAAACCCACACCTCCTAACCCCGCTTCCTCATCCATTAAAAGCTCCACATCTTTAACTTCCCCTGGCAGGGAAGATGCCATTTGGATCTCCACAAGTAGGCTGTTCCATTATCCTGAAACATATATTATTTCTCCCCAACCACACCATCTCATATAAGAGATGCTATCAAGAAGCCCATTTGGGACAATTAAAATGATTCCACCTGAAATAAGGGGATTCTGCCTTTCAATTGTGCTCAGAAGTCTTTTGGTAGCTAATGCAACATCTGTGGTACACCAGGCTTGCTCATTGCTTCCTCTGTACACAGAGAGTGAGTGTCAGTTTTGGTGCTGTGAGTTTTGGATAGTACACAAACCTGCTTAGCTTTAAATAAAATTTGTGACTCTTCCCAACTTTGCTTTTGACTGTCAGTTCTTCAGATCATGATCTACATTTAGAGAACCCTGAATTAATCTAAAAAAGAATAGCCTCTAAATACTGAATCCAAAATACCGAATCCTAAGTATTGATTCACTGAAGCTATATTTTTCAAATTGTCTACTTTTTCTACATATTTTATTCTCCTCTGGGTTCAGAATATTCCATTGTCTCTATAAGGAGGTGCTTTTCTCAAAAAGAAGGGAGAGAAGGAAGCAATATAATTTAATACTTATGTTTCTAAGCCTAGCTATAAAGCCTTCACTCAAACAATTCAAATCTGTTATTCATCAAATGCAAAATACTGTACTTAAATCAAACTATTTTTGACCTATTAGTATAAGCCACCTAGAATTACTCAAATGCACAGCATAGAAATAATTGAAAATAAATTTTAAAAAATTATTCTGAAAATTTGTTTCATAACATAAGCTTTTCAAACTTGAAATTTCATGCTAACAAAATAACACATCTATAACTAAGTATAAAAAAATGGTACTAGGAAAGTTTACTGTTAGTTGGAAGCACTAAATTTGGAGCAGAGTAAAGAAATATATTTTACATAGGAATGGTAAGACTTTTTTAAATCAATGATTTCAGCAATGTTTGAAATTTTCTTCTCTTTTGTTGAAATATTTTTCTTTTATCCCTTATTTTAGGAGTCTTTTTTCTTTTAAATCCTTTGCTTCATTTTTTTTCAAAAAATTCAAAGATTTAGAAATTAAAATAATTGCGCAAACTTGTCCCCATTTACTTACAATATTCAGTAGAGCTATCATTAGGAAAGTGAGCACTTTCATCAAGTTTTGAGATTATCTTAGTGAATTCTATAATTAACAATATGAGTTCAAGCATATTTATTATTTAGAAAACACTTAATATGTAGTTAATGTTAACTTACTTTCTAATCCTCATGGCTTCTTCATTATCATGTCTGAAGAAATCATATGATTTATATGATTTAACTGCTTCACGACGATAAACCCCTAAATTAAAAACTTTTTAAAAATCATGAAATTTAGTTAGTAATTTAGTTAGTAAAGTTCCATAGTAAGTATTATCTCATTGAGCAAATATATTCATTACACAACTTGTTCAATGTACTATATTGTACCAATAAAATACATATATTTTTAAAAAAACTATATGCATTAAGCAAATGTCTGCACTATAAGTATAATTATTCCCATTTAGGTGTCATTAATTTAATTTACAGTAAAAAGTTACCATATTACTTAATTTGTGCAAGCATAACTTTGTAGAATATTTCACAGAATATTTAATTTCAGTGCATCTCAAATGAACCTAAAAATAAGAGTATAGCTTTGCCAATAACAATGTAGAAATGCTCTTAATCTGTTCAGTGGAAAGAACATTAACGTTGGAATTGGAAACCTGAATTCATTTTCTCAAGAATTCATTGTGGGTCCTTAGCCATAACATACAAATCCTCAATTTACAACAGCTCATTTAGTAACCGTTAAAAGTTACAATGGCACTGAAAAAAGTGACTTATGGTTATTTTTCACACTTATGACTGCTGCAATATCCCCGTGGTCACGTGATCAACACTCAGATGTTTGGCAACTGTTTATGGTCACGTGATCCCAAGCAAAGCCAATGGGAAGCAGATTCACTTAACAGCCATGCTGTTAACTTAGCAGCCTCAATGATTCACTTAACAATGCAGCAAGAAAGATCATAAAATGGGGCAAAACTCACTTAACAACTGTCTCACTTAGAAAAAAAGATTGAGGCTCAATTGTGGTTGTAAGTCGAGGACTACCAGTAGTATGAATTCTTGAGACCATCTCAATTTCAGTTCCACATTAACAAAATGGACAGAGTGATTATTCAACCCTCACTGTAAAGGGCATGATGCTGGAAAATTCAGTATTTAAAGTTGTTTGATTTCAAGGGGAGAAAATAAAAATGTTTAGCTTGATTCATAAAATGTGTTATATTTTAAAATGTAATTCTGATTAAAAGTGTGCTTTAAATTTTAGCTCATTTTATATGTAAAACCTATCTATCCTGTCAATTTGAACCTGTAGGGTTCCAATTAAGCAACAAAATCTGAAAAGGCTTACTATGTTCTGCAGCGGTACTCTGCAGTCAATGAAATGTGCATTATTCATCTTAAACTAAAGGCCAATGACTATAAAATAAGAATTAATTTGGTATTCTAATTGCTAATTATTTATATCCTCTCCTCCCTTTGTTTCTAGAACTATATTTGGTGAACAAGATTAACATTTCATCTGCTAAAATAACTAATGCTGCATTATCTGAACATAATTCATATTGTGTTTGTTGGAATATGAAAAAGAAGCAAATTAATCTTGATTTCTCTAAATTTTGGACTAGCTGCTTTGTCAGCTTCCTATAGATGTATAGCTTATCCAGTTGTATACTAAAGATAGAACCAGATTTTTTAATTAATTCAATCAATATATTATAAATGACAAGAGTAATAAAAACAATAATCTTCAGGAACCTTTTGTAGGCACTCCAATCCAGTTGAGGTAGCGAGTTAATTTCTTAGATACATAAGTCTTGCCTCTTGCAGGAAGACCAATCATTACAATCAGAGTTGGTGAGTTAGTCATATAAGAGGCCCATGCTATAAAAAGGGAGAAACAAATCAATAGTTTCTAAAAGTTGAAAAATAAAAAAAACATTCTTGAAAATTTTCACATTCAATTTTCTGTCCATACTTCAGGATATTATGTTCCTTTCCCAGAATCAATCAATGAACTGTGGCATTATGGTCTCCAATAGTTGATAATTAATGCGGCAAATAAAAATGGCCAATAACAAAGGGCTTCAAATTGGATATAATATTTTTCCTTGAAATATTTTCCAATTAAAGAAAAATGTATATTTCCTGAAAATATAAACATGGAAAACTGAACTAATATTTTATTTCCCTTAGGCTGATATTAAACTAACTTTTATTACAGGTCCCTTAGAGAAATATATAGATTACATTAAGACAGTGTTGAGTCATGTTTTGCGAGAGGGTGGCCATAAAGATGTGTTTAATAAATGAAAAAAATAAAAGATATGCAATTGGTTTATAGGGTGGTGTGATGGCTGTGGTACAGACACTGGGCTTGGCTTGTCAGTTGGAAAGCCGACAGTCCCAGTTCAAGACCTAAGTATTGTGAGCTCCTGTGCTCACTCCAGCTCTTGCCAAACCAGCAGTTCAAAAGCATGAAAATGCGAATAGATAAGTAGTTACCACTTTGGTGGGAAGGTAACAATGCTCCGTGAGGTGATGCTGGCCACATGACCATGGAAAATCTTCAGACAGCACTGGCTCAACGGCCTTTGAAACAGAGATGAGCACCAGATCCTACAGTTGGAAATGGCTAGTGGAATAAATCCACAGGGGGCCTTTTTTAAAAATTTGGTTTACACATTCATAAACACATGGAAAGAGACAATAGTTGGTGTTGGTGGAAAAATGTTTACATTGTCTTGATTTTTATTTCTTACCCTTTAGTGTGTTTTGCATAATGTTGCTTAACCCAAAATGAATAATGTGATGGTATGTGCGTATGTAAAAGATACTTGCAACTTTCAGTATGTACTTTGTTATGTCCAGTAGAGTAGGGATCAAGAGAGCATGATTACAGATATGCAACAGACACATAGTATGGATATTCTTCCAAACATTGCAGGCTCCACTGAGTAATATAAGGCAAAACTGTATGACATGTATAGATACCTATACATATTATTGCATAGGGTCAGACATTCACTAACATCTCTTTTTTTTAATCTTTCTATTATCAAATCACCTCTTTTTGCAGCCCAACAAGCTTGCTAGAAATTTAAACTGATAATTTGCTGAGACTAAGTCAAAAGCTGAATTGCCCATTCTTACTGAAGTTCAGGGGGAACTAAATCACATGGGTGCTGACATTTTACAGAGATAATATGGTTAAATCCATTTCTGACTAAAATCTAAAGCTGCTTTACTGGTTTCTAAAGTTCATCTGGCCTCTCAAAAATAAGCCACTGCCTGTAAGCTTGTTCATTTTATACATTCTTTTGTAAATAGACATTGGACTGTAAAAAAAAATTAGATACATTAGATTGTGAGCTTCATAAAAGCCAGAATGAAAATTTCAAGAAAGGAAATCTTGTTGGGAAATTTGTCTTCCTTTCACTCATGTTCAGCAAAGTAACTTCCCCATCCCTGGTGTAAAAAAAACCCAACAGCAGGCTAATAAAATGAACAAAGAACTGTCAGAAACAATAGGTTTATTGAAGGCTTATTTGGAGGATTTAGATAAACCAAATTTAGTTTTAGTGCTACAGTTCTAAAATATTAAAGACAATAGGAAACTATCTAGCCACAAGTAACCAATTGAAAAAGAGGAATACAGCTTAGCTGAAATGGATGCTTTGTTGAAAAATGAAATGTTTCTAATTTCAGCCTTCAAAATACTAAAAGAGTAACAATAAAAGCCAAATCTTACAAAAAAGATATGATATTCACCAGCAGATATGATATTCTCAGTGACGTGCAGCATGACGGAGATTGTGCAACAGGACACAATACAAGCATTTAGTAATTAAGAATTACACTATATTCCAGAAAAGAAATAAGTCTCTTCCCTTAAAAATCAAAATGAAAGACAAATTATAGATTTGGAAAATAGATTTGGAAGCTGATGAATGGGGAAAGGAAAGAAGGTAAAAGGAGCAGAAGAAGAATAGAGGTCCTTATCCTAATCTATTTCCTTTGTAATCAGAAAATAGGAAAGAAGCAAAAAACTGCTTTTTTGGAGGGTAAGAGGAAAGCATTTATTTCACTGGTGCTGGAGGAATGGAACATATATTTTCACAATTGGAAGTGTTGGCATCAAGGAGAAAAGATCAAACACAGCCCAAGTAAAAGAAATCAGGCAGTCATTCTCCATATTGTTTTGCTACTCAAATGTCAAATAAGATAGGATTCTTGAAATAAAAAAAAGCCAGTGGCATTTAAATTCTTTGAAGAAGAGCATCCAAAATGTAACTTAGTTAAACTATTGCTCTCCTAGCAAAAATAAATGGATACTAACCAGTAAAACTATTTCCAACAACTGACATATAAAGTACAAACACCCCAAAACACTGAAAAAAATCTACCAATAACAGATGTGAGCATTTCATCTAATTGCAAGACTAATTGCAATGTGGCTGGTTTACAAGATAGTTAACTGAAGACATCCTGCCTGACATTAGCTGGATTTGATAAACCGTTTAATAAATCAGCATGATTTATTTGTATCCAGCACATTACTTCTTCCCTAGCTTTTTCCAATGGAATTTTTTTGCAATTGAAATATATTAAAATCCTGAAAAATCTACATTAAAATATCCTAAAGCTGAGGCTATTCATATTTTTTTCATCAAAATATTGTGCATTTATCACAACCATTAAAAATCTCCAGGACACTTAAGCCTTGTCAAACATTCTAAAGGAGCACAACTCTTCAAAGTGGGGAGAAACTACTTCCACAGACATGCAGCTTCAAAAGTAAATATTTTCCATTCTGTTTCCACTTTGCTATTCTTCAAAATGGTACTAGTAAATTTACCATTAATCTAGTAACATCTCCTTCTTTCATAGCATACCCAAGTAGCCTGTAAATGTGTGCTGCTTTCGGTCAGTTTTTGACTTCTGATGACTGCCTGCATTAGTCCCTGCAATTTTCTTGGCAAGTTTATTTTTCCAGATGTGGTTTGCCATCACCTGCTCCCTAAGGTTCAATGAGAATGACTGTCTGAAAGTCATCCGGTTGGCTTCATTCTAGATCTAAGGCAGGACTACAACTCATGGTCTCCTGGTTTTTAGCCTGGTGCCTTAACCACCAAACTGGCTCTCCACCCAGCAGCCTACATGAATCTTATCTCACTTATGATGTTTTTCATTCTTAGATTAACCCCATGATTTTAAATGAATGATTATCTTGAACATCGTTCAATGGGAGCCCCAATCTATATGTGGATTCAAACCAGGATCTCCCAATTTTAAGACAGCAAACCTTTATTCTGAATAAACATTTTGTAAAATGGAAAGCATCGAGATCAAAGGTTTTGGACATTGAACCAGGATTTAAATATGACAAGTAGCATAGTCTCAGATATCAATAGTTTTGTTTCAAAAAAGAAATCACCCCTCTGTTTGAGACTTTGATCAAAATGATCCTAAGTGAATCTTTTTTCTTTCCAAAAAATATCACAAAGCAATCACAAATACTCACAACACTTCTTCTCCGAAACCCGCAGATTTGAAGGCTTGCTTTCTTGGCTGTAACTGTTACCATTTATATTCTCTGGGATGGCAACAGCATCTGTTGACATTGCTGCAAGGCACACAATTCCTCAGTTTTGGATCACCAAATTCCTTCTAAGGACACATATGGGGGGTGGGGAGGAGGTTGTGAAGTGTGAATTATTTTCTAGAGAGAAAAGAAATAATAGGCATAGTCTACTCTATGAGGTTCCTTCTTGCTGGGATTTGCCCCCCCCCCCCGCCCCCGGAAAAAAAAGAACCTACACAAAAGTTCTTGGTCAAGGTCAACACAAGAGATAATTTTCTATTAATTATAATTTTCCCACACGGCAAAATATAATCTTGCATGAATATAAATATGATGAAAAAAAATTAAATACGAAGAACGTAGTCCTCAAAGGGAAGAAATAACGATGCCCTACATCTTCGTTTTGAACCTTATTCTCTTGGAGTGGGAGTCTCCCCATCAAACTCGGCACGATGCCACGCAACTACTGAGCAAGATCGCCGCCCACCCTTCGGTCCCCGGCTCCGGTCCTTTCTCCCTTGCGGTCTTTGCAGGCATACCTGCGAAATTCAGCACGCCCGCGCCGGGGACAGCAAGGCCAGAGTCCTGGGCGGGCGAGCGGAGCCGATCCAGTCCGCAAGAGAACCTTCCCGGAGCGCAGCCAAGCCACGGCCAGGTACCCGGGCGCAGGTGACTTTGTCCCCTCCCAGGCGGTGGGCGGGCAGAGGGTGGCAATTCTTCGGAGATGCGGTTATGCCAAGCGGCGTGAAGGCCAAGCAGAACAATGCCGGATGCGCCAAGACAAGTGACGCAAAAGAACTCCGAAAAGAGGGAAATATTTCTATTTCAGTGGGGACCGGATTTATACCTGTATTCGAGGCTGCGTGAATGCAGATTGCAAATGTATCTTTTCAAGGGAAACACTATGCAGAAGAAGCCAATTCCCTACCCCTCGCACAAGGTTTAAACACACAGGTATGTATATGTGTTGTATACATGTATGCATGTATGTATGTATATGTGCATGTCACGTATTGGCGTTTCTTCACTATGCGACACTAACGTCCTTCGATAATATTCGCTTCCTAGTTTGAACTCAAAAAGCAATCCGTGGAGACAGTAGGCAAATGGGGGACACGAATTCATGTGTTCTGAATGCTTAGAACGAAAGTCAAAGCGGAATTATTCCGTTGCTCTTGGAAAGGAGACCACCAGAAAACCCAAGGCTGGGGAAGTTAAGAAAACACTCCGGATGAAGGCAATTATGAATTACTTCCGTACTCTTGCCAAGACAAATGTACCGACACGTCCCTACAGCCGCCAGAAGTTATGAGTCATTAAAGGACGTTTTAGTTTTACGCATGCGCAAAGAGGCGCTTCAGCAATAGCTGCAGTGACTGAAAGGTAAAGCTTCAAGAAAGTGGGCGGGCAAAGACGGAGCTTGGATTGCGTCACATCTGTCAGCACTAACGTCAGTTTTCTGCGCAAGCGTACTGACAAAAAGCGGCACGGACGGATGTTTATCCTGATCCTGCGGTGAGAGTCCTTCCGCGATTCTGATTGGCCTATCGGGCAATTGTGCATGCCAGGAAGATGTAGAAGCGACCAATAAGGAAGCCCAAAGGGAAGGGCTACGGGGGTTGCCTGGATGCCGGGAGTTGCAGCCATTTTTGCTGCGGGGAGGCGGGGTGCTGTTAAATGAAGCCCGGCCGCCCTCGGCAAGACTACTACGGATCGGGCGGCGATCATGTTGCGGCTCCGTTGTAAAGCGCGGAGTGGGTCCTTTCCGCTTCCCGGCCTGACGGCACATTCCCATCTACACGAACTCCAGGCCGTGATCGCTGCCCTCACCGGTGTCCCCACCCAGGCCCAGCGCCTGCTGCTCGGCTTCCCCCCTTCGTGCCTCGACCTCAGTGATGGAGAGCAGCGCCTCGGAGAGCTGGGCATTCATTCGGGTAAGCGGAAGGGTCTTGCCTGGCTGGGCCCTTAGGCCGTTCCCGCTGAAAGTTGGGTCCCCCCCATCCCCATTCCCATCAAGAGGTGCCTCTCTACAGTTAGTGGGGAGATCTGAAAATGGCTTCCAGTCCTGCTCGGCGACTGTTGTGCTTTTTGGGATTCGAACCAGGAATCAGCTCGCCACTTAAAAAGACAACAATCCTGGGATGAAATCTTTTCAGTCCAGGTCATTTCATTCGGTGTTTTCTGAATGAAGGACATGAATGGTGAATTTTTAATAAAAAAGGAAGAAAAATGTTGAATACATAGAAGAGAAGCTGCTTTTAGCCTGTAGAAATCTGGTTTCGTTGTTTATGCTAGGATGCAGTTGATAGGTATTGAATGCAGGATCATGGCTGGTAAGAATTGAAATCAAATATCTTTTCTCCTAGAAAAAAAATAGATATCCTGCTTGGAAGTAATCCTCTTTTTTACAGATATATTTAAAGATGTGCTCCTCAAGAAGAAAATTTATCTTTAAGATTGCATATTTTCTCTTTGTCAGAACAGGAAATTGCAAAGCTGTGACACAAATGTTTTGACATCTTATACTTGTCTACATTTGGTAGCACCCATCAATTATATTTCACAATTTTGCTCTTGTGTGAAGCAGAGCTTCCCTGTCTTTGGAAAACAAGAGGATTGCTATAACTTGTAGTCTTCTGCATCTTTCTAATAAATGTGAAATTTTTAATATGGAAAATATTGAGATGAAAATAGAATTTTTGCGTTATAAAATAGAAATTTGTGTTATAAAATTATGTAAGATATATTCACAATACATCTATTGGCTACAGAAGAAATATATAAGAATTTACCCATTAGATTTTTTTCTCCTGGAATCCTTATAAAGACATTTTCTATTGCTTGCCTCCAACTATCGTTAATGTTAATGATCGCACCTGAATTACATCTAGTTCCAAGTATGGGAACTCCTATCTTGGGCAGGGGTTAGACTAGTCAATCTCCAAGATCTCTTCCAACCCTATGATTCTATGATAGTCATACATGGATAACTTCAATGAGGAGTGAAATACTTCATATCATTACAGTAATCACTGCAGCAAAAGGAATATTATAGCCATATGACATACTGAAGGAGATGTACCTGAAAGAACCATGGTAGAATCATAATATAATGTTATTGCTTTGTTCTATTTTATCTCGACAGGTGATACTCTAATAGTTGAAGAAGATGCAACCAAGCCCAAGACTGATTCATCTATAGTTACAAAGCGGACTGTTTCTAATTCAGTTAGAGAAGCTGTACCTGTGCTTGCCCGAAAGGTTGTTCCAGCTGACAACTCATGTCTTTTTACCAGCATATATTATGTAGTAGAAGGTGGGGTTTATGAACCAGGCTGTGCCCCCGAAATGAGAAATCTCATTGCCCAAATTGTAGCAAGTGACTTGGAATCCTATAGTGAGGCAGTCCTAGGAAAAAGTAATCAGGAATACTGTGACTGGATCAGAAGAGAAGATACATGGGGAGGTGCAATTGAGGTTTCTATTTTGTCTAAATTCTATCAATGTGAAATTTGTGTAGTTGATACCCAGACAGTCAGAATTGATCGTTTTGGGGAAGATGTTGGCTATGCTAAACGGGTGCTTTTAATTTATGATGGTATTCACTATGATCCACTTGAGCGTAAAATCCCCAACTCAGACATTCCTCCCCAGACAATTTTTTCCACAACTGATGACGTTGTCCTTGCACAGGCTTTGGAATTAGCAGATGAAGCCAGAAGAAAAAGACAGTTTACTGATGTAAATCGCTTTACACTGAGATGTATGGTTTGTCAGAAAGGATTAACAGGGCAAGTGGAAGCCAGAGAACATGCCAAGGAGACGGGACACACCAATTTTGGAGAAGTGTGAATTTTCTGTGAGGTTGGTCATGTTTACTACCTCACTGATCCAGAACAAGCCTCCCAATTTTTAAATAAGCTATATGTAATGTTACAGATTCATTCAAAGTTTGAAAGCCCTAAGTTTAATTATGGCTGATATGCACAGGGTTGCAGTTGATAGTGTAAAATGTTTACAAGAGTGCATGCAGTGGTGTCATATTTTCCAAGGATCTTGGAGTATTCTTTGCACAACTAAGAACTAGAGATAGCAAAATAGCAACTGATACCAACAAGTGTATCAACTCTTGAAAAAAAGTCTTGAGCAGCTGCTGAAGAAATTCCTCTAACACAACTGAATATATACATTGCTGTAGCTAGCTAGGCCTGCATCAAGGACTTTAGAATCACTGATGAAATAAAAATCTCAGCTCCATTACTGGATTTTTGATTCTGGAATCTATGAAATAGTTAAGCTGGTTCCATTCATATCTGGCAAAATTATTTGCGTCTCAGTTTTGTTCATGTGAAATGTGTATGTTTTTGTAACTTAAAGCAGTAATCCCAAAGCTATCTTATTTGAAATTGCTGATTTGGAAAACTGTGTAAAAATAAGGAATGCTAGTTACATTTTCAGCAGTCTTAGAAAGTAAAGTTACTAATAAGTTTGGATAATTCCATAGTGCCTAATATACCAGTATACATTAATTATATTTTTAAAAGGTATGATCTGTTGGGGTGTTAATATGTATAAATTATAGGGCCTTCAAAATTATAAGAAACTCAGCAATATGAATTAGTGTATTCATATGGATAAATAATATATTGCAGCTATAATATTTCAAGGGGAGGGTGTTTCATGACATCAGATTGTTAAATTTAATGTCAAACCTTAGGGGCAGAGGTATGTTTCCAAATTGTCCACTTTTCTAAGTATAGCAGTGTCCCTGATAACTCAAATTATTCTCCTTGAAAGTAGTATATCATAGAGAAAACCTTCAGATGTGGATACATTGGAGGTAGAGGAAAGGAGAAGGTAATTGCCAACTGGGCTGGATGTTAAAAGCAAAACTTAGTGAGCTGCATCCAAAATCACAAAGTGTTGGCTGTTGGAAACCATTGCACTCTGATCTAACACCTGATTTGTTTCACAACTTAAGTACACACATCCTTTCACTGTTGTAGCTCTTAACTCATTCACTATTGTAAGCCTTATAAGTGTGTGTGTATGTTGCATACCTACACACAAATGCTATTTGCTAATACATGTTTTATGAATAATACGGTTTGCATGTGGTAGAAAAGCTATACTTAATCGGAGGGGTTTTGTAGGCAGTAGAAAATGTATTGGGGATTATCTGAATTAAAATAATTTACAAATTATAAGGAAAGGGTTTAGCATTTGAGAGAAAAGGAAATTAAAATGTGAGATTGTAATGAAGTGTGATCAGAACTGGTTTAATGCATGCTGACTTAGAAATAATTCAAATTATCAGAAAATAGAAGTGGTTTAGCAATTTAGTTGCCATCAATGAAATAGGCATTAGGAAATGAGTAATTTGGATCTAAACATTTAATATTTCTTGGCACCAAAGGATATACTTGTACCTTTTTAGGTCCCAAATATATGCATGGTTAATTGACTTTTGCATTTATTTTTAATGTAACATGATCTATAAAATTTCAAGCAAGCATAGGTTGGATAACAAATCTTGACGAAGTTATGCTTTATTGCAAGGATCTGCAACTTTGTGGGGATTAGGGATATATTTGGAATCTTGAGAACCAAGAATATATTTGCAAAATGGCTGCCAGGGAAGGTTTCTCCAATTTACAAAATGAATTTACAAAAGTAGTGGACTTCCAGGAAAGTCTGTTACAACTACACTAGCTAGTTTAGAGATATTAAGGATAACTCAGTTAAGACTAATAAAGTGGTATTTTTGCCAAAAGCCTTAAATGAAACAACTGCAATTATACTTGTTACAGTATAGGAAAATGTTACCAACCTCGCTAAGCTGCATGCTTTTATTGGCCCAAAAGACTGTTAGACAAGAATATTATAGTACGGTAATTTATTTAAAGTTCTGCTTTAAATAATGAGAATCAAAAGTATAGGAAATAAAACCATTTTACAATTAATATTGGTACTGATCTCTTTAAAGTCTAAAATCAGATTAGTTGATCTTCAAATCCTGTATATATATATTTGGATATAAGTAGACACTGGAGATTGTTTCTATCAGATATGCACACACACAACTATAACCCTATTCAAGAATTTTTTATGGCTCAATTGCCAAATATGGTTTGTAAAATAGGGTGTAATTATATAAAACATGGATGCGTAATATATTAAGCGTTTAATCTGTAACCATATATCTACATATACTTGGAAAACATGATTAAAATTAATAAGACTTAGAGGAAGAAAAGATATATTCCGAGACTTGAATATAGTAATACGCTAAGGCCTTTAAACCTCGTGGTTTGGGAGGAGGAATCATATTTGTTCACAGACTAGCTGAGATTACATTTAAACCTAGATTCTGTATTAATCTCATTTCATTTGCTGTAGAATTGATTACATGCACCTATCAAAGGTGACGAGAAACTGATTTGTTTATATTCCATTTAAGCAAAGGTGCTAAGGGAAGCTTATTTTGTATATTGTGTTCTATTAAATATTTTTAATTTTAAGAGTATGTACTTTGCATTTTTGCTTTAAGGTTTGTCTGAAGACATGGGTTTAAATCACACTAGCTCACTGTATCTTATTAAGTAAAATTTAAGTATTCCTATTTTACCATCAGTATTATAACTTTTAATATTTAAAATACAGTACGTTACTTTTTATTGAACTATTACCATAAATATGTTTCTCTACAGATGCACACATAAAGATCATTAGTTGCATGGAAATGCATTCAAGAATTCAATGTTTATATAAAATAAATCCTTGGTGGATTTAGAAAAACTAAATGTAATCTGACATGTTTCATCTAAATGGTGGTTACCTGAAAGCTTGTAAATTTGGACACTACAGAATATTATTTCATTTTATTTAAATATCGTAAGTATGAAGATGGTATCATATTTTGGTACCAGATTTGGATTATTTTTTTATTTTTCATAGCTATAAAAGAAAGTCTTAAGCTGGTAAACATAATTTGCAGTAATGGGTTGTAATAGTTAAACATTATGGTTTTCTTTCCTATTATAATGGCTACAAAACTAAATTGGATGATTGCTGAAACATGTCATAATCCAAACAATCTCTTATGCCACTTTTTAACTTTTCTATCAGTGTTAAAATTAATATTTTTGTTGTAGAAAAATTCTAGTTCCTCACATCTAAATCAACTGGGAGATGAAATTTCCTATTATATCATTTATTTTATAAAGGAACCTATGTCTGCATTATCTTTAAAGACTATTACTTACACCTTCTTATGGATATAGAAATCAATTTAAATGAACTCCTTCAATCCAGGAGTAGAAGAATGTATCCATTTTTTGTTCTGGTGCCAATTTATATAGTTACAGTTTAATATCCTTAAAAGTATCACTAACTTTAAAATTCTCAGAAATTGAGAATAGAGTGCAATTTGAAAACAACATTTAAATGATAACTACTATAGAGTAATTCTATAGTATTACTTGATTGGATTAAATGTTGAAGATGTGTTCCAAAATTTGCATATCTGGTAATAGCACCAGCATTAACATTCAGAAATGTGAAAATGTATGTTTTAGCATATGGCCTTTTGTATATTTTTAGATGAGATCAGTGTATCAAATGCAGCACTTTAAAAGGTTGTCAATCATGGTTTATCAGTTTAGTGTGCTTTATGAAGGAATTAAATGAGTGCATTATTTTGTAAACTGGCATTTTTAAAACATCTAATATTTTACAGTGGTACCATATATTACAATAGTATTTCATGGAAATACATACTGAATATGTTCTGTTTAACATGCTCTCGAGTTTAATTATAGCAACACTAACATGTAACATTATGCATGCGTGCCCCACTTTGTATTCACTTGTATTTCTGCTTTCTATCTTTAATAAAAATTGATGCTGATACATATACATACTTTACACAAGCTATTGCAAAATGTATTGCAAATTATTAGCAAACAATTCCGGTGTGGGTTTTTTTTAATTAAATGACTGTTTTTGAATTGTCTATGGATTTAAATCAGTTTGAACTCTATGAAACTGCTTTATATTAACACTGCTATTCTAAGCAACTGTTGTATTCCATTAGCATCTCAGGCAGAGTTTCTTCCCATTGAGTATCTCCAGTGAAAAGGACTGAGTCTGGCTCTTATGCATTCAGCCCCTTTATGAGGGCGATGGGTGGTTAAGAAATATGATAGGTAGGTAGGTAGATAGATACCTTGCATAATATGCTGGAATGAATGACCCCTGTGCAAAATTAAAACAATATTTAAGAATAATTAATTTTGGAAAAGTGGTTTTGAAAAATAACTAAATATTAGATTGAGAATTAGCTACTTTTAGTATGTATTCATTAAAATATTAGGGTAATGTTACTCATACCCTTAAGTTCTCATTTATTTCAATGGGACAACTCTTGTGGAGCTAATTTTCATCTAATTAAGTATGTGGGATCTGTTAGTCTGAAAATGTGGAAAACTCCCCCATAAAAGAGGTGGAGTTGCACTGTATGTAAAGGACCACTATATTGGTACAGAAATGCATGAAACCAAAGATGAAAACCACCTAGAATGCATATGGGTCAATATAAAAGAAAAAAAGAATGACATGGCCATAGGCGTATATTATAGGCCACCCAATCAAGCAGAAAAAATAGATGTCCTTTTTGCCAGCCAACTAACAAACATATGCAGGAAACACACAACAATAGTAATGGGAGACTTCAATTATCCTGATATCAATTGGAAAACTAATTCTGCACCAAGTGAGAATCAAATAAGTTCCTAACCAACATAGCTGACAACTTTGTTGTCCAAAAGGTAGAGGGTGAAACTAGAGGGACAGCCATACTGGACTTAATTCTTACAAACAGAGAAGAAGTGATAGAGTTGAAACTGTAGGAACCTTGAGTGAGAGTGATCATGTCATACTAGAATTCAACATAACAGAAACACAAGCAACAGAACATAATGACACCAGAGTCTTGGATTTTAAAAGAGCTGATTTCAATAAAGTCAGAACTTGGGAAAGATTCCATGGATGAAAATCCTAAAGGGGAAAACAACTCAAGAATCTTGGGAAACTCTAAAAAGTATGATCATAGAAGCCCAGACCAGCACAATACCAATGAGAAAGAAAAACAAGAAATCCAAGAAGAAACCAGCATGGTTGCACAAAGATCTCTTTGGCAAATTGAAATTAAAAAAGGACAAGTACAAAAAATGGAAAGAAGGACATACAACTAAGGCAGAATATCAGCAGATAGCCAGAATCTGCAAAGATGAAGTTAAGATAGCAAAGGTTCAGAACGAACAAAGACGCAACAAAAGTCAAAGATAATAAAAAAAAGTTTCTTCCAACATATAAATAACAAGAAAAAAATCAAGGAAACGGTCAGTCCACTAAAGAGAGAAGATGGCAAGGAAGTAACAGGCAAGAGAAAGCAGAACTGCTTAACTCATTCTTTGCATCGGTCTTCACGCAAAAAGAAACTAGCTCAACCCACCAAAAACATAACTGTAAAAGACAGACCAGAAATAAGAGTTAAAATAAGCAAAAAAATAATAAGAGAACACCTGTCTGATCTTGATGAAAACAAATCACCGGTGCCTGATGGATTACATCTCAGAGTTTTAAAGGAGCTGGCAGAGGTCATCTCAGAACCACTGCACCATATCTTTCAAAAATCCCATAGCACCGGGGAACTACCAGAGGACTGGAAAAGAGCTGATGTGGTTCCCATCTTTAAAAAAAAGGATAACTATTCCTCACTGTGATGGCGTTCAACCGGCGGTAATCACAACATAAACGGAGCTCTCCCGACTTCTTTTTAACAAAAAGAACAGGAGCCGAAAGTGGGGACGACGAGGGTCGAATAAATCCCCGGGCCAAGTTTTTATCTAAAAACTCTTGAAGTGCAACCAACTCGGGCTCCGACATGGAGTATAACCGACCCTTGGGCAGTGGAGCATCCAGTATCAGGTCCACGGGACAATCATAAGCACGATGCGGTGGTAACTGGTCCGCCTCCTCGCTGAACACGTCGGAGAAGTCCGATAGCTCCGAAGGTATGGGAACAGCAGAAGCGGCGATATCCTGGCCAGCGCAGATATGTCTCAAATGATCCACACATTGGAGACTTGGAAAGGAAATGGCGTTCTGCGCCCAAGCCACCAACGGATCATGCAAACGCAACCAGGACACACCAAGTACCAAGGGGAGATGAAGGTCCGAAGTGATGTAGAAGTTTATCGCTTCCTCATGATCCCCAATAACAGGGGTGGGCAAACTTTTTGGCTCGGGGGCCGCATTGACTTTTAAAATTTGACAGACGGGCCGGGTCAGCACAAGATTTTTGGGGAATCGCCCCCACCCTTCCCCCTTCTCCTCCTTCCCCTCCCTCGGAGGCCCCTGAGTCAGGAGTTGCTACCGCCGGCGCGCTCCTGGCTCCAGTCCGCGTTGCCTCGGGAAGGGAAAGGCAAAAAGGAAGAGCCGCGGCGGTGCTTTGCAACGGGAGCAGCGGCACCGGAGGCTCAGGCTCAGTGGCTCCTGGTTTTGCCTTTTCCTTCCCAAGGCAACGCGGGACTGAGCCGCACGGAGCTGCGCTGGCGGTAGCAACCTCACAGCCCCAGCCAGACACCTGAGCGGAGCCCGGGCGAAACTGCCTGTTGCTGCTGCCGGAGCACCGCCAGGTCACCTCCTCCAAGCAGCTCGCCCGCCCGCTGGGCTTCCCCTCTGTTGCGCGGCTCGGGGCCAGGCGCGGCGCCCGCAGTTAAAGGAAGCCGAAAGTTGCTGGGAAGTTGCTCGGGTGCTGGGAGCAGGCTTTAAAGTGCCGCCTGAGCAAAGTTTAAGCAGCCCTTCCTGCTCCTCGGCGGGAAGACGCCCAGCCTGCAAACTTTGCCTTTGCAAAGTTTAAGCCTGGAAGCCCGGAAACCCAAGCAACTTCCCAGCAACTTCGGCTTCCTTTTAACTCGCAGGCGCTCATGCCTGGCGGAGGGGAAGCCCGGAGCCTCCTCCAAGCAGTCCGCCCGCCCGCCCACCGGGCTTCCCCTCTGCCGCGCGGCTTGGGGCCAGGCGCGAGCGCCCGCGAGTTAAAAGGAAGCCGAAAGTTGCTGGGAAGTTGCTCGGGTTCGGGGCTTCCAGGGCTTTGCAAAGGCAAAGTTTGCAGGCGGGAGCATCTTCCCGCCCGAGGAGCGGAAGGGTTCCGCCCGGCGGGCAGGGCGGGCTGCTTGGAGTGGGCTGCTGTGCGGCTCGGGTGAGGCGCGAGTGCCCGTGAGTTAAAAGTTGCTGGGAAGTTGCTTGGGTGCTGGGAGCAGGCTTTTAAAGTGCCGCCCGAGCAGGACCGCCGAGCCGGGAACGGGACACCAAGGCAGGGCAAGGCTCCACCAGCAGCGGCCTAGCTTTAGGTGGCTCCAAGCAGCCCGCCCCCCGCCCGGGTGGAACCTTTCCCGCTCCTCGGCGGGAAGACACTCCAGCCTGCAAGCTTTGCCTTTGCAAAGTTTAAGCCTGGAAGCCCCGGGAAAAAAGGGGGATCGGCGGGACTCACCTTCGGAGAGGTCGCACTTGAAGGTGATTTCGAACTCCCAGCCGAGGCCTTTGCAAATTTCTTTTCTTTCCTACCCCTAGATCGCTCCGCACTGTTTTGCAGCTTTGGGGGCCACGCGACACAGGGCAATACGCCACACCCAGCGATTTTTTTTCAGGGGCGGGCGGATTGGACAGACCAATGGCAGTTATTTTTTTCAGGGTGGGCCGCATTGGACAGACCAACGGGCCGGATGTGCCCCCGGCCGTAGTTTGCACACCCTGCCCAATAACCATGCGCACTGGTTGGGTGGCGAAACAAATGGGCCCAGCCTTGAGCTCACGCCCATCCACTGTTTCCACCTTAATGGGTGGATCTACAGCAACCAATGGAATCCCAAAGTGCGTAGCAAAAGCCCTGTCCATAAAACTGGTTGTAGCCCCTTAGTCCACCAATGCCACTGCAGGGATTCCCTCCTTCTGTGACTGTAAAAAGATTCGAGTGTTCAAAAGTAAATGCCGAGGAGGGCCAGGATTCACTTCAGCAATTTGGGGTGGGGGTGTAGAACATACCCGACCTAGGGTTTCCCCCGAGGTCGGGCCTACCCCTTTTCCCGACGGGCCAGGAGTGGTTTCAGGCACGGGTCTGCGAGTCCCTCTCCGTTGGCAGGAATTAGCAAAATGTCCCAGACCCCCGCAATAAAGGCACAAGCCTTCCTGAAACCTCGAACGTTCTCGCGCCATTAAGTGAGGGCGGAGTGCTCCCAACTCCATCGGCTCCTCCATCTTAACTGTGGTTCGAAAAACTTGCGGTGGCGTGGTTTGTGAATGAGAACGAGAATGTGGTTCCACAATGGGCCGTCTGCTTCCTCGCTGTTGTAAACGGGCTTCAATACGTAAGCACTGTATCACAAGTGCATCCAGAGTTGAAGCCCGCTCTGCATGTACTAACTCATCCTTGATGGTATCAGCCAAGCCCTCCTGAAATGCATCCATGTGGGCCGGTTCGTTCCAGTTAGAGTCCATACAAAGTAAACGAAATTCTGCAATGTATTCCTGCAGGGGACGTTTCCCCTGATAAATGTCCCATAACCGTCTAGCCACAGTTTCAGTTTTAATTGGGTTTTCAAACATAACCCTCATTTGCTGCAGAAAACCTTGAAAATTATCCAACAAAGGGCTATCTTGAATTAACAAGGGAGTAGCCCATTTGGCAGCCTGCCCAGATAAAAGGCTAATCATAAATCCTACCTTAGCCTGGTCATTTGGGAAGTCTTCAGGCCTCAAGGTTATAAATAATTGGCACTGCCCCATAAATGCCAGGAACATGTCCGTTTGCCCTGAAAATTTCTCCGGCATGGATACCGGGCTTTTCCTCAAGGGAGGGGCTGAAGGAGCAGCAGCAGGACTTTGCAAACTTGAAATATGGTTCACTAATTGTGTCACCTGATTTTG
Organism: Notechis scutatus; assembly: GCF_049901735.1. Classification (NCBI taxonomy): domain Eukaryota; kingdom Metazoa; phylum Chordata; class Lepidosauria; order Squamata; family Elapidae; genus Notechis; species Notechis scutatus. The sequence goes on from NC_142011.1 coordinate 44,304,201, forward strand.
GAGTAACTGGTTACTCTGTATCAGTTGATTTATCTGTTGCTGTTGCTGCTCCACCAAACTCTGCAGTTGGGTTTGGTCCATCTTGGTTTGAAGATGGTTTGTTAGGCTTGGAAGCAAAAATGTTATGTCTCACCTATATTCACAAATGAGAATACAGAGTTCCACAGTTCAAAATATTCAAACAAAACAAAACCAGACTAAAAAAGGGTTAACAGTACTATATTCCAGTCCTTGGCAGACTTCCCGGAATCTGTCTGGTAATTCAGAATGTCCATAAACTACAAAGGCCGCTCCACACGTATCCTTTCGACTCATCAAACACTTTGCTTCCAAGCAAAGTTTGAGAATCAGCACGCCTCCTTAAATCACCTGGATGGGCGTGTCAGTTTCTCTAATCAATGTCTGGCTTGACGCCTCCCTTCAGATTGACGTTTCAGTCTTCTCCTAGTTCTGGCGTCAAGCCACAATCTGTCAGTTTCCCCACTCGAAACCTCTGACTCATTTTGTGGATCAGTTGCTGGCATGAGCGAAGTCGAAGGTTCTGGGGAGGATTGTCTCTGCGACAATCTCTCATCCTCCTGGCTCACATCTGTGTCCTCTAATAATTCAGACTCCACATTCACAGCAGGCTCCAGCCTTCCATCTTCAGAGTCATCAGAGTCAAAACTCCCAGCAGGATCGATCCTTCCAGTCACAATATATATACATTATATATATACACTCATTCCATTCCAATTCAATTCTATCGTTAATGTTCATTAAAATCTTAACATCTTTTTCTTTTCAGTTGAATATCATACTTCCTTGTGAACACTTATAAATTTTCCATAATTCTTTCCCCTCCATATTTCTCTTCACTTATAATTTTATAAGTCATTAATAATAATTAAAATGTTCCAATCCTTTTGTAATTTCATTCTCTCACTTTCTTTCATTTATTTATTAACAAACATTCCACTATATTACAATAAATATTTTGTCCATCATTTTAGTCATCATATTTTCTAAAATTATTTCTATTTCTAATATAACAATACAATCTTATGCACCTTTGCAGAATCCCTTTTTCAATTAAATTTTCACCCATTATCTCTGAACAGGCTTATACTTTCAATCTTTATACCTTTTCCCTGTTTCTCTATATCTTGTTTCTGTCTTTTATAACTTCTTTTCCTTTCCTTCTTCCCCATCTTCTTCTCCCTCCCCTTTTTACCCCCTTGTCTCTCTACTTCTAATTCTCTCTTCTGTAATCCCCTCTTCTGTTGCTTTCTAATATTGTAATTATTTTTCAAATTATTCTTTTGTTGTTGTTGTTTTTTCAAATCTTAAACTTTTCATTCTCTTCCCTCTTTCTTTTTTCCCCCCACATAAAATTACTTGATCATTAAAGATGGCTTCTTCTTTGACCAGATCTTCTTGTTCTACAAGCATTTCTTTTGTTTCTCATAGCTCCAGATCTCCATTTCTAGAAATTGAAATACGAAGCCAAAAGAACCTCTCCCTTCTTGTGCATCTTCTTTGTTTTTTAAGTTCCATTTTCAATTCTTCTAGAAGTGATGCCATTTTAAACACTTTTAAACAACCACCCGATTGATTTTAGTTATTTAAATGCAATAGCCAAAAATCCAAAAACCACCAAGTAATCCAAATAATCCAAAGCTGTTTCTTCTTGCTTTTTTCACTTTCTCTTCCTGGGGTTCTATTATTTTGTTACAAAGTTTCAGTTGGAGTGTATCTTTTAGGAATCTTGTTAAAGTTTCACTGTAAATTCCTTTTAGTTCCAGGCAGTCTCCTCCATTTTTCCAGATCTTGCCCTTTTATTCTTTTCTCTCCTTTCCTGCTTTTAAAAGTTTTTAAATATCCAAAAATCTTTATTATCCCTTTGACACTTTATTTTCATCTTAAATGCCTATTAATGTCAAAGTGGATTTTTGTCAATTTCTTACTTAAGTCTCTTAGCTGTCAGTATAAGGAATGGAAGAAAAAAAACCAAATCCTTTCCCTTTCCTCCTTCGCCGCTTCAAAATCTTTGGGAACAATGTTATATTTATAGTTTAAATTCCAGGGTACCTTATGTTTTTGCTTTTTCGATTTAACCCGGTCAACCAAAACTTTCTCTTCTTATCTTCCTCCTGCACTTTCTTTTCCAGTCGTCGAGTTCTTCTTTGAGGTGGCCATTTCTGACCCCGCTGCAACCGCCTTCAGGAAAGGGAGTAATGGCCAGCTGGGGAGGAGAGATGCAGCTCTCCTCGACCCTGCTGGCAGTCTCCCCCCTCTTCACCACCTCTACGGGGTGGCTTAGCCCTGAAACCAGCTGACTTGGGGCGCTCCGGCGGTGAGCATGGATCGAAAGCTCACACGATCGCAGATTTCGGTCTGTCGCTGAAGGAGCTCAAACCGGATGTCCCACCTTATCCTATATTTTTCTATAGTTGACATCCAGTCAGATTGCATTTAACTAGAATTCAGTTGCATTTTAGCCTTTTAACTGCATGTGTTTTAACTGGTAAAAATATTTTTTATATAACTTAAAAATCTTAGAACAGCTGAAAGCAGCTTGTTCCTAAATCCAAATCATCAGTATGTTAAAGGGAGTTAGTCTTTAAGAGTTTAGATGTAATAGTGCAACAGTCCCCAACTTTTCCAGCTTGTTGGCCCAACGGGGGGGTGGGGGGGCATGTGAGTGGCACAGATAGCTCTTTGCACGGACATGTGTATGCATAGCTCTTTGAGCACTTGCACAAATGGAGCTTTGTGTACAAGTGAAGGGTGCTTGTGCTCGCATACGAGGTTCCACTTGTATGAGTGGTGGGCATTTGAATGGAAGGCATTTGTGCTCATGAGACATTCAACTTGTGCAAAATATCTATAACATTTATGAGCTGTGGTGGTGCAGTGGTTAGAATGCAGTACTGCAGGCTACTTCTGACTGCCAAGTGCCAGCAGTTCGATTCTCAAAAGCTCAAGTTTGATTCAGCCTTCCATCTTTCTGAGGTTGGTAAAATGAGGGCCCAGATTGTTAGGGGCAATATGCTGACTCTGTAAACCGCTTAGGGCTGTAAAGCACTGTGAAGCAGTATATAAATCATATTGCAAAGTGCTATTAAAATAATAAAGGCGGGATAAAAATAAATGTTATGGATATTTCTCTAATCAAACTTTTTTATTTCTCCCAGATGACATGCTGGGAGAGGGAAATGATCCAAAGTTACAGGGGCTGAGAACCAGGAATATGCTAGGCCAAGGGTCTTCAAACTTGGCAAGTTTAAGACTTGTGGACTTCAACTCCCAGAGTTCCTGAGCTAACATGACTGGAGGAGGAATGTTGTGAGTTGAAGTCCACAAGTCTTAAAGCTGTCAAGTTTGAAGACTCCTCTGCTAGGCAAACAGTGCTAGTGCATTCCTTTCTATGTGTTATGTCCCATTGTGTGTGTGTTATCTTTCTTGTAATACCTTCCTCTCCAGTGAAGGTAAATGTATAAACATTAATTCCCTTCTGGCTAATTATCCCAAAGGACAGAGAATGGGAAAAAGTGGAAGCTGAAGTAAAATTTTAAGTTTTATTTTAACATCGATGTGCATGTGTTTTACAAAACAGGGCTCTGACCTAAATACATTGTTTGAATTACAAAATGTCTAAAGTTATGTAAATTGCATAAGTTTGGAGAAGATATGACTTTCTTATGGAATAGAAAAAAAATGGTTAATGGCACAGTACCTTGCCCAGGAGAAAGGTGCATTGTTTCAAATATTTGAATGCTCTTTATTCATGCTTGGTAACCTATTGACTTCAGTAATGTATTGGTTTGATGCCAAAAAATGTCAGCTTCCCCTTCCCCCACCAATCAAGGCCATTTTTAGTTAATAATTAAGAAAATGGAATGCTAAACATATGCAATAATGACATCTGTGTGCCAAGACAATATTACTTCAGTGAACATATCTGGAAGTAGAAGGACCGGAATGAATAAGGAAAATAAATCCCAAAAACTTCATGGTCAACATAACATTTCAAGTATAATACTCAAAAATTTGTAGCAATCCCATTCAATTTTATTTTGAGAATCACATGTAGGCCCTTATACGGAATAAAACTAAGGAATCATAGTGAAATGAGTAAAGAAAGTTCACTTGCCAGATAATACGGATAGCTTGATCTTTGTTCTATGATATTGCAAATTGGAATAAATCTATTGGAATCCTAGTGGAATATCACAACATCAGTAGTAGAACATTTAGTAGTAGAACTTAATAAAATTCCAATCTTTATTAATTTTATAAATTCAATAAAATAGATATAAATATTCTAATAGTTTTCTAACAGTTATTCTTTTTTAAAAAAGTACATTACTCAGGCAGCAATTGTAACTCACTACATAATGTTAATAAAACCTATTAGATACCAGCTAGAAGCATGACACTATGGTTTGTATTTCCTGTTGTCTGAAGTTGAATCTCTACATATGATTTATTTTGGGACTGAATGCATTTGTGACTATTCTGAATCTTTTAGTGAAGAGGAAATATACAGCAAAAATATCAACTGCCAACCCCTAATCTTTAAGGCATAGTTCATTAGTCACCCAGAATAGTGAATCTGATGAATTCACATATGAATCCAAACCACATCCTAGAAAGAACAGCTTAATGAACAGGAACATACTGGAGTCAACGCTATAGGTTTCCCTTTGAAGATATCACTAGCAAACTATGCAGAAGAACAACATGCCAAATGTAGGTGGTGCCTGCTGATGCTCATAACACATTTTAAGAAAGAAATATAATTTTTACATTTGGTAAAAAGGGCAGGATAGTATCTTATTACAAGTGGAGAGAAAGGAACTTTCTTATTAATCCATTGATCTTCAGTTGATAGATTGAAAGAAGAAAACGTAAATGGATAAGGAATCAACTTTGTAAAGTAGTCCTACCTTCTAGCTGCGTAACTTTCCTGCAAAAAATACTATTGCTGAATGAAAAAAATTACTTTCAATATTCTATTTAAAACCAGAATAAAGAACTAGAGACAATAATGGGAATACAGGTGACAAAAAAAATTAAATACTTAGGAATTTGGCTTACTCCACAAAGCAAATCATTAAAAGAAAACAACTATGACAAACTTCTCCAACAATCCAAGAAAGATTTAGATTCCTGGAGTACATTACAACTTTCCTTATTGGGCAGGATTGCTCTGATTAAGATGAATATTCTGCCAAAATTTCTATATCTATTCCAGACAATTCCAATCAAATTAAATAAAAAATTTTTATGGAATTAAACAAGATAACATTGAAATTTATTTGGCAGGGGAAAAAAGCTAGGATTAATGTAAAAGCCCTACAAGATTTGAAAAGCAGAGGAGGGTTAGGCCTGCCAAACTGGGAAGTATATTACAAGGCAGCCACCCTACTATGGATAAAGGAATGGGTGAATTTAACTAACAAAAGAACACTAATATTAGAAGGCCACGATATGCAGAAAGGATGGCATGCCTTTCTGTGGGAAACTGGGAAACCCAGGCAATCATATTTCCATAGGCATCTTATCAGGGACTCTCTATTAACCAATTGGAAAAAAGTACGTAAAAAACTATCTAAAAATACCGATTTGGCTATCTCCAATGGAAGCGATAGTACACCCTAATAATTTGGATATAACTAAAATGATTAAGTATGAAAATTTATTAGACCCACAAGGAAAACTGAAAACCCGACAAGAATTACAAGAGCGAGGAATTAAAATTTATCAGTGGGTGTACCTTCAAATTCATAGTAGATATAAACAAGATATTAAGGAATTTGGAATCTACAATAAATTACAGACTTTAGACAAAATTCTATTAGGACCGAGCAAAAAAAATATATCTAAATTTTACAAACATTTATTAGAAACTGAATTTGAACAAGAAATTGTCAAAGGAAATATGATTGCGTGGAGCAGAAACGTGGGACGGAGCATTACTCTAGCAGAATGGGAAAGGATCTGGAACAGGAACAGTAAGATCACGAAATCAGCAGCTTATAAAGAAAACGCATATAAAATGTTTTATAGATGGCACCTGCCCCCTTCGAGATTGGCGAAGATGCACCCCAACATGAGCCCCAATTGTTGGAAATGCCAAAGCATAGAAGGTACCTTCTTCCATTTGTGGTGGTCGTGCAAGGAAACCCAGAAGTACTGGCAAAAAATTAGGCGCTGGCTAGAGGAAATAACCAAAGAACAAATAGAGTACAAACCAGAGTCCTTCCTTCTAGGAATTTTCGATAAACAAATACCCAAAAAATCGAAGTATATTATAATTCATATCTTAACCGCAGCCAGACTGGCATTTGCCCAGTGCTGGAACTTATCTTCCATTCCCACTGAACATATGGTTATTCAGAAAATTTTACAATGCGCTGAAATGGACAAACTAACCCAAGCACTAAAAAATAAAGAATCCTCATCCTATTACAACAATTGGAATCCTTTGTATAATTGGCTAAAACAAAAGATAGATCACCTCTAGGAAAATTATGGCCGAGGGCCTCCGAAGCAGAGATAAAGAAAAGCACCGCCGATGATACTTTTGAAGAAGAAAGGATCTTACAGACAGTCACAAAATATGGTTTTATTTTAACTGTTTTCCCTACTCTATCCTTCCCCTCCCTTACTCTTCCCTTTCCCCTCTCTTAGGCTTTCTTCTCTCTCCCTCTTGGCCTATGCCAAGGCCTATTTGTCTTTTTGTTGTACAAAATTTGTAGTTATGTTGTTCTTTTTAAGGTAAAACTAATAAAGTATTTTTCCAAAAAAAAAAACAAAGTTACAATGGCACTGAAAAAAGTGACTTATGACCATTTCTCACACTTACGACTGTTGCAGCATCCCCACAGTCTTGAGAGGCCAGGCGAGGAGATGCGTGCCACGATGTGAGTGATATTGAGTTGGCCACATCCAGCCAATAACATGACCACCAAGCCATGTCCACCCAGTCACATGACCCAAGCCATGCCCATCACCAAAGCCACACCCACAGAACCGGTTGTTAAAAAAATTGAATCCCACCCCTGGTCTGGATCATGGTCTGCTGGATATATACAAAAGACTTATCTAGTGCTTTAGGCTTAAAGTCTGTTATATAGACCAAAGACAGAATTCAGAAATTACTGTTAACCAATCACATTTATATGGCACTATATATGGCACCATATGGCATCATCTAGGGAATAACATATACAACAAAAGTCCATTCTAAACCAGCTCTAATTTCATAAACTTCTGTGTTATCAGGGGGAAAAAATGAAAACAACACTTTTAAAATATTTTCTTTATACACACCACACAGTAAAAACCAATAAATCTGAAAGCTATCTTAATAGGGGTCCCAGAGACCCAACAATCCCAGGACTGGAACCAAAGCCAAGTTTAAAGAACTTTCCAGAACTCTAGGAGAGAAGGTGCAGTCCTTTTTGGGTCAATGATGTTCCAGAGGTGGGACTGTGACAGAGAAAGCATGTTTCCTCAATCCCACATGATAACCACATTTAATAAAAGCATCCTGGTGCTTACACATTCTGCTGGAATGTACAGGGTGAGTAGAAAAAACTGGGGACAAATATTATCAGTTATCCAGGCTCTAAGGCATGCAGGGCTTTGTAGGTAATAACCTGTACTTTGAATTGCATTCAGAAGCTGATTTGCAACCAATGCACGCCATGTGGCAGTAGTGATATATGGACACATCGAAAAGCATCTGTTACCCAAAGACACCTATTACTGCTCATATTGCTGTATTTTGAACAAACTAGCTTCTCAGTATTCTTCCAGGGCAATCCCATGTAGAGCATATTGCAGTAATTTAATTGGGTGGTTACCATGATGTGAGTAACAATCTGAAGGGCCTCCCAGTCAAAGATAGGGTACAACTGGCACACAGGATGAACCTATGCAAAAGCCCACCTGGCCACAGTTGCCACTCACTTTTTGATTTTCAATTTGAGTCCACTTCATTCAATATGTCCAAAATGTGGAGATTACAGGTGATCTATTTCTGAAATAGGTGGAGAAGTCCTTAATAAATAAGTAACTTGTAAACAATAAAGAATAAAACACCACATCTCTGTGTTTATTATTTACTGATTGGATTTGAATATTTTTTATGAAAAAGGCCATAGATATGAATACAAATACTTGCAATGTTTCCATCTTCTTATGCCAGGTAAATAGGATTAGATCTATGTACAATTATTCCTAGTAGATCAATGATAGGTAGTCCTCAATTTACCACAGTTCATTTAGTGACCATTCAAAGTTACAACGACACTGAAAATAGTGGCTTATGACCAGGGGTGGGATTCTACCAGTTCTGTCCGGCTCTGTAGAACTGGTAGCTGTGAAGAGCAGCAGATATAGAACCGGCAAAATGTAAATCACTGAACTGGTAGTTACACTGGTTGGATCCCACCCCTGCTTATGACCATTTTTTTTTTGTAAATTTTATTTGAGTTTTCACAAAGAGAAAAAAATACAAATAAAACATCTTTTTTTAAAGTAGCGTAATCCCGGGTTACATTTCTTCGTACAGACACAAATTCAGGTTCATGCTCATTTTTATATTCTATTCCATATCTTATTACTATTTTACATTTTCTGCATAGCTTCTCCCCTCTTTTAATTTTCTCAATTTTATTTTAATTATCTCATCTCAATTCAAATCATTGTATTTATATTTTTTGTCTGTCCTGTTTCAATTACCTATTATCTTTTCTCATTAAACAAAATTTCTCCTGTAGTTACCGATTGGAGTATGACGCCTTTATATCTTTTCCCTAAAGTTGTAACATTCAATATAATACATAATTTCCATTCGGATTCTGCTTGGTTCGGGTATTTTCCCATGTCATTGTAGTTGTTCTTTTAAAGTTGTAGCAACGTTTCAGCAGAATCTCATCTGCCATCATCAGGCTTCTGTATTGTGTCCGTCTGTGGGTCAGACTTTTACAGTGGTTTCAGATTTAAATTTGGGGCAGCCTATTGCTGTGCCAGAATGGTTTTTTCTTCATCCTGATTGGTTGGGAGTCTTGGTCTGTGTTTATTGGTCTCGGAGTTTGCTGTGTTCTGCTTGATGGGTGTCTCTGATATCTTCTGTCTGTTTTTTGGCTCTTTTTGTATCTTGATTGGCTGGCAGCATTGTGTTACTTTATTGGAGGCCTTTAGTGCAGCTTGGCTTCGGGTAAATGGACGGCTATCATTAGTTAGGAAGCTGGGTTTCATCTGGGTGCCTGGTTGGGGTGTGTTTGAGCTGGAGGTATCAGGGGGATCTGTTTGTGCCCAGGTGTTTGCCTGGCTTGTGGTGTGGAGATTTTTTTGTTTGTGAGTGCAGGCTTCCAAATGATTGACAGCCTGGTGGAATCATCTCTTCTGTTCATGCTTTCTGGTCTTTTTTCAATCTCTATGGCTTCTCTGATGACTCTGTGGCTAGGGTTTTCCATAGTGGCCAGGGTTTTGGTGCCATTGAAGTTGATGCTATGACCTGTGGCTTCCATGTGTTGGACTAGTGAGGAAGTGTGTTCCAGCTTTTTGACTGCATTTTTGTGTTCATCCAGGCGGGTACTTATTCTTCTATTGGTCTGTCCAATGTATGTGGCCGGGCATGATGCACAGGGATTTCGTATATGCCTTGGTTTTCCAGGTCAATTTTATCTTTGGGGTTTCTAAGGATGGCTGCTATTTTCCTGTCTGTTTTGAAGGCAGTCTTGATGTGATGCCTGTGTAGTACCTTACTAATTTTGTCTGTAGTACCTCTTATGTAGGGCAGGACAGCTGTTCCATAGGTCTGTTCATCTTCTGGGTCTCTATTATGTTTCAGTGTGTTTTTGTGGATCAAGCTGGTGATTTTGCTTTTGTGGAAGCCGCTTGGCTGTCAGTACTTTAGTCAGGGTGCATAGTTCAGCCTTAATGTGTGTCTTGTCTGCCAGGCGTTTGGTTCTGGTAATTAGTGTTTTAGCCACGGAGTTTATCTGTGCTGGGTGGTGGTGGGATTGGGGGTTGAGGTAGCGGTTGGTGTGTGTTTTCTTCTGGTATATGGTGTGTCCTAGTGTGCCATCTGTTTTTTTGTAGATTAGTACATCTAGGAATGGTAGTTGTTTGTTTGTTTCTGTTTCCATGGTGAACTTGATTTTGGGGTGTGCGCTGTTTAGGTGTGTTAGGAAATTGTTTAGGTTTTCTTGTCCATGGGGCCAAATCATGAATGTGTCATCGATGTATCTTAACCATAGTTTGGGTTTGAGGATGGCATTGGCCAGGGCTCTGGATTCGAATTCTTCCATGAACAGGTTAGCAATGACAGGTGACAGTGGTGATCCCATGGGGGCTCCTTCTATTTGTTTGTATCTTTGTCCTTTGTATATGAAATATGTGTTGGTTAACAGTGTTCTGTTAGTTCCACGAGGTGTTTGGCTGGTTGGTATTTATTTTTGATGATTTCAAGGGTCTCTTTTATCGACTTGAGTGAATAGGGAAACCACGTCAAAACTTACAAGCAGATCTTCTTGTTCCACGTGTAGATCTTTGATCATTTCCAAGAAGTGGTATGAATTTTGTACATGTGAAGCTGCTGTTTCAGCATGGGGCTGTAGCTGCTTTGCTAGGTATTTGGCTAGGTTTTGTAGTGGTGCTCCTCTGGAGCTGACTATGGGTCTGAGAGGTATGCCTTCTTTGTGTATTTTTGGGAGGCCGTATAGTTTGGGGCATCTGGAAGATTTCTCTCTGGGTATAATCGTGTGTTGGATCTCTTTGCTTATGTGGCTGGTTATAATTTTCTTCTTGGTTAATTTTTTTTTTTTTTTTACAACTTTAAAAGAACTACAATGACGTGGGAAAATACCCGAACCAAGCGTTAACACCATATATATATATATATATATATATATATATATATATATATATATATATATATATATATATATATATATATATATATATACACATATATATATAAACAACATTCCATTCCAATTCAATTCTATCATTAATATTAATATTCATTAAAGTCTTAACATCTTTAACATTACTTTTCAATTAAATATCATACTTCTATGGGAACAATTATAAGCTTTCCATAGTTAATTCCCCCCACCTTCACTTATATTTTATAAAACATTAATTAAAATGTTCCCGTTCCTTCCTAATTCAATTTTCTCTTTTATTTTATTTCACTTATTTTATTCACAAACATTTCACTAAGTTACACTAACTATTTTATCCCTCATTTTAATCATACATTGTTTCCAATTTTCTAAAGTTATTTCTATTACTGATATAACAATATAATCTTATGTACCTTTACAGAATCCTTTTTTCAGTTAGATTTTCACCCATTATCTCTAAATAGGTCCTGTTTCTCTATATCTTGCTCTGGTCCTTTGTAACTTCTTTTCTTTCCCTTCTTCCCTCTCTTCTTCTCTCTCCCCTTTTTACCCCCTTGTCTCTCTACCTCTATTTCTCTCTTCTGTATTCCCCTTTTCTGTTGCTTTCCAGTATTATACTTATTTTTCAAATTACTTTTCTTTTCTTTGGTTGTTTTTTTTAAGTCTTAAATTCTCCATTCTCTTTCCCCCCTTTCCTTTTTCTTCCCCACATAAAATTACTTGTTCATTAAAGATGGCTTTTTCTTTGTCCCAGTCTTCTTGTTTTGCAATCGTTTCTTGTTGTTTCTCATAGTTCCAAATCTCAATTTCTAAGAATTGAAAAACAAAGCCAAAAGAACCCTCCCCTTCTTGTGCATCTTCTTTGTACTTTTTAAGTTCCATTTTCAATTCATCCAGAAGTGGTGCCATTGTATAAAATTTTAAACAACCACCCAATTGATTTTAGTCATTTAAATATAATAACCAAGAGTCCAAAGATCACCAAATAATCCAAATACACGCAAGTTGTTTCTTTTTTGCTCTTTTTTTTTCCACTTTCTCTTCCTGGGGTTACTATTTAGTTACAAAATTTCAGTTAAAATGTATCTTTTAGAAGTCTTGTTGAAGTTTTACTGTAGATTCTTTTTAATTCCAGGCAGTCTCCTCCCTCTTTCAGATCCTGCCCTTATTCTTTTTCTCTCCCTTCCTGCTTATGAAAAAGAAAAGTTTTAATGTCCAGAAATCTTTATTATCCCTTTGGCATTTTGTTTATTGATGTCAAAGCGGATTTTTCCGATTTCTTATTTAAGTCTCTTAGTTGTCAGTATAGGGAAGGAGAGAGAAGGGGAAAAAAGCCAAGCCTTTTCCTTTTCACTTTCCTTCACTGCTTCCGACTCTTCTTTGGGAGCGATGTTATTTTTTGTAAGTTTAAATTCCAGGGTACCTTGGTTGTTGCTTTTACAATTTAACCCAGTCAGCCAAAACTTTCACTTCTTATCTTCCTCCTGCACATTCTTTTCTGGTCGAGTTCTTCTTTGTGGTGGCCATTTCTGACCACCGCTGCAACCACCTTCGGGAAAGGGAGTAATGGCCAGCTGAGGAGGAGAGATGCGGCTCTCCTCGACCCTGCTGGCGGTCTCCCCCCTCTTCACCACCTCTACGGAGTGGCTTAGCCCTGAAACCAGCTGGCTCGGGGCGCTCCAGCGGCGAGCCCAGACAGAAACTGCTCATGATCGCGGATTTCTGTCTGTCACCGAAGCCCTTCAAACTGGAAGTCCCCCTGCTTATGACCATTTTTCACACTTCTGACCATTGCAGCATCCTCATGGTCATGTGATTCACATTCAGATGCTTGACAACTGACTCATATTTATGACAGTTGCAGTGTTCAGGAGTCATTTTGCGGCCTTCTGACAAAGTCAATGGAGAATTCAGATTCATTTAACAACTATGTTACTAATTTAACAACTGCAGTGGTTCACTTAACAAATGTGGCAAGAAAAATTGTAAAATGGGACAAACTCACTTAACAAATTTTTCAATTAACAACATACATTTTGGGCTCAGTTATACTCATGTGGACTACCTGTAATATCAAAGGAAGTTAAATTATGAATATAACATACTTTGACTTTAGTGGATTTAATCGTGACAGTATACTTTCAACCTTGCATGGTTTTCCTTTTTGTTCTACTTTTGCTCCCAAAACTTTTTTAA